>NC_143397.1:85980482-86312565 GCF_052110815.1 Crocodylus siamensis | reverse complement strand
CAGTACATACAGCAGAGTAACTGCTCTAAGAGCTGTCTGCAGCAGTGCACAGGGACTGCATCCAGTTACTCAAGCATGCAATAAAGCCTCAAACCTTCATTCTCTGCATTGTAACTACATTAGAATAATATATTTTTCTCCACATCAAAATCTGGAGACTGTGATGGAGACAGGGCACTGCATTTCAGGTTGACTAGGCAAAAGTTACATGGAAGGCGGTATTTAACAATACTGTCCTTTGTAGGCCTCTTAGGGAGGGTAACATCTTTAGACAGGGTGGATCCGGAGGGGGTGCAATGGTTGGGATGCACCCCCTTTCAGTCGATGTTACCACAGAAGCAGAAGTCAGGGACATTTTTAAATCCCCAGTTGGCAAAGAATTACCCCCCTCCCCTTCCTGCCCCTCTGAGCTCATCTTCACCTTCTCCTCACTCCCTTCCTTCTTCTGTTCACCACTGCTGCTGTCTCTGGGTGCCCCAGGGACAGAAGTGGAGCCAGGTGTAGCTCCAGAACCACTCCTTCTCACCCCAGCTGGGCTCCACTGTCAGGGTTCCTCCTCCCTGCCCGGTCCCCATACCTGGCCCTGCAACTGCGCTTTCTGGCCAACCCTAGTTCCAAGTGCAGCCCAACTGGAAAAGGGAAGGAGTGGCTTTGGATTTTCCCTCCCCTGCCCCTGGCTCAGCTAGGGACTGTGACAGTGCCAAGCAGGGAAGGTGACATGCCACTGTGCATGGGGAGGAAGGAAGAGGGAAGAAAGATTCTTACCTGATCAAGAGACTTATAAAAAGACCCTAGATGCTGTTCCTGTGATGTGCTTTGCCCACCCAGGGGCAGAACAGGGCTGGGAATAAGGAGGTACAACCATTCCTGCAAATCCTGGATCATCCCGTGCCTTATGATCAACAGTATTTCACCCCCTCTCATAAGCCGCTAGCCACATTTCCTGTTTGAGGACCTTGTCACATGTTGACTTGCAACAGCTGCATATCATATTGCAAATCACTGGAACCTAATGACCTATTAAAGTTAGTATGTCTTAGGTGATAACCCTCACCTGAAAGGGAACAACTTTACAATGCCCTAAGCTAAACTGCTTGAATGTTCATCTACTTGTTTTTTAACTGCATTTAGTAAGTGTTAAATTGAATGTGTGACACCACTTTGAGGTTCTTCTGCATTTCATTTGTACTAACCATGCTGATCTGACTTCTTCCATCTGAGCAATGATGCCCTCTAGGAGGGTGCTTCACAGGTAATGCATAGAGGTGTGAGAAATTTCGCCGGCTGTTTTGTTTTGACACTGTTTTTATTTGTTTCAAGTTCAAAACAGCAACATTGAAATGAAACAGTGAGTTTCAAAGTTCAAGCCAGGCTTGCCTGCAGGGAAAAGGAAACTAAAGTAAGGAGAGGAAGGGGGAAGAGCGGTGAAGGGGTGGGGGAAGGAGTGCTTTCATTACTGACTGTGTACCTGGCCAGTGACTGTCATCCTTTCCTGAGGTTCCTTCCAATCCCAGTGCTCTGGGGAAGGGATGGAAAAACTGCATAAAAGATAGCATTGTTTAAATTGCCCTGCTTTCTGCCTTGGTTTCAGTCAAGTGAGAGCGTACCTTAACACACACAGTGTCACCCACCCATGTCATGAGTTTTGCCTGTCAGCAGCCAGAGGTGCAGGGCCACAGAACCCAGACTCGCCCTGCACCAATCTCCTTGATAACTGGCAGGTTTCATGGCCTCAGCAGGGGCATGTTCCTTCACAAACCCCTGCAGTTTTGACCCTGCTGTGGCTTAACACATATCTGTGACATTAATTTTTTTGCTTTCAAGACTTTGCGGTGCAGTTTCCCTGAAACCCCTGCACCTATCTCCTTGAAACTTGGCAGGCTTCATGCCCTCAGAAGGGGCTACCATTCCTGCAAGTTTCATCCAAATCAGGCCAGAAATGACAAGGTTATAGGCTATTTTGAGCTTCCCCATTATAGACTATGGGTGAAACGTTGAAACAGGGTAGAAACAGCGAAACTATTTTGATAAAATGAAACAGAACAGTGGTTTTGAATTTAAATCAAATTTGAAACAAAATGCTGTTCCGTTGAAACGCAAGTCAAAATGGAACGGTGCTGTTTCGCACAGCCCTAGTAATGTGCATAGACCTGGGTGTGGGGTCACAGTCTGTTGTGGCATGATTCAGACAAGGTCCTTTTGCCTTGAGGTTGAGAAATGAAGACCATTTTGTGATAAATTGTGCTCCTTTTCTTCACCCCACTCCATATAAGTGGCATGACCCAGGGTCAGTGTATCACTACAGGGCTTGTTAAATCTGAGGACCTACAAAGTTAGGAAATGTTACCTCCATTTTACAGAAAAATCCTGATACTCACAGAAAAATTCCAATTTCAAGTTCTAATTTGGATTCTTCCTGTAAGAGCCCAAACCCAGTGAAAACTTATTATTAAACAGAAAGGAAGCAATTTCTGAGAACTCTACCACTATCCCCACCTGTGTGGGGAAAAGGTTGCTATTCATAAAGTTTACACAAAGGAAGCTTAGGGCAACAAAGGCATTATTGACGCTCACAGTCATATCATGTGTCTTCAGTTCAGGTATCTGATGATTTAGCAGGGAGGCTAGTCTGATTTTAATCACAGAAGTTTTCTTATTATTTGGACTAATGTTTTTTTTATCAGCATGCTAGACAGGATGTAATTATCTTGTCCTTTATTCACTTTACAAAACCGCAAGTGTATGGTCATTGCATGCATGCATATGCAAGACCTGCATTTTGTTTTTGGAAATGCTGGACCTAACTATTCATGTGCCTTTCTATATCCAAAAAGGTAGAAAACGAACAATCTTTGTTTCAGATGTGAATTTTAATACTGTAGAGAGAGGGTATCCCAGAATTTTTGGTGCACAACTGTCTCTAAAAAGAAGACAGGCTGTGAGAGAACAGTTCACCAGGCTCTTCTGTTCCAGCACCTTTCTGCAAAGACTACCAATCAGTGCCAGTGCTGGTGTGATTTTCTGATGTACGCACAAATATATTAAGAAATGGATTTCTATCCTGAGTTCATTGTGAACCCATAACCTTAAAATTAATGAAAAGCAACTCCTGATTTCACTGAGAAGAACAGTAATAATCTACTTCACTCCAAATTTTTTTTTAATTTCCCAAAAATATCAAGGGTTTTTTTTTTGCAAGATGAAAAGGAGGAAAATTCATAGTTAATGACATCAACTGACATTTGATTTGGCAGCCAGAATGACTTTCTTTTGTTACGGTGAGTTACTTCCCTACTGGGGTTGCAGTCATGCCAATCGCTTCTTATAAACACCTGCCTTTCTGTCTAATGATCCCACTGTAGCGTATTCTTCTGAAAAAGTGTTAATTTCCCCTTTTCAGATTAGCTCTACCCTTTCCAGAACTTTTCTCAGAGTTTTTTTTTCTTTCAAGTTTTTAAATGTTTCTTTAGCTTTTAGTGGGCACGTTTACAAATACATTAATGTGCTTTTCCTAATGTGTATTATATTTAGCACCTCCAGGCATTAATACACATACCTTTTTACACTGCAACATGCCAGAGATCTAGTGTGTCAGAGCAGCACAGTTAATAGAGTCTGCTCCACACATGAGCTGACGCACACTGCACTGTTGCGTGCAGTTGTGTAAGTGGTGAAATGTGCATCATCGTGTAGAAAATGGTTGTGATGCGCTTTGAACTAAATATGTTTTA
Organism: Crocodylus siamensis; assembly: GCF_052110815.1. NCBI lineage: Eukaryota > Metazoa > Chordata > Crocodylia > Crocodylidae > Crocodylus > Crocodylus siamensis. The sequence continues at coordinate 86,308,834 of NC_143397.1, read as the reverse complement.
GTTCAAAAGCATACCACAACCATTTTCTCAGTGCTGACATGCATTTTGCTGCTTATACAACTGCATGTGTAAAGTGCTTGGCACTGCAGCACAAACGTGTAGAAATGCCCTCCTATGTGAGGTACTAAATTAATGCATATTAGGCTGCGCTAATATGCAGTAGCACAAATGCATGCTTTTTGCAGTAGCCTATTTTGCTGTGCACTAGCATAATAGCACTTTTTAAAATGCCACTTTAATGTGCATTACAAATAGCATAAAATAAGCTACTGTGCATTAAAGTGCATGTGTAGACATGCCCAATGAACCATAAAAGTCAGATCTTGAAGCTCACTTAGTTTGATACTAAAAAGAAGCTGAACTAAAAATAAAAATTAACAGAACTAGTGTGCTAATCTTGCAAAGCCAATGAGCTGTGTTAGGATATCTGTAGAATATTCTAGAGAGTATAATCATCAGACCCTTGGCACATTCAGGATGGGGGGCCCTGAAAGTTTTTGGATGTGAATTTGTAACCCATCTTAAAGCCCTTGTTCTGATAAATGAGATAACAAGGTATGTGAGATGGTAGGTCCTGGTAGCTGATTCCATTTGAGGATAAATCCAACCATGTTCATGGATTAATTGATCACCATTGTCGTTACTTATACAAAAGAAGCTCTTCCATTAGAGTGACTGTGAAGAACTGTTCTACTTGAAACACCTGTCCTGTGAGTCCCATCAGTTTGGTCAAATGAATGCTTTTCATAGATTTCATAGACATTAGGGCTGGAAGGGACCTCAGAAGATCATTGAGTCCGGTCCCCTGGCCAAAGGGCAGGAAGTCAGCTGGGGTCATAGGATCCCAGCAAGATAAGCATCCAATTTGCTCTTGAAGGTGCTCAATGTAGGTACTTGAACCACCTCTGGTGGCAGGCTGCTCCAGACCTTGGGGGCTTGGACAGTAAAGAAATTCTTCCTTATGTCCAGCCTGAAACGGTCTTGTAGTACTTTATGACCATTTGACCCCGTCATACCTTGGGGCGCTCTGGTGAACAAACGTTCCCCCAGATACTGGTGGTCACCCCGATAAACTTAAAGGTGGCCATCAGATCACCCCTGAGCCTGCGCTTTTCCAGGCTAAAGAGCCCCATGGCTCTCAGCCTGTTGTTGTAAGGTCTGTTTTCCTGACCTCTGATCATGTACGTGGCTCTTCTCCGGACTTTCTCAAGCTTCTCCACATCCTTTTTGAATTGTGGAGCCCAAAACTGGATGCAGTACTCCAGCTGTGGCCTCACCAAGGCCGAGTACAATGGGAGAATGATGTCCCGGGATTTGCTTGAGAAGCATCTATGGATGCAAGCCAGCATTTTGGTTGCTTTATTAGCCACAGCATCACATTGCAGGCTCATGTTCATCTTGTGGTCAATGATGACCCCCAAGTCTGTTTCTTCCGTAGTGCTAGCCAGCGTAGCGCTGCTGAGCCTATAAGGATGCTGCAGGTTTTTCTTCCCAAGGTGGAGAACCTTGCATTTTTCAGTGTTAAACACCATCAGGTTCTCATCTGCCCATTTGCTGAGCCTGTCCAGGTCAGCCTGGATCACCCTCCTGTCTTCTGGCATGGATGCTTTGCCCCAAATTTTAGTGTCATCGGCGAACTTGGCCAGTCCACTTCTGACTCCAATGTCCACATCATTAATGAAGATGTTGAACAATATGGGTTCAAGGACAGAGCCTTGGGGAACCCCACTGGTCACAGGACACCATAATGAGTGACTTCCATCAATTACTACCCTCTGGGTCCGACCACGGAGCCAATTTCCCAGCCAGAGAATTGTGGTGGTCCCAAGGGCACAATTGGCCAGTTTCACCAAGAGGTGATCATGGGATACCAGATCAAAGGCTTTTTTGAAGTCAAGATATATGACATCAAGCTCTTCTCCCTTGTCCAGGTGATAGGTCACCTGGTCATAGAAGGAAATGAGATTGGTCAAGCAAGACCTACCCGCAACAAACCCGTGCTGGCTATCCCTTCGGATGTTGGCATCGGCCAGTCCATTAAGGATGGCCTCTTTAATAAACTTTTCTAAGATCTTCCCTGGGATAGAAGTCAGGCTGATGGGCCTATTGTTAGCCCAATCCACTTTCCTCCCTTTCTTGAAGATAGGCACCACATTGACCTTCTTCCAGTCTTTGGGCACTTTGTCCCCTTTTCAGTGAAATGTCCAGGCCTGGTGTTTAAATTTGGACTCCTGTACTCTGTCCATGCTCCTCACTCTTTAGCATATTCAGCTGCGATTGGAATTCAGACACAGCTTAGCCCTCCAGAGAACTGGTCATCCTGTTTTGAAACTAGAGAAATATTGTAACTTTATGTCCAATCTTCTTTTGTAAAAAATCATAGAGAAGCAGGGCTGGAAGAGACCTAGAGAAGTCATCTAGTCCAAACCCCTGCCTGAGGCAGGATCATATCTTTCCAAGTCATCACATACAAATCCGTAATCTAACCTTTCAGCAAAACTATAATCAACCCTGACACAACACAAGACACAACACCCTATTCTGCCACAGGTAAATCAGGGGGACCTAGGTAGCCAACTCCCTTCTCCTGCAAAGTTTGTTAAAAATTTGCTCAAGAGATCCTAGGTGGAGGGCCATGTCCCTTGCTCCAGAGGAAGACAAAACCCCACACAATCCATATGTACCATGGTTAGATTCCCATGGGGAGACCATGATGCCTCTTTTGGTCTTGAGACACTTGCCCTGCTCCAGCTCTTGGGTCTCTCCCCTTTTCCTTTCCTGCCATTCCTTGATGTACAGTTTTGATTGAAAAATAGGCTGCCTAATGGGTCCTAGGGTGAGCCCAGTCCTTGTGGCAGCTAGCAGGTCCCTCTGACCTGATGATATCTGTTGACACTGGATTTTAGGAACCCAGCCCCTATACCTTTGTTCCATCTGGGTCCCCTGGTCCTGTCTCTGCCCTGCTGTGGGTAATGAGCCTGTTTTTGGGCCAAAGCCCACTTCATGTCCTAAGGCTCTAGCCCCTGGCAGGCTCTAGCCCCTACACACCCACTGGCATTACTGGGACCTCCACCAACCCCCAATAGTCCCTAACCAAAACCACTGGATTAAACTGTAGCAAAGGGATAAGCACATGGGCTATAACATAATAGTAATCCATTCTAGGTACAAACAACAACAGTAGTTCATTGCCTTATCCTGGAGTACATTCCTCTGCAAGACACTAGCATCTTACTGGTAGTCCTCAGGCCAGCTCAGAAGTGAGCCAGGTGTCTTCCTGCAGCCTTCCAGACCTGGAGCTCTTCACTCTGCAGCTTGCTGGGCCAGACTGTCTCATCTGGCTTAGGCTTGCATGCTGCCTAAGCCTTGCCCCTTCTGGTCAGGTGGTGCTTCAGTCCTGCAGGGGTGGGCCTGAAGCCTGGAGGCCAAGCAGCTTATGACTGTTGCTCTGGCAGTCCTTTGTTGCCCAAACTAAGCTCTTCCTGGTTGCCTGTCAGCTAGGTCTTCAATAAACGGGCATAGCCTCTTGCCCCAAGATGCCTATTCCCCTGCAGTCAACTTACCCTATGCAGAGTTCTCCTGACTATCTGCAGATGTGCCCATTTTCTTTTGCTGGGCAGCATCCTGCCAAAGAAACAGGGTTTCTTTGCTGCTTTCCCCTGGTGGCTGGTCTGGATTCAGCTGCTTGGGCTCTCTGATCTTGAGTAGAGGGACAAGACCCTTCAGCCAGGAACCTCTGGGTTCATCTCAGCAGGAGCATTGGCACACCCCAGTCAAAATCCCCAGCCTTGGCTGCTGACAGTCCCAGTTCCTCTGTGCTATTCACCAACCAGGTCAGGAGAGGGTGTCTGAGTGAGCTTTTAATTTTGGGTCTTCCTTACAGCTTCATTAAGGCCCTCAAAACATGCCCTCCAGTAGGAAGGAACACTGACACATACAAGATCTGTCACTTTTGTTGGGGCAGTATGACTTTGTTTGCTTTCCTACAGATGCACCAGAAGCTCTCAAGCCAGACTTGGCATCTCTGTATATCCAAAGAACTCTTGTTAAATATTCATCATCCCCAGTGATAAGTAACCTATTTTTGATCACAAGACTTGACTTAAAGATAGAACACCAGCAGACAGGAAAGATACATACAAAGATACATATCAGTATTCTTAAAATTGCATTGGGTTGCACACAGGTGTAATCAAGAAGAGAAAAACAGTTCCTCCTAGACTGGCCCAGAGCCAGAGGTGGTAGGAATGTCCTGAATAAGTAAGTGAATGCATGGTGCAATTTGCTTCCCAGAGACTGAAATGCGACTGCAGGGGACTTGGTGACAGAGAAAATGCCTTCTAGTCATAAGTTTCCAGTGTTCTCTGTGATGAGTTTTTTAACTAAAATTCTTTGCCTGAAGTTTTAAAGAAATAACTGCTGATTTAGTTCTCATCTTCTTGATTTGTTTCTTCACTAATAAAATTAAACTCCATAATCTACCACAGACAATGGAAGGAATAGAGGGAATGCTTTGTTTAACATTAAGCTTGCTACTTGCAAGTGAAATACTGGTAACCCCAACTGATATTAGTTACTAATAAGGCTGTAACTATAATTTGTCCCTATCAATTTTTAAAATGTGGCATTTCCTTGCCAGGCCCCTTGAGATATAAGCTATTTTTCACACTTTTCAAAGAGTGATATGCTGGAATGCAATCTTAGAGGCCTCTTACTCAAAGTTTGTCATCTAACTGAAGGTTAGGTTGGAAGGATTTCCCTGAAGATTAAATTTGACCCCTTCTCTGGATAATTCTAATTCATGACATTTTGTAAAAGATGTCAGCCCTAGCTATGACAAAAATGCATCTGAAAAATAAATGTTTTGTCACCTAATTTTACCAAGTGCCACCTAATTTTACTTTTTTTTCTGGGAGAAAAAATTGCCCCCTATTTTCCTAAAAGGCTTCCCTATTAAGCTTCCATTTATTATGTATTTATCTGCTAGATTGATATGCCACCTTCCTTAAAAGAGACTTAAGGCATTTACATTTGCCTTAAGGCATTATATGAGTTGATTCAAGTAGCTATGATATTTCTGACTCAAAAATGAATAGCATGCTTTTTTTGCACAGAACATGCTCCAAAATATAATACACACCATCTTTTTGGAAAGCACAGTGAAAAAAAAATGGATGTTTCCAGAGTTGAGCCTGTATAAATCAGGGACAGAATCTAATATTCAGTTGACTCACCGCCCTTTCTTGCTTAAGCTGAAACTCTAGCTACTGTTGAAGACTGGTCTCCACAGGCAGGTTTTGGGATGGGGGGGAGGGGGAGGAAGGTGTTTGTTATAGGTAAGAAAATATGGTATCATCAGTCACATCCCCAAAGATGAGCTTGTCTTAAAGATCCTGATATTTAAAAGATGCTCATTTGGTGTATTAGTATTTTACTTCTTGTTTCTGAACCATTAAGATTCATGTTTTCAAACTTCTCTCTGAAATCATTAGGGTTAGAAACTTGTGATTTTTAAATGAAATGAGATTCTGATATAATCCCATGACTCCCAGAAGCTGGGACTTTAGAATGACAAGATTTGTGATAAAAATCACAAGAGCCAACAAAACTATAAACAAGCATTTGCTGACCAGACAGAATTAGTGCCCCTCCTCCCCCCCGCCCACCCAACTGCCATGGGTCTTCTGGGTGCAAAGCAGGCAAAAATAAGGCAGAATCGTGTTTGGGGGGTCTTCGTACACCAGTACAAATGTTCTTTTCTTTTGCACAGAACTGTTTTTAGTATTATGGGTATCCTGGGCACACTTCAGCCATTTTGGAAACAGGAGACAGTAGTGGAAATTCTTTGCCGACCTTGCCCTGTGGCTTCATATTTATAGCCAGTAATGAGAGATAGCAAACATTAATGATTTTGAAGGCAGAGATTAGAAATTCATGAAATCCCTTAAAATAATCTTCAGCGCTTGGTAGTGTGATGCCTCTGTTGATCTGTGACTGCTCAGTAAAAGACAGTGTAGTGAACCTGCTAGGAGACATTCTGCTCCTTCCCTTTCATTTTGTTCCTCCCAGCAGCTGTGAGGGCCCCTAGAGCCTGAGCAGACGACGTGGAACTGCCAGAGAACATTTAGTGGCGTAGTCAAGATAAGGCCAAGATTAAGCCATGACCTCATGCAGATCTGACATTTGCACAGCAATTCTCTGAAGGAGACAGTAAAAGGGCCTGAGAAGTTTCTGAGATGAAGATGTTTCATAGTTGTTAGGGGCTGGAAGGGATGCCTCAGATCATAGGGTCCAGCCCCCCTGCACTTGGGTAGGAAAGACTGCTGGGATCAGATGAGCATCAAGATGCTTTTTGAAGATCACCAGGGTGGGTGACTGTAACACCTCTCAGGGGAGCGTGTTCCAACCCCTTGGCGCTTGACTCATAAAGAAGTTTTTTCCTTATGTCCAGTCTGAAGCGATTTTCAATCAGTTTGTGTCCATTGTTTCTTGTAGCTTGTGCCTGCAATAGGATTATTGGATTGGAATGATGACTGTGATATGTCAGTTTTGTAAATTGGCCTTCATTTCTTTGTCAAGTACCATCTGAGCAGTGTAAAGACACAGAAAACAAAGCACATCTTCTCCTGCCATGACTCGGATTTGAACCGAGGTTGCTGTGGCCACAACACAGAGTACTAACCACTATACGATCACGGCAAGCTGTGCAGGGACTGCATAGTTGTGGCTGAGCAAAATGTCTTGACAGGGAAGGAAAGTGGAAAAAATCGGTGGTTTGATTTTTCATCCATTTTATTGGTAAGGCTGATAGATGAAGAGTGTCAACTTACTAGGGTGAAAAACTGACAGGGGACAGTGCTGTTATATGGCAGAGAGGAATGAATATTGATAGACCCTTAAAGGGTCTCTTCACCTGTGACCCAGGTGAAGAGATGGTGAAGGCTTACAGCTTGGTTATTCCAGTACTGGGAGAGTTTCAGTTTGGGTGAAAAGCTGAAATCTCTTTCTAAAAAGAGGGAAGCTTTAATTTTACCTCAACTAAGAACAAAAGTCCATTCTTAGGGTAACAGAAGAAGCATTGCACTAAGATAATTCCTTGCTCACTTAATCAAACAGGATAAAAAGTTGCCTTCTGTAAGCCAAAATGGAAATAAATAACTCCATAGATACCCACTGGAGACACCCTCTCACTCAGCAGTTGCCTGTCTGGGTCCCCATTACACCGTCTCTCAGAGGAATGCTTTCTCATAATGGCTTCCTCCAGCACTGCTGCAGTAGTTATGGAAACATGGGAACAGTCAGTGTTTCCAACCGCAGCTGTCAGGTATTTATAACACAGCTGCAAAAGTTCTTTTGTGGCTGGATCACAGGAAATAAGGTGTCAGCACAAAGCAAAATATTTTTCTACTTGAAATATTTAAAAAAAAAAATCTATCGGGTTGAAACCACAAAAAAATCATGGTCTTGTCAGTTCTGCCTGGATTTCAAATATGTCACGGTATTTCCATTCGAGTGCTTGTATAACATTCCTTCTCATCCTCAACCATCTTCCCCAGACCTGGCTTCATGAGATTTTAGGGAACTCTGAAAGATCTCCAAGTACTTCGCAAAAATCTGGGCCAGTTATAGAAACTGGCTTTCACTCTTGTAATCTGAATAATCCTTATCTGAATAATGCGAGTAGTCTCATTTAAGTCCTATTGCCTGGTTAAATGCTTTGGGACCTTTAAAGTGAGGGCCTTGTTATACCTTACACTGTCAGCCACACAAATGTTGATCTGTGTTAGTGCTAGCTCGAGTTTGGAGGAGTCACACTTCAGGTCAACAGGGGCCTGGAGGACTAAAAGGTAAGAATTTCCTTACCACCCATTCTAGGTGTCCCCCCCCCCACACCCCCACTTGGCATTTCCCTCTGCCCCCCTCCTGTTTATTTGTGGCTGCCTGCACTGTCTGTCCCAGGAGTGCAGACAGGAAAGGGCTAACCTGCCCACCCTGCTACCACCACTGCTGGGCTGCTGCTCTTTTTGAGGCTGAGCCTGCACCAAGAGCAGGCTCATCCTGGTGATGGTAGCAACAGTTGGGCAGGCTAGTTAACCCTTCCCTGCCTGCTCCCCCAGGAGAGGCACTGTGGGCAGCTACTAGTAACCAGAGAGGGAGGAACAGAGGAGTGGGTATCTGGGGTGCTGGGGAAAGCAGGGGTGGGGAGGGGAGTGGGCTTGATTTGGTCCAGCGGGGGAGGCAGGCAGGTGCAGTGATTAAGGTGTAGCCTAGAGTGGCTACACCTACATGTAACATGAGCTGGGTAACATGGATAAGAAGTAAATCTGAGCCACCTAACAAATGTTAAACTACTTTCAGTTATTAATGTGTTGACAATCCAGAGGTTAAGAGCTCCAGGAGGGCTTGTTACATGATAATTTTGGGCAACTCCTGGAGCTCTTAACTCCTGAATTGTCACCATACTAATACCTAGAACTGGTTTTAAGCACACTTTAGGCAGCTTAGAATCATAGAATCAGAAAATGAGGGATGGAAGGAACCTCAGAAGGTCTTCTAGTGAGTCCAGCCCCCTGCTCAGAGCAGGACCATCCCCAACTAGATCATTCCTGCCAGGGCTTTGTTGAGCTGGGCCTTAAAAACCTCCAACAATGGTTATTCCACCACCTCTCTAGGTAATCTGTTCCAATGCTTCACCACCCTCCTAATGAGAACATTTTTCCTAATATCCAACCTAAACTTCCCTTGCTGCAACTTCAGATCATTGCTCCTCATTCTGTTATCTTGCACTACAAAGAACAGTCTAGCTCCATCCTCTTTGGAACCACCCTTCAGGTAGTTGAAGGCTGCTATCAAATTTTAGTCTTCCCTTCTGCAGACTAAATAAGACCAGTTCCTTCAGCCTCTCCTCATAAACCAAGTGCCCCAGCCCTCTCACTACTTTCATTGCCCTCCACTGGACTCTCTCCAACTTGTCCACATTCTTTCTGTAGGGGGGGCCCCAAAACTGGGCAAAGTATACCAGATGTAGCCTCACCAGTGCAGAATAAAGGGGAATAATTACTTCCCTCGATCTGCTGGCAACACTCCTACTAATGCAGCCCAATATACTGTTAGCCTTGGCAACAAGGGCACACTGCTGACTCATATCCAGTTTATTGTCCACTGTAACACCCAGGTCTTTTTCTGCAGAGCTGCTGCTTAGTTAGTTCATTCCAGGCCTGTAGCAGTGCATGAGAGTCTTCTGTCCTAAGTACAGGACTTTGCACTTGTTCTTGTTGAAGCTCACGAGATTTCTTTTGACTCAATCTTCCAATTTGTCTAGGTCACTGAATCCTAGCCCTACCCTCCAAACCATCTACTACTCCCCCAAGTTTGGTGCCATCCGTGTACTTGCTGAGGGTGCACTCCATCCCCTCTTCCACATTGCTAATGAAGATAGTGAACAAAACCAGCCCCAGGACCAACCCCTGATGCACTCCACTTGATACTGGCTGCCAACTAGACCTTGAGCCATTGATCACTATCCTTTGAGCCTGATGATCCAGCCAGCTTGCTATCTGCCTTACAGTCCATTGATCCAACCCATATTTCCTTAAGTTACACCATTCCAGGGCAGGTTTAGCTCTGATCTGTGCTACCTATTGTGTTCCCTTAATGTGTGGCCACTGCCCACAGATGAGTCACCTAACTTGTAGTCTTCCAGCATCCTGGATGCATCCCAGGATCCCTCCCCCATCCTCCTGTTCTGTGTGGACAAAATTTGAACCCCCTGAACTCTACAGCCCAGGGGGCAGTTTTGATGCCAACCCATTCCCCCTCCCAACCTTGAGGGTGTGACCTACCCACCCTTGGGGGTGCAAACCTGTGTAAACATCCTGCAGGGCACATGCTATCTAACCAGTAGGGCTGTGCAAAGCTTTGGTTCCCGATTCAATTCAGTGGAGATTCAGCCCAATTCAGTGGCCAAATCTCTGAATCTGAATTGAATCAGGAGACCCTTGGATGTCTCTGAATTGAATCAGAACCCTCTAATCAGTTCGGAGAGATTCGGAAAGATTTGGCGATTCGGACATAGACACAGCTTTAGATGTTTTTTCTGCATACCTCAAAGTAGCAGGTGGCTCATGAATGCTGCCATACTGGGGCAGATGTAGTGTCCCACAGGAGCACAGGGGCTCCCCAGTGTACTTAGCAGCAGACCCAGAAGTGGACCAGGAGATCTTTTGGTCCACTTTTGGGTCAGCCAGGAAGTGTGCTGGACCCCTCCCCCCCTCGGTGACTGGTGCCTCCTAGGTCTGGGGGGGGGCACCCAATGTCCCCCATGGCTGATTGTTCTGCCAGGGGTGCCCAGGTGGGGGCACGGGGAGGCCCCTGCATGCTCCCCAGGAGACCTGGAAGTGGACCAGAAGTACTTCTGGAAGTACTTCTGGTCCACTTCCAGGTTTGCCACTGAGTAGGCAGGGGCCCCCCTGCACTCATGTGGGATGCCCCATCTTCCCCAGCATTGCAGTGTTCACGAACCATGCCTGGTGCCTTGAGGTATGTAGAAAAAACATTTAAAGCTGTGTCTGTGGCTGAATTGTCTATGGTTGTGTCTGTGGCCAAATCACTGATTCTCTGAATCAGCATCAAATCTTCAGATTCAGATTCGGCTGAATCAAATCGGGGACAGTGATCCAAATCAATTAATCAAATCACTGTCCCCAATTCAGGCCAAATCCAAATCTGAACTGAATACAGCCCATTTTGCACACCTCTACTAACCAGGTTGCAGGGCATGAGGTTCATGTGGGGTCTAGCAGGGGCTGGTTTGTGTCCCCATGATCTAGGGCTTCCTTCCCAGGGCAGGGGTAGTAGCTCCCCTAAAAGCACCTTCCTTCATGACCAGCATCTCCCACACCCCAATCCAAAATCCAAATTTATTAAAACATAAATAAAGGGACCTTCTTTAATTTACTTCCTCTTTCTTCCATTTTTTTTTTTACTTCTTTTTATTTTATCCTTCAATGGCTGACTCCTTTCATTTCACCACCCTTCTCCCATTTCCATTTCCTTTCCACCTCCCATTTCATTATCCACTTCTATCCCATTAACTCTCCACTTCCCAGATTCATATTTCATCTTCCCCAGCTCGCCCAACGTGTGTAAAGTTCAGGTACTTGACAGACGTTGGGCGAGCTGGATTGAAGTAGCATACAGCCTCTTCTGGACATGCATGAGGCTTGGCACAGGAACACACTGAATTTAAAATAAAGCACTATTTTGTTTTGTTTATGTCTGTAAGCACCCTCAGTGTCTAAAACTGTATTTGGTGGCCTGCCTGAAAAGAATTGTTCATTTCAGTCTGTTCCCAGTGAATACTGTTGGCAAACCAAAGCCTGTTGTTGTGAGTTAATAGTCCTGTTGGTCAACTCAGGAAAATGCCAAAGACTGACTGAATATAGAATCTGAATCACATTCCCATCTCTAGAAGTGATCTCTGAAGGACAGATCATAACCTGGAAAAGCTGAAGTGCAGTGTGCACTTTAATGTGCCCCCTAGTTTTGTCATAAGTATGCCAGCAAAAATCCTAGTGTAGAGACACTTGTATCAATAGAATTTTTAATGGATTCCCTAAACTGATATAAGTTATACCAGTATAAACTCTTTTATGCTGATATAACTGCATGTGCGAAGTTTTCCCAATTAAACTATACCAGCACAGCAATATAGTAACAAGCCTTTAGTGAACACCTACCCTTAAACCCTTATTATCCTTGCTGTATTTCTAAGGTGCAGAGAATTTCAGGTTCCAGGACTGTCCATCCTGGAAAAAATGTGCAGTAACAATTTAGAAAACACTTATAAACTATATTTTAATTATTTAAATTCAGAAATTAACCTAAACATCTGAGTCTTTAGCCCTGTTGCAATTCAATGTATGCTTTAAAATATTAAGTGTTATTAACATTTAACATTTTAAAGCATTTAACATTAAGGATATTAGTTAATCTCCTAAACTGCAATGCCTGCAGGAGTTCTTGTGGCCTGCTGGACAAAAATATACTCCTAAAAATGTGTTCACTTATGCGACTGAATGTAATACCATAGTTCCAAGGCAACACCTGTGTTCCATTCAAGAAAAATGCATGCTTAAGCAACTGCATGAATAAAACTGACACGTAGAAGGGTAATATTTTTGAATAAGTCTTTATTTGGGGATAAATGAGGTATATTGTTTAAATAAGTTCATTATGTAATAAAACTATACATTTATGTCCTGTTTTATCAGGCTGTCACATAAGTTGGGTCCTTATTTGGCTTACTATAAACAACAAGCCAAAAATACTGTCAAACATATTGTAACGTTTGGAGACCAAAAAACCAGAAAGTTGTAGCTGTTCAGAAAAGAATTCAGGGCACCCCAAAGCAATGCTTGCAATTTTCCCCCAAACTCTGACATATATAAAGCTATGATCTAACTGCATGGCAGAAGAACATCCTGGGTACTGACAGACAGATATGTGTCTCAGTGGCTCTGTTTACTTAAGAATTCTTATACCCAATACAGTTTTCTTTTTACCTCCCTGCCTCCCCACTTCCCCTGTAAACCAGACTAAAAGAAAGTTTTCCATACTGTTAGCCACAAGACTGTTCTTTTGAAATCATGCCCAGCCCTGGAAACACTGTTTTGAGTAATGTTGACTTCAAAGAAATTCACAATTATAAGTGTTTCCTGGACTGGACCTCTAGTTCTTAGCCCATATGAGCTTAGTAGGTTGTCGCTGCATGGCCGTCCCTTATTAACCATTTTTGCCTTGAACAGGGGTGTTAACCAGCATGTGGAAACTTCTGGCAAAGCATATCTACCTTAACACCAGAACGAAACTGTCTTGCACCTCTGCCTCTCCATTTATCTCTGGGTAAAGCTGGAGCGCTCTTTACAATGAGAAAAAAGAATTTAGCTCGTTCTCCGGGAAGTTTCACTTTACACCTAAACATCATCAACCTCTAAGGTACAAGCTTTTGATCACAATCATATATTAGGCTAAATAGCGGTAGAACTCTTAGGTCTAAACCTCTGTTTATTGGACAGTAGCATCTGTCTAACAATCATGTCATTTATTACGCCTTTCCTTTTTTGAACTCATTGCCCTGGGTAGTACTGCTATATTGCCATATGGAGTTTCAGTAGATTACTTATAAAAAAAAAATCTATCTCCCTAATAGGAACTATGGCAAATTGTAGAAGAGAAATATTGCCAAGACCCACACATTTCTGCTTTTTAATTGTAACAGATTGCTGTTCTCAGAATTGGTGCAGAGCCGAGGTCTCTGCAGGGTGTGGGCAGGTTTTCAGAATGAAGAGAGATACGTGAGTCTATACATTCAACAGGCCCTTCCTTAATTAGAAAGGCACAGTTTACCATAGGCTTTATTCCCAGCAGCTTGTGAGGTTAGGAAATTATGTACTTTTTCTAAATGTATCTAAGTCTGTTCCAGGTTGACCAAAGATATAAATAATTATACACATACCCATATATGCCCACATCTTTGAACACGTACGCATATGTGTGTGTCTTAATATATTATGGGATTTGTGGGGGCCACAGATGATGAAAGGGAGTTGAGAGAGGCTGGAAATGAAAAACTGGAAATGAGAAGAAATGCTGAGCAGGGACATGCAGTAGAGTGTTGTGTGATTTAGTTCCTTGCTTCCTTCCTGCTTATAATGTGTTTGGGTAGGATATGCAGGCTAGCAACCATATCTCTAAGACATTTTAGGAGGAAAATTAGAGTTGTGTTCACATATACAATATGATATTAGAAAGTCCCTTTGCATCTTTCTTGCTGAGGCTGCACAATACTTAGCACAAAGCTATAAACCTCAAATCTGAATCTTAGCCATTTAATAGTACATGTTGAAAATTAGCATAAATTTGTGTCTGTCTGCATACCATTGTAATATTTTGATCCTTGGTCTGTCAGATTGGTATATAGGTTGAATTTGAAAGATCTAGCAATCTCTTGTAAAGCTTCTATAGCCCTTTTAGACCCAGATCTTAAGCTGTAATACAAGTGTGGTTGAATCAGCTCAGAATGGGAGGATGCCAAAATGGATTTCAAATAACTCCAACTGTGGACTCCAGGGTTTACACTTATGGTTTAAAATATGGTGGCCAGGGCTGCTCTATTTTATGTTGAAAACATATAGCTTCATTGACTGTCCTGATAAGTGTGGTTAGCAGGTACATCAGAGTACCTGAGATGTCCTCAAACAGCTAAACTACTAAAAAATCATCAGAAAAAAGAAATATCAGCGGTTTTGTCCTGTTCTATCGGAAGGCACGGCAGATTCTTACCTTACAGACTAACTAAATCAGAGCTGCACAAGCTTTCTTAAACAGCAGCTTACTTCATCAGATGCTAAGAATGACTAGTCTGTCATTGTAAATACACAGTGGTATTTAAACTTATGATTTAAATGATGGTGGCTAGGGCTGCTCTATTTTATGTTGAAAACACATAGCTTCAAGTGACTGTCCTGATAAATGTGGTTAGCAGGTACATAGGAGTACATGAGATTTCCCCAAGCAGCCAATAAACCTGGTTTAGGCCTCTTGTATGCTTCTGAAGAGGCAAAAGTTATGGTCTTAAACCTTGCGGCTAGGGAGAAGCATTAAAAAACACAGAGCCTAAACTGATTCAACCTTTGCAGGTTAGTGTAACCTGCCTAGGCTGAACCAAATCTACATGTTGCTGTGCTTTAGACTTCCTTTTAGAAGTGTTAAAACATGGCGCAGTATGGGCATGTGGCTCATGGTTAGATTTTGCCCCTACATCACTGTAGTGGTGTGCTATTCCTGAAAATGGAATGTCTAAGTGCCTGGATCACTCAGTACTCACGAGTCTGTAGCCTTAGAAATGATACTAGAAAGACAGAAGAAGTTAAATATCCAAACCCTTATACTAGTGCAAGGAGTTTCTTTTATAAAGCTGCCCAACTGAACATGAATAGAGAAACAAAACTTGGAATTGTTATTACAGTCTTTCAGGAAAACAATCCTGTGTCTATTGAATGTTAGAGTAAGCTGCTCAAAGATTTTCACATGCCACAAAATCCCTGTCTCACAGCCTGTGAAACCCTTGTTTACTAAGATAAAGCTGACAGTCAAATATTACATGTGCTTCTGTCTGATTTAAATTACTACAGGTTTCATTAAATGAATCCAGGGGGTTTGCTTCTTGCCACTCACAGATTTTTTTTTATATATAAAAAGTTAGAATAAATGAATGTTTGAAATTTATTTTTTCATTCAAACCAATTTTGTTTTCAGAGCACTCAGGTAAAAATGGAAAAAAACCAGGGAAGAATCCTGCTAAAACCACCTTTTATTTTCAAGTTGTAAGTCAATCTGTTGAAAATCAGGATCCTTTCCTCATTCTTTTTCACTCGTCCCATATATTTTAAGGGTAAATAAACAAAAAAGTGGTGTTTTCATGTGTGCACACATATGTTGCATTCCTTCTCACATATTCTTTTCTTCATATATTTATTTAAATTAGACACTACCCAATACCTTGCCCTAGCTACAAGTGACTGTGAAACTTAACTAGATTTGTCTGCAGTCCTCAGGCAAAACTTCCAATAAAACTAATAGGAGATTCAGGCTTGTTAAAGCTGTAAGTCTACAAGCTGGAGATTTTTTGCAGGTGGTGCCATTCTTTTATTTGGTAAAAGTACATTACCACATTTGCACTGTCCACCCTCCCTTCTCCTCCCCCCAGGTTCCCTTTCTTTTTCTCTGAATCCCTTCTAGTTCCCTTGCTCAGTTCCCATCAACTCACCTTTTCTTTGGTTGGCTCTGCTTAATGCTCAGGTTTCCCTTGTTCCCTCTCCACATCTGGCCAAAGAGATTCTGCTAGATTTGGCTTATACAATACTAGATCTGTAGCCCTATCTCTGCCCCATGTTAGGAATTCAGCCATGTGCAAGGTCTCTGCAGAAGCACATTTTTTAGAAAAAGAGAAACTCAAGGAAGGTTGGAGGGAGATGCAAAAGGAAGTGAGAAGCCAGAAACTGAAAAAGGGAATAAGGGAAACTTGAATGGAGGGAAGAGAAGCCAGCCAGAGACTGGAGAGTAAGACCAAGGAAGACAAGAACTCCAGGGGGATCCTCAGGGTCTCTATGGCATAGAGTCATAAAGCAGTCTTACCTCAGGGTTAACAAGAAGGATGCAGCAGAGACCATCTTTCCTTTACAGCTGTCTTCCTTTTCTCATACCCAATGCATGTATATACAGACGTGGGTCAACAAGGGTGGGACCTGTATCCAGGAAGCTTTTGAGTGAATTGGGAGCCTGAACAACTTTTTGTGTGTGAGGTTAATGAGATGGGGCTCAAGATGTGCATGTGCATTTCCTGTCTCTTGGTTGACAACACGTTTTTTCAAATGAGTGGAGACAATGGTGAACCTCAGATTCCAGAGCTATTACATAGATAAACTACATTCTTTTAATAGTATTTTCTGGGATGAGAGGGGAGAGGAAGTAGTGGGGAAAGGAGTGCAGGGTTTAGGTTGATGCTTCAAAATGTTATATTGAACACATTTTATGCCCGCATTTCATATCCCTGTGGTCTGAATAAGTTTCCTGAAGAAACTTAGTGTTGCCTCAAGAAACTTTCCTAAAGAACTTAATGAACATTCTTTAGGAAAGGGTAACCCAGTAATTAATTGCCTTAAATAATGAGTAGCAAAACTGGAAAGCTTTAGAGGGCACAGTCAAGGCTAGTAGACTTATAATGTAATGAAACACATTAAGAATGAGTGCAAGCAAAGTCAGGTTCTCTGTGTGGTTAGGTAGATGGCTTGGTAGCAAAACTGGGATTTGAACAAAGTTGAATCACTCAAATGAGAAATGTAGTAGAGTCTATGGGACCATTAAATGTTCAGGTACTGGAAGGATAACTTTGGGACTGATTGTCATTGTCACCCACTGCATTTTTTCATTAAGGGGTTAACCAATACTGGAGAGACTGCAGATAGGTTCTGTAAGTATGGGATAAGACGTTTAGAGTGCTTTTTGGAAGCAGAAAAACTTTGTGGTGAACAAGCTCTGAGTGAGAATAGGAAAATGTGTTCTGTAAAGAAGTAAGAGGATTAGAAGGACTTTCAACCCCTATAAAAACAATACAACAGAAACAAAATGGTTTGCCTTTGATTGGAAGCACATTAGTTTGTGGATTCAGTCAAAGAATACTTGACCTGGAATGAAGATATTGCCTTATCCAGGAAAACACATAGAAAGGAGAATACAATTCATTTCCAGTTCAGCAGAGGACATAGTGTGATGCATTGAGATGGCTCATAGAGGAAATGTAGGAATCTGAAGAAAAAATGTTCTTTCCTAAAGAGTGAAATTGCAAAACACGGGCCTAAAGAAACCTGCAGAATACTGAGAGTTAAAAGGAACTCAACAGCTTGCTGGCAATGCTAAGCACTTCCTGGTTTGGGGCCCCAAAAATGACCAGTAGCAACCAATGATTCTTTTTCTCTGTGTGTGCATGTCCTTGTGCCAAGGTATTTAGCAGAATTGACAGATTTGTTAGAAGTCAGCAGGGCCATGCTGTGAGTACTTCTACTATAGCCTCAGACTTGCAACCTCTGTGTTGGTAAGTGTGTACCTTAGCACTGTGTGTCACACTAACCTTGTGAAAACTGGTGGAAGTGACACAGCATACCAGTGAGTCAGCTGAATGACAAAGCTAAAGCCTGTGCAAATGAATACTATGGGCTGAGGACAACACAGAGATGATGTAGTCTGCTTGCCAAACTTTTACTGGCTGAACAAGGAAAAGCAGATGGAGCAATGCAAGTAAACAATTAAAAACTAATGTCAAGAACACATCTGAATTTGCCTCTACCATATTTTAGCATTCTGTTGCAAGGAGAGGTCTGCCAGCGTTTGAAAGAGCATCTGGATACTGTATGCATTTATTTATTTGTAATATCGATTAGATGTTTACCTGAGGTATTTGCACTAGGGTTGAGTGACAAATGTTTCTAGCCATATCAAATACTAGCCAGATCTTACATGATCAGAGCAAAAAATAACTGCAATGCAGCTACTGCCTTTCAGTTTCACACTAACTGAGTACCAGGTTTGTTTAAACAAATTTGGGATGACAGATCCCTATTCAGCCATCACAGAGGCGTCCTAATGACTGTTTTATGTAATTAAGACCAGACAATGATATGTTCCATCTTGGAGTTGCAAGTGTCAATAAGTACAAAACAAAGCTGATCACAGTAGGATAGACAAACCAACTGGCAAATATTTAGATGAGCCTTTATGGAAGTGCATATTTTCCTAAGTTTGAGGTTATTGGCATGACTGCTGTACAGTACATTTTATTTTAAAATCTCATTTCTCTCATGTGTCCTACATAGGAGATGTGGGTTTCAGTGGAGAACAAACAGACTTTTTTGGTAACAAGGATAAACCACTGGTCTGAATACAGGCTTGAGAACTGAAACTTCTAAACTCGATCATGTTTCTCTAGTACAGACTCTTTCAGTGGCCCAAGTCAAATCACTTAACACTTTAGCACCTTGAAGTTGTGAAGGATTCTTTGGAACCACAACAAAGTCCAAATATATACCAAAAACTTTCGCTCGTGTGGTATATAGTTTACAGATGTGATATTTTTTTAAATTTTCTAGATTATCAGACAACCTAATGTAAACACAGTTGTACCAGAGTGAAAGAACTTGGCTTATGAAATTTATGTCAGTCAGCAAACAGGTAAAATCTGTACCAGCAAAAGCAACACTAAGTTGGTGAGCTTAACTATACAGATATAAAAAAACTTTTCAGAGATTATGTGCATTTATTTCTGTTAGTAAAGAAGCAGTGACATGATGTGATGATTCTTTAGTGTAGTATTCACCTATGGGTAGCCTAATACAGAAGAATCTTAGGTTCCCCCAAGTGGTGTCTTGTTAAAATTACAGCAAAATGCTTTTATAGGGTTTGCCTTTATGCCAGCTGAATTTTCTGTGTAGATTTTATCTGGTGTTTCCTAAATACATCTTTAATGCATAGATCTTGCATTGAGTTCTGAATGACACTTCCAGTCAGTTCCACTGTGTTGTTGACCATTCTCTCTTAAAAAAAAAATTTTCAGCACCACAGTTGAGATGGAGGTGGTTTTATGTTGAATTTAGGATTATTTTTAGCCATGATTCACACTGTAACTGAACATTTACATTTTCTTTGGCCTCATGTACATGAGATACTGAATGCACAGTAGCCCTTGACTACTGTGCAGTAGTGTCACATGACAGGAAGCATGATGCAACACTACTGCACAGTAGTGTCAGGCTACTGCGCAGTTTATACAAATACTAACTGACTGCACAGTAATGACTGTACAGTCAGCATCTCGTGTAGACATAGCCTTTGGGCACATCCACATGAGACATTTACTGCAGAGTAGACTAATTAATTCCTTAGTAAGCATCTCATGTCTACATGTGCAGGGCTATTAGCCTGGAATAAACTAATAAATTCTGCAGCAGGATAGTACTTGTAAATACCAGTACTATCCTGCCACAGAGTTTTTTACTCTGTAGCAACATACTTGTAGACACTGATGGGGCTGAGTGAGGCATGAGGGTGCTTCACTATGGGGGCTGTGTGTTAGCTAGCCCTACACTGGATGCCCCAGCTAGCATGCCAGCTAGCCCTACACCTGTATGCCCCAGCCAGCCCCTCTACAGCATGCTGAGTTGGGCTAAAGCAGCTCTGGGCTGGTAGGCTGACCCCCTGTCAGCTGGAGCTACTCCAATCTTGCTCATCATGCTGTGGTCTGAGGTTCAAATGGCATCCCACAGTTAATTGCTTCAAATTAATTTCATGTATAAATTCTGCCTCTATATCATCCTGATTGACTTGCATAGACCAAAGGCTGATCAGGCAGAACGATCAATGCAGGCAAGGTGTATGCAAACTTCCTTTGTCAGAAACTACACTTCTTTTCTGTCAAATTTTGTTGTAAACCAACCTAGGCAATAGGATGCATGGGGGCAGTGGCTACTTCCTGCTTCCTCTGTGCTGTTGGTGCAATTATGCAGCTGCAGCAGCAACTGCTGTTTTTCCATCTGCTTCCCCTCTCCTCCTCCCCACCCCGCCAATCCAAGCTGGTACCGGGGGCCGATGCCCAGGTCAGCTGCACTGCTGTAAAGCACAGAGAGGCATATGCATGGCTGTTGACATATAAAGGCCTCATGTGCAGATGCCCTTCGCTATGTTTCTTCATCAGCAGCTGCACATCTATCCCCAAAGTCCCCACCTTTCCCCGTAACATATTAGTTTCCCCTGGAAAATGAATACACAGAAATTCTGCTATGAAGAAGTTGCCCATTGAAGGGAGGATCAAAAGAACATTGTCCTCCTGTTGTTTCCCTAGTCTCCATCCCTTTTCTGTCCATTTTATTGTGTCAATCTCATAATGATGCTTCTGGTTTTGTAAATCCAGTGATAGACTTCAGCTAGGGCAGAACTTGCAGAAGATAGCTTCCTGCTGTGTGGGGGAGGGGGAGTCAGATTGAGCTGGTCTAGAACATAAGCATTTTTTTAAATATTAAATTTCAAGTCCTTATAGTTGGGAAGAACAGCATCCAATTGTGGCTGGTTCATCATTGCCTGCAAACAATTAACAATTTGCTTGCAGTATTTTAGCGCATAAGCCTCTGGCTACTTTGGGATTGTGGTTATGTAGGCCACAGCCTGAGTATACTTCTACCTTTCTCACATCATCAGCAATCCATATTACAGTTGGGCTGATTCTGATGAATGAATGTTAGACTGCAGTGATTCCTGTAGAATATATATGATCTGTAAGATCAATTATTCATGTTTTTTAAACATGATTATTCATGTTTTTAAAGAAAAAGATAAAGTACTTTTTGTCTAAAAGTACTTTTCATACACACTGTATCCTCAAACTGTTTAGAAAATTATTATAATAGTTGTATTTTACCTCATGGACACAATGAAATTAAATATAAATTGATAATCTAATTCCAAGGATCGGCTTAAAGTAGCACAAAGACTTAAAAATGGATGGGCTGAATTAGTAACCTGATTTAGTAACCTGAGCTGACTAAGGTTTAGGAGGAATCATAAATAGGAGCTGTATCCAAAGCAACTTTGCTTTTGGTTTTGTAAAACTCCAGACCTCCAGATGAGGTTCAGCAGACTCCCAGCTTTCTCCTTTTCTACCAAGTTTCTAATTAAAGCCAAGACGTGTTAAATAAGTATGGCACATTGTCATCTGTCTCACACTGTAGACACTGGAATAGCTTTAGAGGACAGTGCGGCTTTCTGTCTTAGCTTTAAATTCCCAGGGTTTGATCGTGTTATGTCACAACTTTGTTAGTAACACCCCACGAAGAGAAAAATAATTTGAGAGAGACAATTATGGGAGAGCTGGGCAAGCAAAGGAGTTTTCAGTGTACTTAATAAACATCAGAGGACATGACTTTGTTTCTGGTAATAGGGAGTTTCAAATATCCAATTCTGGACACTTAAGGTTGTATGGTATTTTTTGTTTCAGTATTCTAAAAAGGGTTTTTTTTCAGTTTTTCTATACTCATTTCTAGATAAGTACAGAAGCATAAATGCTGGATGGAGGAGATTCAGTCAAAGTATACAGGAATGTAGTATGGCCCCAGATTGTAATTATTAAACCGTTTCCACTTTCTTAAGAAGATCTTGCTCTCAATTATTTGCTAGCAAATAAATGAGTAAACTAATAATAATGCTAGGGTCTTAGTCTTGCTTCCATAATAGATGGCTCAGAAGAGATCCTTTGTAATTCAGTCTCAATACCATATGTCTCTGTTGACATTAAAGTGCTTAGTTCCAAATGAGTTGGCTTCATTCAAGCATCTTAATTCAAGAGTGGATGATTAGATCTTAAGCTTAAAACCTATTAGGATGTAAGCATTTATGTTGCTGAAAGGTATTAAAGGGACAGCATAGTGTGGTTTCAGATAAATCCTCTATATCTAGTACTGGGTCCTTAAACCTTGTTTGATCTTCAAGAAACATTAAAAACCATCTTAAATGTTCAAAACTAAACATAGCACAAGAAACCCTTCAGGACATTTTACAAGGAAATATATCTGATTTTTTTTTTTGAAGAAGCAGCTTTGATATGAGAATTTTGGGACTCATATATGAGTAGAAATATAAGAAGATGCTTGAAAGTATATTCAGGAACACAATGCAGTTCAGGATTGGATTATGTATTTCATGCCTTAAATCAATGAAGCACTGCCAAAATCCCAAGAGATCACTTAAGAACATTATTCATTCATTCCCTGACAAGTGAACTAATAGTGTTAATAGTCTTGCTAGCTGTGTATTTTAAAAATAGTAAAAAGACCTAATATTAAATGAATTCTTCCTCCCAACTGAAAAACTCGAATATTGACATTACAAATTTGCAGTATTCACCATTAAAAAAGAAAACACCCCTGTTTTTACCGCTGCATGGTCCCTGTATGATTGTTTTCCCCAAAATATGTTGCTTTAAATACTTAGATTATAATGTAAGAAAATGCTAAACATTATGGGTCAACTTTGTAATCTTATTTTAAAATGCAAATTCTTTTTAAGGCTCAAATGAAAATATATTTGGATATCTTCTCCTAGTCTTGTTATTTCCAATTCATGCAAGTTTGTTATGATAGTTGATGTTTATGTTAAAAGCCTTGTTAATTGAATTAATGTGTTTATGTTAGAATCTCAACTTTTATTTAAAAAGGAGACAAAATGTGTTTAGGCCTCATAGTCGCAGAACAATGATTGAAAAAGTGATCTGACTATAACCTTGAAAACAGAAAATATAAAATGAACTGAAAATGTGTTTTTTTAAAACATTCGGGATTGTTAAAATACTATGGTAATTTCTGAGGGGAAAAAAAACAGTGTGATTACCCTTCCCCCCCCCTCCCCAAAAAGACAAAAACCTGTCTATGCTGACCTAAACATTGTTTGATGTTTTATGGAGGGGAGACCCTGAATATATCGTAGTTTTTTTATTGCTAATTATTTACTGAATACGTACGCAACAACCTGTTTCCCTGAATACAGGAGGAATTGTAGAACGGGAAATCGGTTGGGTTTTTTTTGTTCAGAGTTTCAAATATGCTTTTAGCAAGCATCTTATCTTTTCCTGCAAGTCACGCTTTAAGTAATTCTCTCACTGTTTTTTCTTGAGCACCTCTGTCATGTGTCTGTTGCTTCTCTCTCCCACATATGCACTTTCATTCATGACCCCATAAAACAATACCTAACTCCCAGCATTTGTGTTCAGCTTCCAAAGAAAACACACTGTCCATAAAGTTCAGATTCCTAACAGGCCTTCCACATGACCTGCATTTGTTTTAGCTGTTTATTCCACAAAGAAGCATGATTGCTTTTTCATATTTACCTTAAATTAAGGGAAGTTTCACCCAGCCCCCACCACAACAATTGGTTTCTTTCTGATACTAGCTTCCCTTGTGTTGCTGTACCTGCTACTAGAATAGGATGTGATGGTGAATGACAAATGAGATGACCTACATGATCCTCTTTTCATTAAGATCATGCAATGAAAATCAGTCTTTAATCTTCACTTATAGTAGGAAACTGACTTGTGGCTGATAACAGTATTCAGAAATGGGACCCTGCTAATATAGTTGAAGTTCTGGTATGTTGGCTAACAGTAAGACAGAGACTTCCAGCCAGCATCAACTTTGGTCCAAAACAAAAACTAGTGTTACTTCCTACATACATCTGGCCTGTTGTTGACAAGGTGTTTTCCATGACAGTTTGCTTTAAGGAATGCAACTGAATCATACAGCAGTTTCAGAGCTCCAAAACCATCTTTATATGTAAAAGCAAGTTGAGCACCCAAATATCAGTGTCCTGAAAAGATAGGAAATATTTTGCAATTTTGCAGCTTGAAGGAGACGGCTTATTCAGAAAACACACCCGGGCAAGTCTAAATCAAGAGAAATTGATTCCTCAAGAAAATTTTCCAAAACCTTGAGTGGGAATTCTGCCTGTTCTAAAAAACAACTGGTGCTGGCGTATAGCAACTTATTTGTTTATCTGAGACTGTTCTTGGTGGTGTAGTATTGTTTTGGTTTTTAGCCACTCTCGTATTTCCACCTTCTTCTTCTTCTTTTTTTGTTGTTGTAATTTATCGTTCTCACTCAAGTATTAGTTGGTAGAAGAACCAGCAGCTGAAATGTCCTGATAACGTAATGAAGAGTATATCTTCACTGCAGAGTATACTTGATATTGTCTCTAACACCCTTTTCCACCACATGGAAAACCCTCTCTCCTCAAGTTCAGTGGTGTTTTCAAAAGTATCATCTAACAGTAGATGTAAAAGTATTTATGGGGGCAGTATTTCTTTAATGGGTGTCTACAAAAGCCACTACCAAGAGGTGGTGACAGTGGTTTCAGAGGTGGCTGTTCAGAGGAGATGGAGATGTATGAGAAAAGCTTTAATGCTGGTGCTCTGTGAGGATATTGTCCTGGTTGTTGGGTGGCAGGATAGTTCTAGGTCAGATGAATTTGCGACCCACTGACTCCCACCCAGCCATTGCTGATCCCATTGCTCTTACTGAAGCAGCTGCCACGGTCTCCAGACTCCACCTCCAGGAGAGGGCAGCTCCTAGTTCAAGGCCAAGGAACAGTTGCAGGCAAAGCCCATCATGGCCAACAACTCCCAGATGAGAAAGCCAATAAAACTCTGGAAAAGCGTGGATATTTCCCTGAGGAAGCTCAGAACCTCAGGGTGTTACAGATCAGTGGCTGGCCACCTGGTTCCAGTCTGTGACCTGGAACCAGAGGCATAACTGGAGTTGGGTAAGTAGGGCAACTGCCCTGGGAGCTGATTTGGGAGGAGCTGGAAAAAAAAAATTGCTGCCGCTACAGCTGCATGATCTTGTTGATGGCACAATGGCAGCCAGAAGTCACCACTGCCCCCATATGTGGCAGCTATCCTTGGCACCCAGCTGTGTCATTACACCTCTGGCTGGAACAATCTGACTGTGGTCTAATGCAGGCTGGGAGGTTTGGTGGTGTATAAATAGGTGGGGGTTGGCTATGCTGGGACCAGGTAGCTAGAAGCTGCACCCATGCAACAGCTGCAGGGATGGGAAGGACAGTGTGGGGGAAGAAGCGGCAGCAGCGGCACAGCTCCCAGCTGTCCACTCCCAGTGCAGTTCTGCACCATCAGGCCCAAGCACAGTTACGAGCAAAGCCCCCCACTGCCAACCCAGTACCAAAGCTCCCTGACTCTGTGGGCTGGGTCCAGTGGCATCATGAGCTAGATTTAGCCCATGAACCATATATTGCTGATCTCCGTTATAGATCTATTGTTCCGTTTCCAGTTGGTATGGCTGGCACAATCATCCTAGATATTTGCAAAGCAGTCAATACTGCACTGGCTGCTAGGGGCATAAAACGTGAAAATATCCCTGTGAGGCCTGCACAGATACGTCTTCTGAGTTGTGCAAAAGTGATTAACAGAATGCGTATCTGTATCCTATAGGATAGGATATTCAACAAAGCATGCAAGCATGTTAACAGGAAAGATCTCTTAGGGTTAAGGTTAAAATTAGAATTCCCTTATAACTACAAGTCTTGGATCACTATCATGGATTCATGGACACCTACATCAGATGAACTCTCAGGGTGTGTGATGCAGGTGTTCAAGAAGTCTGGCTCATTTCTGGACAGGGGAGTTGGCATGCTGTTCTCTGACATCAGTAACATCCAGCCCCAATTGATCTGAATCTATTCTGAGACTACCTCGGCAGGATGCAATTCAATTACATCCTGAACATGTGGTGGAATGTGGAAGTAAAGGAGGGTACCCTGGGCCAGAATAGACTGACAATGGTGCCAGTTTGGGGTCTACTTTTAGGCAATCACCAAACTGCTGGTATAGTATTCATTACAACAAGTACTAATGGGGACCTTAAGCTACCACACACTTAAGTTGTGTAGACCACATTAAGCCTGATGAATGGAGCTGTCTTCTGGACTCAGGCTGTTGCCTGGAAATCAGAGGTATGAATTAAAAAAAAACTATTTTAACTTTATTGGAGGTACAAATGTCCAACTTTCTTACTTTCTTTGCAAATATGGCTGAAAGGTGTGCAGAACGTCAGATCCTAGCAGGCAACACACAAACAAAATCTGAACATCACAGATAATGGAGCTGCACAGAACCACTGCAAGTATTCTCTTGTCTCCACTTTGATGAAGAGTGCAGCAGATACCACTCAGGGTGTTTGATTCCACGGCTTCTAGGTAGTTTCCCCCAGGTACTGCTGTCTCTAGGTTGTGTGGCATGGTAACAGCAAGGCAAAGTTTCAGGGCAGGGTATTGGCTGCATAGAAGTTTGGGCAGGAAGTCTGCTCAGTCTGAGTCATGAACCCATGTAGTCTTTGTTCCTTGGAACCGCCATGTCTTGTTCTCTCTCAGTTCTCTTTGTTGACATCTTCTCCTCTTTCCTTCACTTCTGCTCTAAGCTTTCCTGTCCTTTTTAGTCACACCTGTGGCCTCTTCTGATTAATGCCATTATCATTGCTGAATGTTTCACCTTCTGTACATGGTCTGAAACTTTGTCAAGGGTTATTATCAGGAAGGGAAATATTGAATTAATCCTACCTTTCACCTTTGCCAACATTTTTTTGGGGGAAGGCTGCAAGCATGGGAAAGCATCCTGGCAGGAGAAACAGAGTAGCACTGGTGATTACCTCAACCCCTTTTCAGGCTGCTGCAACCTTATATATTGTAATACTGTTAGAGATCTCAAATACAGGTGATGGTCATTATTCCAGCCCTGGGGAGAAGGGGTGAGGAAAGACCTCGCTAAGCAAGGGCAATCTTCCTGCTTCTTGTGACAGATGAAGTGATAACAGGCTAGAAAGGGTTTTTCAGTTGTAAGTGAGGGTTGTTTTACCAAGGCATCCTAGGGACTGCCTGGAATGCTTACTGAGTGAAAAATTACCTTTTATTACTTTCCAAGAATGGAGAACAGTAATATCTGTGATAAATTGGCTTCTCCAACAGACGGAAGGTTCTTTACATGCTGAAATATTTTCCTTATAGTACCTATAAGTATCATGTTACATTTTGCCCAGGCTATGGCCCCAAAGCTTTTAACTTTACATTTATGCTTTCCTCTTATAAAACGTGATCACATTCAACCACTATAAGCTGCTGGTTTGCACTTCTTTCTACACTGTTTTTGTTTTCCTCTGCTGTTTTGAAAATGAAGGGAGGCATGAATGTAGAGAAGACAAACAAAATAGCATTGTGTTGCATACCACTGAATCAGCGTATAGAGTAAGAGACTAAAATCCACCTATTCCATAATATCCCTTATAATTCTAACACAAGTAGCTGCATCTGTTGAACCCAGGTGAGAATCTCCTCTGGTTCTGCAATGTGGGTCCTTTCCAAGCCAGTGAGCAATTTCTGAATCAGGTCAAGGAAGAGATTATGCAATCAGGGAACCATAGACCTCTTCAGGGCTTGGGCCTCCCATTCTTGGTAGAGGCAGGTTTCTTAAGGGTAGGGAGCCCTTTGGAAAATTTTGCTGAATGCAATTCCAAAAGAAAGCAGGGAATGGAAAAGCAAATGAGACATATGTTTGGAAAGCAACATGACAACAAGAATAAATAAATAAATGACCAATGCAGGATTGGGCCTAACACCCAAAACATCAGTTAACTAGGCAAGAGTTTACATTACTATACAGACTTTCAAAAGCCTTATTTTTCTCTTTCAGCTGGGCTCTGAATTTTACCAGTCTAGTACCTAGTAGTGATAAAATGGTAGGAAATCAGAATTCCACCTTCATTTAACACAGGTGTTTTAGACTAACTTTGCATAAATGTCAGTGATGACAGGAAGTGATGAAGGCTGTGTGGACTGAGGTCATTTTGGAGGCTTTAGATGAACTATGAGTGTTGGTTTCATTTTGTGTTTTCATGTTTATAGTGAGTTTATAGATAGCTTGATTTTATTTTATTTTTTTACTTCAGCATAAGCAATGCCTTATTCCAGATGTGTTTATCTTAGAAGCTCCTTGCCTCAATGAGATTGTAAAAATTATAGGTAGCAAAAAAATCAACAAAGGGGTGGGGGACAGAAAGATTTGTTTGTGAAAAAAATGTTAAACTGAGCTGGTTAAGACATGATTTAAGGACTGTTGCATACTTTTTGTATATATTTACTAGGTGTAAAGAAGAAAGAGGAGAGAGAATTAACTATTTAGTAATATAATGGGTTAAACCTGGAATAATAGGACAAAATGCCTTCATTTATTTTTTCCTTTAGTATATGTGTAATATTAATTGTTTTGTTGGCCTGCTAAAGTTGTAGGACCAAATTGTACCTCGACCTAGTAGATGCATAACAGGGTAGCGTGGCTACAAAAAAGATGATTCCTCAGCACTGTGACATAAGGGCAGGGACTAAAATATGTCTGCAGTCGTCTGCATGTTCATGTTGGCTTAGCGTCCCAGCAGGTGGGACAGGGGGTAGGAGTTTATGCTGCCCCCAAATGGCCTATGTATCCTAAAGTTTGGAATGCCTTGTGCGTACCTACAGCTCAATGGCTCCTAGTACACCTATCTGAGTATGATGCTTCCATGTTGTCTCATGTGCAGAGCCAAATCTAGAAGGCACGATTGAACCAATAGCATTAAGCAACCTTGTCTCTTGTAGAGACTATGATTTGAGCATCCTGGAACTTGATTTTCTTCTACCCCCTGTCATTTGAATATGTACAAAATGGAGGTAGAAGTCTATGTGGGGTGCATCCACATGTGCAAGCATGTGCACTTGCAGCAGCTCAAATAGAAGTGAAGCAAATTTTGAGCTGGGCTTTTTTTGACAGGCTGGATACCTTCAAGTCAGCTAGCCCTGGTGGGTTATGCCCAAGGGTACTCAGGGAGCTGGTGAGCATCATAGCTCAGCCCCTGACATGGATCTTTGAGAGCTCTTGGCGCTCTGGTGAAGTGCCCAATGATTGGAAGAGGGCCAATGTCATGCCAAACTTCGTCTTGGTGTGCTGTGACCAGTGGGGTCCCACAAGGCTCTGTCCTAGGGCCTATACTGTTTAACATTGGACATGCGCTTTGCTGTGGAGCAAATTGTGCCACTTGGGGCAAAATAACCCTGCCTGGCTCCTCCTGGATCTGCATCCAGGGGGAGCTAGAGCCTGGGGCCAGCACCTGTGCTGTCCCCAGCAGTATAAAAAGCTGCCCTGTCCTGGCCCCATCCATACAAAAAGCTGCCCTGGCAAGCAGCTCAGGGGTACTCGCTCTCAGGAGCTTCTGAGGCCCGGCCACTTGATACCTGGGGACACTAACCCTTGTGCCAGCTGGACTGCTGTAGCAGCATCCCAAATCCATTTTTAAAAATACCCCAAAAACCATGTTCTTTCACAATTAAAACAAAATACACACGGACACCCCCTAGAGAGAGAGACAGCAATCACTTTGGCAATGCTTTATTGGTATATTTACAATGTTAAAGCAATGAGGAAGCCTATCAGTGTCTCCATCATGATAAAAGAAATTCTAAATACCTGTATGTGCTGATGTGTATTTCTGGTTTTCTTCGCACATGATGGGTGTGTGATGTGGGGATGTGGTGTTTGCAGGAAGGGGGTGGGAAGGGATGTGGGTTGGTATGTAGATAGATATGGGGCAACTTGCTGGGGGGACTGTGGGAGTGGGGGAACTTATGGGGGGGCTGCTCAGGAGGGGTGGGTCCCCTGGCCCCCCCCACAGCTCATTGAATGCCCCTCCCTGCCCAGGGCCCCTGGCAGCAGGACCTGGCATGGTGCATGGGGATTGTGCACTGCACCTGCCACGTTCTGCTGGCCCTGGGGCTGCTCCTGCCACCCAGCCAGGCCAGCCGGGTGGCAGGAGCAGCCCCAGAGCTGGCAGGACCCATCTGGGTGCAGTGCATGGATGCCATGCACCATGCTGGGTCCTGCTGCCAAGGGCCTGGCCCGGCTGGGCAGCAGAGGAGCCCTGAGGGTGGCAGGACCCGGCTGGGCAGTGATTTGTGGAGGGGGGCTGGGGGGCTGGCAGTGGCAGGGCCAGGCAGGGAGCAGGGGGGCTAGGGTGTGGGTGGGGCTGGCAGGGGTCCCCCCCATGGTTGCCTTCCCCCTCTTCCAGCTCTTCCCTGATCCTTTACTCACCAGCATGGGAGCTCTGGTGCTGAACATGTGGCCTGGCCAGCCATGCGTTTCAGCACCAGGGTGAGGGGCCAGCCACGGAGATGGTCTGGCAGCCAGAGCATCTCCTTGGAAGACCCAGCCTCTGGTTGCCTCAGGTCACGGTCTGGTACCGTACCGTGCCCTGCCCTGCCCCGCCCCATTTTTTTTTAGCTTTGGGATTTTTTAGACCCCTGGATATCCTGAGGTCTAATTTTCTCCCTGCGCTGCAAACATTTTCTTCATTCCCGCACATGCCTCTTGCCCCATCTCAAAGGGGTTTGAGATGGCAAAAAGCACGTGTGCGCTTGTCTGGAGGTGACTCTGGTATACGTATAACATTTTACACTGATGTGAGAGAACCACAAATGATCACTACTTTGCATGTATGTAGAGACTCATGCAATTTGAGAAATGTATTAGCTTTTGCATAAATATACTTCTTTTCCCTTTTTATTAAAATGCTTCCAGCTTAAGAAGATGCTAACTAATTGGAATAAGATACCAACTGTAAATATTTTGTGAATATAATCTTTAACATTTTAAGAAAATAAACACTGACAAAGGGATCACTGTTAGTTCAGAGCACTGCAAATCTTATTAATGCTTGGACTGTTACCAGTAAACCCTAACCAGTGCCTTCCCAAAAGCATGAGGGGGTGATTATGTGTAAGGCTGTAGTCTTGTAATCCTACTCAAAGGCCTAAGTGGGTGCATCTATATGAAAGTTTACTGCAGAGCTAGTTATTCAGCTCTACATAAAGTCTCAGTGTCTACATGTGTGATGCTATTAAGTCAGAGTACACTAATTTACTGCAGGATATATAGTATATAACACACACACACACAGTGTGGCCAACAGGCAGGCCCTACACTGAAGCACTCTCATGCTACAGCCAGCCCTGTCAGCATCCGCACATGTGCTGCAGTAGACTACTCCACCATGGGATAGTGCTTGTATCTACAAGTCTTATGTGCATCTGTGTACACCCACATGCTCTCTCACTTTCTTGCTCTCTTGCTTCATTCCCTAACTCACAGACATTCCTCTGAAGTTATACTACATAGTGGGTATATCTACATGCGCAATTAGTGCAATGCGATAAACTCTAGCGCATATTGCACCAGAGTTTATTGCTCCTGTGCACAATGTTTCCATGTGTAACCCAGGACAACACCACATTGAGCTGGGTCAGAGCAACTATATGTTGTGGTCCTAGGCACACATGGAAAGGTGACCCAGAGCAATAAACTCTACTCTACCACAGGATAGTACTTGTATCTACAAGTGTGTGTGTGTGTGTGTGTGTGTGTGTGTGTGTGTGTGTGTGTGTGTACCAAAGTAGTTTGCTGTAGTGCCCGTGCAGACACTGACAGGGCCAGCTGGGGCATGAAAATGCTTCAGTGTGGGGGCTGCCTGCTAGCCAGCCCCACATTGCAGCATTTTTGTGCCCTAGACAGCCCCCAGGAACCCTGCTGGCTGAGGCTGCTCTGACCGAGCTCAATGTGCTGTGGCCCTGGGCAAACATGGAAACAGGATGTCCAGGAGTAATAAACTCCATTGCACTAATTGCATATGTAGATGCACCCACTATGTACTGTGACTTCCAAGAAACTTCTGTGGGTTAGGGAATGAAGCAATCATTTACATGATGCTAGGAGATTTTTATTGCAGGCAATGCGTGTAGGTAACTTGTGTAGGTGAGCTAGTGATGACTACTGGTTTCATGTTAAGAAACGGTTTAAGAAACCATGCTTAAATGCTGTTGCAATGAGTAAATTTACCATGTAAACAAAACCTTATGTTCCTCTTCTGTGACTGACAAAAATGAGCCAATACGCTATAGGAGAAAACAGTTTTTGTGCATGAGTTCCTTTTTATGTAAATGCTTTAATTTAATAGTATAGAATGAGTGTAAAAGTGTGCAAAACTGGTCAGTGTGGAAGCAGAATTGTTTCTCTGAATGTTTTTCCAAGTAAAAAGTAAAAATATTTAGTCAAATGGGCTTAACTGAAAACTTGGAAAAACAATTTCATCATTTACATTTTTAATAATAAAGAGCCCGAAGCCAAATTTTCCCGGCTTATAATAAATACTCTCTCCTTCCTTACTGTGACAAGCCCTCTGAGGAAGGGGGGTATCTTGCCTGAAGGCGTTGTGAGCAAAACACTAGGCACAGAGTTGTAACAGAATTCTGTTTAGAGCAATAACAAAATGGAGCAGTTATAGTCTTCACTTTGTAGAGATCAAAATCTTTTTTTCAGCGGCAAGAAAGCATAATTACCCCTGTTACCCAAATGGACGTATGCAGCCTGTCTGAGATGGAATCAAAACTAACAAACTATTCAGACCTTGGACTTTGGATTGTATCCTAACACCTAGGCCATCTCTGGCACATGTTCATAATCAAACCCTTTGGAATACCGAGAGCTCACTTTTTTTTTTTTTTTTTTTTTTTTGAGGTCTGAAGTTCATGGCTCCCACTTAAGCAGGTCTTGTGTAGGAGAGAAAGGAGTGTTTGTCCCTAGCAGGGGTATGCCAGGAAGCATTGCAGCTTGCCATGTCTACTCCATCTGCTTCTTGCCATTACTTCCCTGTCCTCTTGGAAATGGATGCAATGCAATTAGGTAACCAGCAGAGCACCCTGACACACCCCTTGCTGCACTATAGGGTTGTGCAAAGCTTTGGTCCCTGATTTGATTCGGCAGAGATTCAGTCCAACTCCGTGGCTGAATCTTTGAATCTGAATCATATCAGAAGGCGCTTTGATCTCTTCAAATCAAATCAGAACCCTCTGAATTGATTCCAAGAGATTTGGAAAGATTTGGCAATTTGAACATAGACACAGCTTTAGATGTTTTTTCTACATACCTCTAGGTAGCAGGCAGCTCATGAGTGCTGCAATGCTGGTGCAGATGGAGCATCCCACAGGAGCGCAGGGGGCTCTCCAGCATGCTCAGCAGCAGACCCGGAAGTGGACCAGAAGCATTTCTGGTCCATTTCCGGGTCCGCTGTGGGGAATGCAGTACTCCCCAATCCCCAGCTTGGTGACTGGTGTCTCCTGGGTCTGGGGGGGCACTTGGGGTCCCCCCATGGCTGATCTACTGAGCTAGAGAGGCACTGGGTGGGGGGGATCTCCAGCACATTCCCCAGCGGACCAGAAGTACTTCCGGGTTTGCTGCGGAGCATGAGGGCCCCCCTGCGCTCCTGTGGGAGTCTCCATCTGCCCCACCACTGCAGTGTTCGCAACCTGTGCCTGGTACCTCAAGGTACGTAATTAAAAAAAACAAAAACCCCTCATTTAAATCTGTGTCTATAGGTCGAATCTTCAGATTCGGATTGAGCCAAATCGAACTGGGGACAGTGATCCAAACCAACGAATTGAATCACTGTCCCCAATTCAAGCTGAATCCGAATTGAATAGGGCCTGTTTCTCACACCCCTACTGCACTACAGTATATCTGTTTTAGAAAATAGCATGCAAAGGGTGGAAGTGGCAGGCCCCTTAGCATCATCTTAATTCAATTATCATAGTCAAAGAGATTATATCGCTTATGGTTCTGAATGATTAGAAGCAGTGACACTCCTATGAGTGCCTAGGAAACTTTTCCAATCCAGAAGAAAATCCAGGATTTCAAATTTTTCCCATTTGTCACTGGTTTAAAAAAAAACCCAGACAAACCAGGAATCCTTTGAGTAAGAGATAATGAGGACCATATTCCCTAGGATAGTCTTTATTCTGAATCTAGAACTGCAGGACTTTACCAGGCCCCCAGGCAGGCACCCTAACTGAGCCTATTGACTATGCTGAGGTTACTCACTCGATTTATATATCCTAAATGACCTGTTTTTCTTTATGTAAGTGATTGGTCATTGGACCAGAGAGATTGAATCTGTAGCCTGGTGCCTAGGACACTCTCGTCAGACACGTATGACCCAACTTGTCCTTGCTCTGGTAAATACAGAATTTTACGTATTGAGATAAGTTGGTTTGGTTTAATATCTCATGAAGGATCTTAGAACAGCCAGTCATCTGGTGGTGAGGACTCCCACCTGGGCTATGGGAAAATGGCAGATCACAGATTTCAGGTTGTCTCCTACATCCCAGGCCAGGCCTTCCAGAACAGGTGTCTGGTTTTGACTGGCAATTCTATCCAAGGCCCAGAAAGCTGTCTTGTTGGAACTGATGTGTTCCCACAACACTTGTGAGTTTCAGCAGATTGCCTTTTGTGCTCAAGATCTATGTTCCCTAATTTGTCATGAAGCAGATGTGACTTTTTCACATTTGGCATGTATAAAAGCAAGAAGGATCATCACGTTGCTGAAACATCAATACGATGTGCTTCCTTATTTTATTAAATATTGCAGTTATGTTTTAAAAATCCTTTCAGGAATGTTTGTATTTATGCCATTCAGTAGCATACCTCATATGTGCTAGAAACCATTGAGAGGGGCAGGGAAAAATCAATACAAATGTTTGATGCACAGCAAAGTGAAAAAATCAAAGACGATGGAGGAAGGATCAGAAAAATGGGAGGAAAAGCACTTCTGAAAATATTGTGCTATCATAGGTGGTGCCTAAAATAAATATCTGTGTTCACCGTTGATCAATTTTAAAAAAATAGCAGCCTGAAAATACTAGTATGAATAAAGGAAAGGTGTCATATGACACTCAATTAAATAACACACTTTGAAATGGATAACAGGAAATTAGATGGATGCTTGGTTAACCTGCAGGATTTATTGTGACCTGGAATCCTAAAACTAGATACTTTAGTGGATACACGAAACAACATGACCAGGTTGCTGAGATGCATAGAAAAGAAAGAAAACCTCTTGCTAGATGCAAGCCAAACTGGGATTGCCTGGAAATGGGAGGAAACTTCCCTATATTTTCTAAACTTCAATGGTAAAGAATCTACATGGCTTAATATTCTGATGTACTTGGCAATACTGTAGCTGTGTAAAGAAACAATACTGGAGGTCAGATTTAAAGACTGGGTAGAATGTTTGTGATCGCTCTATAGTCCTCTGGTAGGGCTGTGGCCCTCACTTGGGGATTTCTTGAGCTATATTAACAACTTTTTGCAGAAACAGGACACTGGCTGCTGTAGTCCCTGCTTTACCTATGGCAGCTTAGGTGGTTGTGTCTTGTGAGAGTCAACAACGGTGCTTTTAGTAAGCAGTTAGGTTATGGATTTGCACAGGATGTCTTAGGGATGCCGCTGCTTCAGGCAGGGGGTTGGTAAGATGACCAAGGAGGTCCCTTCCAGCCCTGCTTCTCCATGATTCTATTCCTGGACTAATTTTGCATCTCTGGATACCTTAGGTACAAGTAGAGGCAACCTGGATCTCTTTATTTTTTGTATAAATTCTTTTGATCTGCTCTCAAATTATGTTGGCAAGTGACATTTAAAATATATATATAACTGTACTCCAGTAGGATCATCTTATGTTATAATTATAATGGAGAGTGTCTATTCCACCTAATCTAGATGGTTTCTTTAATTTGTACACATGTAAGTAGGTCTGAAACATTTGCACTTGAGTAACTTTCAAATAAAAAGCAAAAAAAATGCTGTTACAAAAATGCCATGACCACAGAGAACTAAAGAAATAACTCTTCTCTGGCATTCTTTGTGATTTGTATAAACGTTTGAAGTCAACATTGTGCCCTAGGAATTTGGACTGGAATCCAGAAAACTAGTTATGCCTGCAGGATATAAGGTATTTGAGTAACCTCAATGGAAGTTGACTTCCTGCAGTGAAATAACAGGTCCCAGAGCTTAAAGATTTTTGTCATTGCTGTAAATGGGTAGAGGTATAACTTTATTATTTATTATGGGCAAGCCACTACTGTTTCCGCTCCTCTTCAAAGCTTTAACCTGTGGAGAACAGCACCATGGGGCAGCATTTTTGGCATCATAATAAATTTCATTATATCTGAGATGGGTGTATTATAAACAATATAGTTTGTATCTATAGTGACACATGGGGTCCCATGTGGGGTGGGAATCAAGTGTTGTTAAGCGTTTAAATTCATGGAGTTTGACAGCTCATCTTCATTCTTGGTCTGGCGTGCCTATAGGAGTTACCCATGTCAGATATTAGGCTTGGCAGAATTCAACTTTTATTTTTTAAACATCAATATTATTAATTAAAATTCTTAAAAATTAATCATTTCTCTACATTTTAAGGATTGCATGACATTGGGGGCATTCAGGGCAATTTATTAATGACAAAAGTAACTACTGTAGGACTGTCATCAGTCCTGGCTCCACTCACCTGTATTTCCCTCATCCACTTGGTCACTTCCTCTTGCTATGTTCCCAGTCCCCTGAGCTTTCTGGGAGTTGCAGGCCAAACCACAGTCACCATGGTTCTGTAGAACTGCTCCCCCCTGTCATCACACACTCCATCAGCCATCATGTTTTTTGCATCCCCTTTCAATTATTAATGAATTACTTTTGTTGGTCTGTCAGTGTGAAGTGAAAAAGATGCTTAGCAACCTTTCCTGATAAAAATTAAATCCTGCCAAGCAAAGATATTATGGATGTTGCAGCTTTAAACATTCCTTGTCATAATACTCTAAAACAGTGATTCTCAACTAGGGTGCTGCACCCTGGCATGCCATGAAATCCTTTTCAGGATGCTGCTTAATATTAGCAGTGTGAAGCATGCAAACACCTACAAATGGGTCCAAGATAAACCAGATGTTTCAAATAGGAATCCACCATGTCAAAAACATTTTTGTCATCTTTCTGAGCTCTTTCATGCATAATTACTCTATTTTTCCATAGTCAAAAATGAGTGAAAGCTGGCATTCTGAGGGGGTCCCTTGGATCTAACAAGGGGTGCCTTGCATCTAAAAAGGTTGAAAACCACTGGTCTAAGATTTGTTTATAGCTGTTTTCACCACAACATTTTACAGCCAATTCCAGCCAAAAGTGAATGGAAGTTTGCTTTTAATAAAATGTCTTGATCCAGTTATAACAGCCACATGAGATTGTGCTCATTAGTTAATTTCAAGGAACTGCACAGTTGGAACCTTGGTCAGATCCCTAGTTTATTTCTGCTATTTGATAAGCCTATTTGGAGTACTTGTTTCATTTAAGGGTGTTTTGTTTTCCCCTTGAGGCATACTCCATTCTCATTAGTGAAAAGTCATACTCCCTTGTGAACATTTGGAAGCATGAGTCTCAGTGGCAATACTGTAACTATGAAACTTTTGGGGTATGCATCTAACACAGCATGTTGGTTGTCCATGTCTAGTCTCCTGTACATCTTAAGATTAAAAGGCTCACTTATACAAAGGCTTGTTCCATTATTGAAACAGAATGGGAGAAAACAGTAGTCTGAATTCAAACAGAATTTTTTCTTGGTTCTCCTTCTCTGCCAAAGCATTCACTAACCTACCCTTGTGCCATCTGCTTTCCCATCCAAAATAGCATTGAAACAAATGGTGAGCTCTAGCAAAATATCATTTCAGGTTTACCTTAGTGTGTTTCCACTGCCTTTTTTAAAGCTCTGGGGTTTTATGATAATGAGCCTCAAAGGAAAAAACCTAGACTTAGGTGGACAATTCTAGCCTTTGTTGCATACCTGTCTTCTGGTTCTAGCCTGGTTTGTTATTTTTGATTGTGACCTACTCCCATGAAAGGACCCAGGACCATGGATGTTCTTGTAAGCAGACACTGCTTGGCCCTTAATTCCTTCAAGGAGCCAACTGAGCAGGATATACCATTCTCTGTTCCTCCACACTGGACAGTAGGATAAGTGCAGCACCTTTTAATGGATGAGAGCACCTATTCACTCCACAACCTTGGACAAAAAGGAGGTACAGCTTTTCCTAATGCTTTCCTATCAAGGAAACGCTACTTGATCCCTTCTTCCCTACATGGCCTCATACTCTATGGATAAAAAAATGCACAGACTGGAGTGCTGATATTATCCTGTGTTGATGGCTATGTGTTTTGTATAAGTGTTCTTTTACAAGAACACATGTTATTTGTGTTCTTTTTTTGTGGGTACAAGGATTTCTTTCAAGACCTAATTCCAGCAAATTTGATAATTTTTGCTGCAAACCAGAGATTAAGCCCAACCATACCCATTACAGTGCCAAGATACCCAGATGACCTTAGCTGTTTCCAGTACAACCAGCTGAGAGGAGTCCTTGCATTTGCAGATTAATATCTGAAGAACTTTTAATAGAGATGTGATTTAAGACTAGGGACAGCTAGCTCTGAAGTGCCTTCCCATTTGATGGCATAGTATGGTTCAAATTTTGCTGGAGATAGTGTTTTACAGAATTTAAAAAAATCTTTGCTTTGTTTTGGGCATTTGAACATTGTTTATGTTCTTTATTGTGAAGATCCCTAGACAAAGACAGGTGGTTCTCAGCACTTGTCTCCCTGGCATCCAAGTTTATTTAGCACTAATTGGTGGTCTTTTTTAATTGATAGATGCACAGTGGGCAGCCCTTTGTGAACTTGGCACTGGTATTTCAGTTTCCTTACTTATCTAAGAGGATAACTATGTAACCAACATTAAAATAGAATGCACTCTATGGAATAGTCAAATAACATTTGCTTAGCAAAAGCAAATCACAGGCTATTTCCATACGTCCTTCAGAATTTAAAGAGGTTCTGCTCTTTTTGCCTACATTTTGCTATTCTTTGGATTCAACCTTTCTTCTTCATGACCCCTTTTTATGAGTATGAGGGGGTGTGGGGGAAGTGTTTTTAAAATAGGATGAGAGTTCTGACTTCTCTATATGTATGTATAACCTCCAGCTGAAAACCCTTTCTGCAGAAGCAGCCTTCCACAAATGTTAGTTTGGGATTAGTCGCACAGATAAAATTATCAGCCCCTTGTGAATCAATCCATATTAAAATAAGGCAGGCAGTAGGTGGTGCTGTTTGGCAGCTGCTTAGCATTGCAAGAGGTAAAACTGCAAGAGCACAAGCAAGTCCTTTATGGCTTGCCGTGATCGTATAGTGGTTAGTAC
The DNA here is from genome assembly GCF_052110815.1 of Crocodylus siamensis. Lineage (NCBI taxonomy): Eukaryota > Metazoa > Chordata > Crocodylia > Crocodylidae > Crocodylus > Crocodylus siamensis. Next base: position 86,269,534 of record NC_143397.1, on the reverse strand, counting down.
TCTGCGTTGTGGCCGCAGCAACCTCGGTTCGAATCCGAGTCACGGCATGAAAAGATGTACTTCCTTTTCTGTGTCTTGACTACATTGCTCAGATGATGCTTCACAAAGAAATAAAGTTCAGTTTACAAAACTGACATATCACAGCCATCATTTCCGTTCAATAACTCTAATGCAGGCGAGATGCTTTTAATTTATGTCCAATGTGATGCATACAGCAACATAGTGATCATGTCATTTTTTTTATTAATTATAGCTACTTAAGATCCACAGTGAAGAGGCTCCTGCAGTCCTCTTGGGAGTTTGATCTTTGCCAGTATTGTAAATAACAATAAAGCAATAATGCTGCCTCCCTATGATATGTGGCAATCCTGCTTTTCCAGGCATGAAGTGTTGCAAATAGGAGGTTTTTGGCCTCCCTAGCCCTTATCAGTGATTGCAGGAAACCCTTTGTTGCTGCGATAGGAACTGCCTGTAATTTCACTTTCCTGCATCACTGGCTAACACAAGAAGCCAGGTTTTCAGAATGAGGACTTCTCAAAGGGGCTCTAGGCCTGACAAATTACAGTAAACACCAGCAATTCATAAAGCTAACAGTAGAATTACACACTGTGCATAACTGCTAGATTAACAAGGGCTCATTGTTCAGGTGCTAGTCAGAAAGAAGATTTAGATGCCCCTTCATGGCACTTTGGATAATTGGTCCTTTAAATACCTGAGAAGTGTGGCTGAGAGCTAGCACCCTACTAGCCTGTTTTTATAGCTTATTTATGTTCATTTTAAGAAGTTAGCTTTTCTGTTTCCTCCCGCAACAGCAGGAAAACTTCATTGTCACAGAGCTGCTGAATGAAAGTTCTTTAGGGAGCAAGGTTACTTTCCCCCCTTGCACTAAAAAAATGGGGTTTATTGGGCATGTCATGCCAAATGAAGATGATGTGCTTCAAATAGAAAAGTAGGATTTCACCAGTGAGAAGGGGAAAATATATGCTTGATTTCTTTTTCTCTCTCTTCTTAATAGCACAGGATTTTAGCATGTGTCAAATTAAAAGGGTTTATGCCTTAAAATCCTTTATTGGCTCATTTCCTACCTTTTGAATCATTTCCACATACCCTGGATAAATGCTGAGACCGAACAGTTTTAATGAGCAATCAGTTATGATCAGAAATAGTTCCGTCCTCAACCATGACCCCTGTGCACTGTACCCTTGGCAGGTATAATCTGTTCACTGCAGGTGGAGCTGGGGCTTCAGGCTCATTGCTAGGTCACTGGTTGTACAGAGGAAATGGTCAGGGAATCTCATGATGCCCTCTGTTGTCCCTGTCACATTGGACGAGAAGAAACAGCCTACCTGGATAACTACTCTGGGTGTTGCACTACTATACTACTGCACTGTAACAGAAGAACACATATCTCTGCATAACACTCTATTCCCATATGCCTGTGCAGGGTGACACCTCGGGGACTAACTCATTCAGAAATGCACATGCTTCTGTAGGCAACAGCCCACTTCTGTTGGATTCATCATTTCATAGACCTCTCAAAATACAGATTTCTTGAATACCTTTGAGAAATGGAACAAGAGAATTCTGTTCTTTCATGTTGGAGCCTTTCAATGTTGATTTTTCTGGCATGGGAAAAACACACCCCATGGCAGGGGGTCAGCTACCCATAGCATGCATTCACAGCATCTGATGAAGTAAGCTGTTGCCTACAAAAGCTTGTGCATTTCTGAATGAGTTAATCTGAAGTCAGGCAGAAAGCAGAGCAGGGTGGCACTCTGGGGACTAACACAGCTAACTACCTCTCTTCTTCCCACCTCCCCTCATTTAGACAGTTTTGAGCCTTTAGCTGCCTTACTGGAACAGCCAGACAAGGTTCTTTGCCTAGATGTGATATCTTTTATTAGACCAACTAAACAGGAACAGCCAGCATTTATCTGAAATCCAGCTGTAGAAACATATTTTACCATAATTTTATGCTTTTGGAATGAGTTAGTTAAAATGAAGGCAAGGAAGGTTAGAAATCTTAGAAACTAGCACGCTATATTGCAAAAACTTGATAGGAACCAAGACAGACTTAGGATGTTCCTTATTTGTGTGTTCTGTATTTGGTTTATCTCCCCCTATGACTAATAGTCACTAGAGAACTTCATGTCCATCTTCTCTGGCACTGATTCATAAGCAGAGATAGCTTGTTGACAGACAGTATAGCTCCAGACAGATCTCTCTTAGTTGTCCATTTTGCCAACACTTTTGTCTTTGAGAAAGAAAAGATGGAATATTCTCGTTTAATCATTATTTCAAACTAATGTCAAATTTCAGTTTGGAATATAAATGTATCGATGTGGCTTCCAGCACTGTTTTCTGAATTTCTCCCAAAGGATTTCGGCATGTTCCTGTACAAAAGGGAAGGTTTAATACCAGCCTTTCCCAGATGAGGAACTAAGGCACAGGGCAATTTTAAGTGAATTCAGAAGCATGTTGAACTTTAGCTGCATGTGTACAACCACCTTACACTGACAGTACTGACCAGTACAGACTGTCAGTCCTATGCACATATGACTTTTTGCCTCAATTTTTATATTTGGGCCATACTGCATATTTGTGGAACTGCAATAATATGGTGGAGACAGCAAAAAGGATCCAACTTGAAGTCAACCAAATCATATCCTTTTGATCCTGAAACAACTGAGTTTAACGTCTTGTGTTGTGTTGTGTTTTGTTTTGTTTTGTTTACATACTTACATGCAGGAACTCGCATAACTTACTAGCTATAATAAAGCTCACTGCTTCATCATTCTCTGCCTCCAGGAAGCAACCTGGTACAACTTAATGGCAAGGTACATCTAATAAAACTTAGCAAAAGTGCTCCAGCCATTCTGTTTGCAAATACCCTGAGAAGGGACATGTTTAAATCTAGACTGTAACATCTTTGAGATGAGGACTTTATCTTTCTCTCTGTCTCAAGGGTATCTTGTAGGTCAGTGGTTCTCAACCTTCCTGGATTTGAGGTACCCCTCCATAACTTTTGTAAATTGAATGCTACCCAGTGTCAAAAAACAATTTATATATTACAGTGCTTACCTCCTTATACAGGGGCTGCAGGTCTTCCAGCATGGCTTCTCTGCTTAGCATATCTGTAGGGACCTACTGAATTAATGGAAGAAATAGGGTGTGCAGTGGCTCCCTTAATTTTGCAGGTTCCCTAAAATGTGAACTACCTGCTGATTTGGTGGAGGGGCCCCACTTGTGGCTTGCTTCTGATCAGTGGGGAGGCAAAAACTGCAGTTTTATATATGGTACCATTTTTCCCTCCCACCACTGATTGGCTGAGGGTCCCCAAGACAGCCCTGCTGTTTACTACTGACTGGTGGGGAGGCAAAAACAGTGCTGTGTTTAAAACTGCAGTTTTAGTTTCCCTGCTGATCAGGAGGGAGCACCGGAGAAGGGGGCAAGGAGGGGAACATGCAAGATTAAAGGAGCCACTGCACACTCTACTTCTGCTGTGATTTCAATAGGTCCTTACCTATCTGTTTATCTCCACAACTTGTTTATCTTCTCACACCTTGATGTACCCCACCACACTGGTTGAGAATCAGTGTTGTATACCTTTTGGCGCAGAAATATGGTGTGAATGACTTGAGCTTACATTAAAAAAAATAAACAAATCTTACAACTAATAGAAACACTAGTTGCTACAATCTAGGGAAGGAAACAACCCCAAATTGTTAAGAACACTGAACAGAACTGCAACAGAGAAAGCTACTTCAAAAATCATTAAAACTCATATGATTTGTCCCCTACTTCCATCTCTCCAATTCTTCTATCATGCCTGATACTCAGATCAGGTGTTTAGCTAGGAAGAAAGTAATGTCTGCTTGAATCTCCAGTCATCAAATCAACTATGCTCAGTGCTTCTCTTCCTTTACAGGGCTGCAACTTGCAGTAAATATTTTATAGGTCATCCCCCCTCCCCATGAAAACCTTTCAAGAGGCCTGTGTTTGAAGAAAGCCTTTGAAAGAAGTTATTCTCTGAAAAGAAAACTCTTTGGATCCCAAGGAGCTCATTATACCTTTTAATAAGGTGTGCTCATGTTGGACAGATTAGGCTGCTTTACCTCTAAAAGTTCATCTCTGAGTTTACTTGCACACACTAATTGCAGCATGATGTTGAAGCTGTGCAGAACTTCCTATAATCCACATCTATTTCTTTTTTTTTTTTTTTAGACACTGTATTGCTCATTAGACGAGGTCAAGTGAGAAGCAACTTTTGCTGTAGCATAGACTGAAACTGAAAACCAGCTGGGAAGGTCACTGAACACTCAAGTCTTTTTGAACACCTCTAAATTTAGGTTTGTTTCAAGTTTGAAGTCCCAAAAACTTTCCGAAACAAATGACAAACTACTGAGTTTTTACTTCTTAATATTCAGTTCAGAAGAAAACCAAAATTAGGCCTAAGTTGCCATAAAAAATATGATCCCTTTACAATCTGGATGAATCTGGAATTTCTTAAGAAAACCCAGAAGAAGAAACAATTTGGGGTTCTTATAAGATTCATAACAAATATTGCATGCTGGCTTCCTGAATGTATTCTTTTGCTTTTCCCTGAATGTATTATTTTACTTTTCCTCCAGTTCTCCCTTTGACATTGACATTGTCTTCTTATCAGATGTTCTTTAACTTAAACTTAGTTCTCTTGGTGCTATCATCCCACAAAAGTTCAGGAACATCCATAAATGTTTTGTTTTCAATATGCATGTTATCTCCAGAGGCCCTGCCCTTGAACGACTATATTGTTAGGTATTTCTTTTGAAGAAGCTTCTTTCCCACAGCAAACCCTTCCATCAAAGATCTCCCAAAAATGCAGATTTCTTGAAAACATTTGAAAATGGAACAAGAGAACTCTGTTTTATGTTGGAGGCTTTCAATGTTAATTTTCTGCACTGGAAAGACATTTTCCAGGGCAGGGATCAGCTGCCCATGGGCCAGATGTAACTTGTAAAGATCTTGAATCTAGCCCACGAAGGCCTGATTTTGGTTGGGGATAGGGGAGGCATGAATTTTTAAAGGAGCCATGTGAACATAGTCGCATTAAGCAATGACTTAAGTGGCTACTTTATCATAGTCATTTAAAAAACCACCTGCTCTGTGCCCTCACTGCCAAATATACTATTCCCTATTGATGTTCACCATAGCTTTTGACAGCACCCATAAGTAGAGGAGGTGCACAGAGCAGGGAGGCAATTGGCTGAAAGGGTTAGGTAGCAGCAGCCCATGGCACTAGCTTGGTTGCAAGCATCCAGCCCACTGCTCTACAATGTTGCCCACACTTGCTATATAGTGTCTTTATGAAGCCAACTAATTGGCTCCACAATAAGGTCTCAATGGGTGCGTCTACATGAGACTTCAAATGTGCAGTAGATTAATTCTACTGCGCATTAGCATGACAGGCAAAAACCATGCTAATACACTAATACGCAGTAGAATTAGTCTACTGTGCATTAGCGTCACAAAAAAAAGCATTAGCTGGTGCTACTGTGCAGAAGCACCAATTTACGGTGCATTAAGTTTAGTACCTGTCATTACAGGTACTAAACTTAATGTGCTATAATTACAGCACATTAATGAACATGTAGATGTACCCAGTGTCTACATGTGTGCCCCTATTGGGCTGCCATAAATTAATAAATGCCACCATGGGATAGTACTTGTAAAGACTGCACATGTACATGCTGCTGGGGTACAACAGTGCTTCAGTCTAGGGGTTGCATGCCAGCTAGCCCCACACTGAAGCACCCTTATGCCTTGGTCAGCTCCTCCACAGCATGTTGAGACGGGTCAGAGCAGCCCTGGGCTGGCAGGGTACCCCCTGGACTCCCAGCCAACTGGTGCTGCTTTGCCCCAGTTCAGTGTGCTGCGGTCCCAGGCACATGTTCAAGCATGGCACCCAGGAGCAATAAACTCTGGCATGATATGCACAATAACAAACTCTGGTCTATTAATTGCACATGTAGATGCACCCATAGTATAGCAAATATTTTTGTTAGAGCCCAGCCTTATGCCAGTATGACTGGTTAGTATTGTGGTACCTGGCCTCCTGATCCCACACCTCAGCTAGGTTATGCTTCTTCTGGTTAAGAACAGATTGACTTTTATTAGTAAATGTTTAGGATTGGGAATCCAAAAAAGATGACAAAGGCAGTAGGGAAATACAGATCGCCCGAGTGAGGGACTAACAATAGAAGGATGGGGGTGAGGAGGGGAACGCAACTAGGTTACAGAAGATGCAGTGTTAGCCATCTAAGCCCAGGGGTGCAGGATAGGGGGAAGGGGAGGGAGGGGGTTTGCGACGCTGAGAGAGAAAGGAGATAGATGCACACAAACCTGTTACAGTGGTCCCCAACGGTGGAGGAAGTGGTTCGAAGGAAGTTTCTCAGTCCATATAGAGTCTCATCGTGGAGGTCCTCTTTGGGCAGAGCGGGGTCATCCGTTGTTGAAAAATCCTCTCGAAAGTGAAGGTCCATCTGGTGCAGAGGGGGTGCAGTTCCGGTGGTCCCCTCTGGGGATGAGCGTCAGGCTCATCTGGCAGGATCAGAGTACTGGTGGTGCCCTGTGATGTGTTCCATGTAGATATCGTGGGACTAGCGGATGGTGTCGGACACCATGAGCCAGCACATCAGCTTGGCGTAGCGGCGGGAAATGCAGTAGGCACGCAGGATGCTCTTGTTGCTGGGGTCCCAGGCTTCGAGCGGTCCCCTGCTGAGTGCATCGACCATCATGCTGTAGCCGCAGCCCCTCTGGATGTCAGCCAGCGGAGTGTACTTCTCCCACTTGCAAGCCCGGGCGTCGGTGAAGGCTTGGTGCCAGTTCTCAAAGGGGATGGTGATGTCCAAAATCACGACCTTCTTAGCCTCTTCATTGGTGATGACTATGTCGGGTCGCATCCGGCTCTCTCAGCCTGGGATGGTGTGGTTCATGGAGATCTCCTCCACCACAGCCAGGATGGCCCTCACCAGGTGGTCCTGGACAGCATTATGGTGGAGCTGCCCAGCTGCACAGCACGTGGGGGAGGGTCTGCACCGCATAGCTGCACCATTGGCACCTCTTGTCCCGGTGGCCAAAACGGACGGCCACGTTCAGAGGCAGGCAGTTGAGGCAGGTGCGGTGGAGGAAGCGCCAGTCCGCAAAGTGCGTGAAGTTCCCACTGGGTATGAAGTAGTTGCTGGAATCCCACTTCGAGGTGATGTTGAAGACCTTGCCCTGGTTGGGTTTGGCTCTCAGGTCGCTGGAGTACTTTTTTTGGACGGCGTCCTTCAGGAGCCTCTCCAGGAAGGGCCTCGTGCGGGGCGTCATGGTGATGCGGTTGGTGTGCAGGGCTGGTTGCAGGGAGACTCCCAGCTCCCGGCACGCCTCGGTCCAGATCCAGGTGCAGTCAATGCGCTTCCTGAGGCGGCACGTGGTGTTGTGGACTAGGCTCCACAGCGAGGCAAAGTCCCTGCCATCTCGGCTGAACTCACCCTTCAGCGACCCACTGAGGAAGGTGGTCAAGTCATGTCCGGTCGGCTGCCTCGTGATCCTCTTGTGGGCAGTCTCCTCGAGGGCACTGGTGGCGATGATACTTACCGTTGCGTCTGGGCAGGTCAGGAGATGGAAGGTGTGGGTGATCCCTGCGATGTCGCAGAGGTCTCCCGTGCTGGGGACGTTGGCGCCTCCCTGCTGGTAGGGGATGTGCAGGACCTCATTGCTGGCTCTTAGCAGCAAGTGCAGCCACTTCTTGAGCAGCTGCTGGATCTCGGCATCCACCTTCTTGAGGGGGGTCTTGGGGACCGCTGAGCCTCTCAGGACAAACACAACGCGGGGGATGAGGAAGATGTTCACTGCGTCTATCTTCTGCCAGGGGTCCAGCAGGAACAAGTCCAGCTTGTGGGTGTCCTGCATGATCCCGTTGATGGTCTCCTCCAGCCTCTGCTTGGCCCTGTGGCTGGTGGGCATCCCCAGGTGGCAGTAGGCCTCGCCATCGTGCAGGTGCCTCATCACCTGGCCCTGGATCGTGAGGGTAGAGTCCAGGATGCGGCTCTTCTGCCTGCTGTCGATGTGCAGGGAGGTGCACTTGGTGATGTTGAAGCGCAGGCCCATCCACCTGACTCCCTCAAATGTCACATCCAGTATCTGCACACAACGAGCATTTACACACAACCTAACTCCCCCTCTCCCCACATCTGCAAACTTTTCATATTCCAACATGATCTTAGATCTCAGTTTCTGGCTGCAAAGCCACCGGTCACCTTTTTAATAATAAACATGCTGATTGACTAGATAACAACAATAATAAAAGCTTTAAAATAAAATGCTGCTTGAAACAGGAACAAAAATAAAAGCATCTGTTCTAGCATTTTCTGTACTGTACCTCCTAGCATTGCTGGACTGGCTATATACCTTATCTTTCTATGAATCTATCATGTGCTTGTTCTAGTACCTGGTCATGCCATGATAGTAGGTGCATGGGCCTCATTACTGGAATAGAATGATCGTGGATTCAGTCACATCTTTATGGTACACTAAGTGTTTTTTTTTAAAAAAAAGATGGGGGGTGGAAAAATTAAACATATTTATTGTAGGACTTGGCATAAATTGTTTTGTCTTCCACAATGCTAAGGAAAACTTCTCATTTATTGCTTTTAGTGTTTGAACCAGTCCTGGGGGGCACTAGGGGAAGTAAAGGGCTGGAATACCTTGTGATAAAGACCTTGTGAACTTGCTTTATGACTTCTGTCCTGCCATTTCCTGTGACACTTTTCTTGGATTTTTGGGGGTGGTGGAGGAGAAATCTCCAGGCACCAGACTAGTAAAGAAAATCACAACTTCACTGTTGGAGAAAAAAGTACATCAAAGCCCTCATAGAGCAGTGTCAGTGAAATACTGCATCAAAGCTACACAACATGCCCTATCCCACTGAACTGTTTGAAATAACATGAGAGAGGGACCAGACAAATATCAACGCAAAGAATACTGGCTTCCGGTGGTGAGCTGACTGTGGTCTTGTGCAACTGCCCTGTTCTTTCATCCATGGTTTCTGTTCTTAAGAGCATGGCTGGATGCAATTACTTTGTTGCTGGCTGAATTATTTCTGGCCAAGGCTGCAGATGGAAAGCTTTTGATGGGTTTAAAAAATAACACTCCTCTCCTGCCATGACTTGGAGTCGAAACGAGGTTGTTTCAGCCACAACACAGAGTATTAACCACTATATGATCACGGCAAGCCACTAGAAAAGGTACTTTCTTGAATTTCTTCTATTTCCTCCTCTGGTAGAGCTGTGAAAATATTGCCACCTAGTGTAAAGCAGTTTTAATGCTACACATGAGTGGTTAGTCTCAACTGAGCACTAGCTATGCTAACCAAGGCAAGACTTAGGGTTTTGAACAATGAAAATTCAGAGCATAACTCCATGGGAATTCCCCCCCAATCTGCATGACTGAAGGGGAACAGACAGAGCAAAAGTTTCCTATGTTTAAATGTAGAACTCAGGAAACTATCAAGCTATTGATATCAACAGAACAGAAAGTATAGGGAGAAAGTGTTTGTTCCAAGTAGGTAAAGCTGATTCTGCACTAATGCTGTTTGCATGCACATGGTTGATGGGAGTGAGTGGTGTTTTTTTATCCCCTGAGATGGCCTGGGCAGCCTGAGACTAACTTTAGAGAAAAAAACTTAACTATAAGCATAAGTGCATGGTAAGTGGGCTTCAGGCTTTAAAATTAGTCCTTAGTATCTCATCAGGGAAAACAGGCCCCAAGTGACCCTGAACAGCAATAGTCAGTCATGAAAATCAACAAGGTATTTGCATCCTTGGATTGATATTAGTTCAGTCCAGCAGCCCAGTATTGCCCAAACCAAGCACCCCAAAATCCTAAGTTTTGTCACAAATATCCATGCCCTGTCTTTACTTTTTCATCTGTTCTGTTGTTTAATCAAGGTTGGCTGCTTCTTGACCTGACAATAGGTGGATGTTGGCAGAAGTAGCAGAAAGAAATGAGGCAATTATTTGGGCCATGTCTCTGCTGCCTCCAGAGAGCACAAGGGAGTGCTGCAGCTCAGTATAGCTCTTCTACTCCATGCTTACCATGCTGTGAAATGGATGTAATGTAACCACCTTCCCAGGGCACCAGACATAGGGCCAGGACAACAAGCTTATTGGCGTGTTGAGTTGGCATATTCCAGTTCCCGTACTGGGTAACTACCAACATGCAGAGCCCGGCTTCACTGCAGGGCCACATAGTGGAGTCCTTTGAGGGTGTAGACAAGCCCCTGGAGTTTAAATTTTCTCTTGCAATGAGCAAGAAGCACTATGTTCGGGACAGTAGGCAGTTTATACCTTCCTCAAAGTATTGTGGAAAGCCAATGAACTTAATCCAGGGGTGGGAAACTATTTCAGGTGGAGGGCTGCTTACCAAATTTTGGGAAGTTGTGGAGAGCCACATGGATAGCCTCACCCCTTGAAAGGTGCCCTGCCTCTTGATTGCCATCTTGTGACCAGAAGTCCTGCCCCTTAATCGCTGACCTTTGCCACCAGAAGTCCCTCCCCTTGCCCCCACATGTACTCCTTTCAGTAAGGGGGTTTGCCATCTCAGAACCAGAAAAATACCAAGTAATATTCTAAAAAGCGAACATCTACAACATTCATTAATTTGATTTCAAAAATATTTTGTCCTGATTTACGTGTTTGTGTAGTGTATATAGAGGTAATTGCACAATAGCTTAAAATGAAGTCTTACTCTTGTATGTTGTGGGAGGGTGGGTATAGGTGTGTGTGTGTGGAGGGGGTGGATATGTGGGGTGTGGGTGGGTATGGGGTTTGTGGGGAGATGAGTGGAGGGGAGGGTGGCTGGGGTTTCTGTCAGCACAAGTGGGTATGTGGGTGCATGGTGGTGTGTGTGTGGGACTCACCTTATGAACACATACTGTCTGCCCTGAGCCTGAATGTATGCGGGTGCACATGTGCGCGCGCACGTACACACACACACACACACACACACACACACTCTGCCCCTGAGCCTGCATACATGTGCACCCACACACAAACTCTGGCCAAGAGCCTACACATACACACACTCTGTCCCTGGGTCTGTGCTCAAACACACCCACACACTCTCTGGCCCTGAGCCTGCCCACATCACGCGTGCACACACACACACTCTCTGCCCCTGAGCTTGCACATGCGTGCACATACAGACACACATTCTGCCCCTGAGCCTGTGCGCACACACTCTCTCTCTGCCCCAAGTCTGCACGCACACACACATGCTGTGTCCCTGAGCCTGTACACATGCACACACACACTCTGCCTCAAGCCTGCATGCACATACACACACTCTACCTCTAAGCTTGCACATGTGTGCGCACATAGACATGCACTCTGTGCATGAGCCTGCGTGTGTACGTGTGCACATACACACACAAGCCTATGCAGGTGCGCACACACATACGAACTCTGCCCCTGAGCTTGCGCATGCACACACACACCCAAACCCTGAGCATACACATGCATGTGCACATACACGCTCTGCCCCTGAACCTGCATATGCACACATGCACACACACACACACGTGCGCACTCTGCCCCGATCCTGTGAGCACATACACACTCTCGCCATGAGCCTACATGTGCACCCACCCACCAACCCACACTGACCTGGGCCTGCACATATGGTGTGTGTGTGAGCATGCACACACACACACGCACTGCCCCCGAGCCTGCACAAATGGGCACACACTGCCCCAGGGCCTACAGATGCACACATGCACACACTCTGCCCCTGAGCCTGCACACGCATGCACACGCTGCCCCATAGCCTGCACGTGCACACACTCTGCCCTGGGGCCTATAGATGTGCACATGCTCACACTCTGTCTGAGCCTGTGTGTGCACATGTGTGCACACCACCCCAAGCCTACTTACACACATTACCCCTAAGCCTTCACATGCACGCAAACACATTTAACCTAGGCGGTAGTCCAAGAGGTACCCCCTCTCCAATTGAAGGGATCAAAGCAGATGCACAAACACTATGGGAGGTGTAGGGACTCTCCTTCCCCTATACAGCAGAGCCAGACCACCAATGGGGGCTTAACCATATACCTTTTAATACTGGGAACAGGCATAAATCAGAGGGTATACTGGACACTACAATGCCCCAAGGGGGCAGGATTCAACAAAGGCTAGACACTTACAATCAGCGACAAAAAACAGGGTTAACAAAATATATAATACAAATAGCAGAACGAACCAGACAGGTTGGTGAAATATAAAAAAGGCACAAAATGCAAAATGTCAAATGACAGGGAAACATAGGGCTTTGGTACCTGGAGGGGGAGAAAACACAATGGCCTCTTTCCACTGCAAGAAGATTTTCTTTTTAGCTCACTCACCCCAAGTCACCTCAGCTGGGACTTGAACCCAGATCTCCCATAGGGTACACAGGAACACTACCACACAGCCACCACTGTCAGCACTACTTTTGTCTACTAGTGGTCTTGACCTTCATGGAGCCCTGGCCTCACATCAAGCTGCCTGGCCTCTGATTGGAGGAGCTGGAAGGAGAGCTGGGAATCTGTCAGGTCGCTGCTCAGTTCCTTCCCAGAATAGGGGGAGCCTCTCCTGCTGGCTGCAGCCTCTCACAGGGAATCCTGGAGCCCACTGGGGAGCCTCTCCTCCCAGCCACACGCTGCGCTACTGAGGGTCCCGCTGCTGCCTGCAGGTCCTGCTCTTTCAAGCTCTTCTGGGACACTGCTGCTGGCTCAGCTCTTGCCAGCTCTGTGAAACTCCTTCCTTGCTGGTCTCTCCCCTGAGTCAGCCCATGCTGCCCCTTTTATCCCCCTCCAGGTGACCCAAGGGGCCAATCGGGGACACAGGGCGGGGATGGTGAGTCTCTGGGGCCTGATTGGTGCAGAAAGGGAACCCCAAGTCCTCCGATCATCTTTTGCCCCTTCAAAACCCCTGGGCCAAATCATTACCACATTGGTGAGGAAAGAGAATCCCAAGTACTCCAATCATCTTCTGCCCTTTCAAAACCCCTGGGCCAGGTCACTGCTAGCCAGCCCATCACACATACCATGCTCCCAGGTCTGGTGATGCAGCCAGGAGCCACCTGGTGCTGGAGCTGGGGGTGGGGGGCAGGAAAGCAGGGAACTGGCTGGGGGTGGTTAGGGCTGTTCTGCTGTGGGCTCCCTCTGTGTCCTACTGCCCCTGTCTCCTGTCAGCTTAGACAGGCTGCCAGGAGCATCTCCAATTTACTAAATTTTTTAGGGGCCCCGCAGGCCAGAGAGACTGGCCTGGTGGGTCGGATCCAGCCCACACACCATATTTTGCCTGCTCCAGCTTAATTCATGAAGGGATTGTAGTGTACCAAGGGAGGGGAAGGGAGGAGAGGGGGGATGGATGGCATTCAATACTATTTACTAGGTATTGTTTTTCTGGCTTTTGTTTTTTGAGGTGAGTGTAAGTTATGTTGGTCAGGCATGCCCACTGAAGGAATAACTGGGCATGTCTACACATGCACATTTACTGTGCAGTAACTAGGTTGTAATTACTGTGCAGTATGGGTGTGCATCATGCAGGTATCAAATTTATGCCCAATTAGTTACTGCAGAGTAACACACGTGTAGACCCCTTACTGCACAGTAACACTGTGTTTGTGGACTGATTTGGGGCTACCTTTAGTACTAAGTCAATCCACACACAGTGTTAATGCACTTTAATGCCTGCAAGTGTAAATGCCAACCTATTCCTGCTTACTGCACAGTAAATTTAAGCCAGCATACGTAGACAGCCCATTGTTTATGGAGCACAGATGTGATACGTGTAGAGGGCCACAGTAACTATATATTCCTAGGCAGACAGGCCTTCCTTAAAGTTGAAAAGAGATTTATACCAACACTAGCTAATTGCCCGTCAAGAATGACAGGGAGGGGAGGCAGGGGAAGCCTCACTGAAAGGTGGAGATCGGGGGAGGGAGTCCCTGCTCCAGAGGCTGGAGGAGGCAGTGGCAGTGGTAGAGGGAGTGCTTACGTGGCCCCTCCTAACCCCCCCCCCGCTCACCCTTCAGAGCTGGCCATGTAAAGACTTCCTCCACCACCACCACTGCCTCCTCCAGCCTCTAGAGCAGGGGCTCCCTCCCCCTGCTCACCTCCACCTTCCAGCACGGCTTCACCCTCCCTGCCAGCTGTTGTTGGGGGTGGGCGGCAGGGGTGCCACCACCATGACCCCCCTTCCCCTCCCCTTCCTGCTTCCCACCCTTCCTTCCTTCCCTGCCACCCAGCCTCAACAACAGCTGCCACCATGAACCCCTCCACCCTCCGCCTCCTCTCAACCCATGCCAGCCTAGGCCCGCACAGCCTCCCTCCCTGCTGCCTCCCCTCGCTGCCAGCTGTCGTCAGGGCCTCCCTTCCTGCTCCCCTCCCTCTGGCCGCTTGGCCCCAACAACAGCCGGCACCATGATCCCTGCTTTGCCTCCCGCCACCTCCCCCCTCCTTGCCAGCTGCTCTATGGGGCTTTGGGGGGGGCACTGCCACCGTGACCTCTCTCTTCACCCACAGGCGGGATGGCATGGGGAAGCCCCACTGCTGAGGTGGCCGGGGTGTGTTTGCCTCCACCACAAACTTCCTTGGTAGCAGCTTAAAGTTGGGCCTGTGCAGTCCGGGCCCATGCAGCCAATCATTGTCCGCCCTCTCAGCAGCGCATGCACGGTTGGCCAGAAACATTACAGACAGACGGACACATTAAGCCCTTTATTATATTTGAATAAGTTTATACCAGCATTTGATTCAGGGCTCTGCCAAGGAAGAATTTAACCTGCTGTTGCCTTGGCGGTAACAGAAGTGCTAAGTGTGTATATATAAGCAAATACAGAAGTTGTTGAAAGTTGTTTGGTATGGATCGTACTTGTAATAAAAAGTGTAATGTAAGCTCAGCAGGAGTACTTATACACCCCATTTTAATGGGACCTTATCAGTAGCAAGGCCAGCAGATGTCAGTCCTGATCCACTCTTCTCCTCTCTACTTATACCTACAGACCAATGTCCAACGTTTACTTGGCTATCCATTTATTACTGACCACAGATGCTGTTAATCTAAATAAATAAGAACCTCATTATGAGGTACTTACGACTAGGAAAGCAATTAAAAAAGCAATGTATTGTAGCATAAAATACTCTTTTTTTTTCTTTTTTTTTTCAGTAACTTATCTCGAAGTATTTGGTTGGTTCAGTGTTTATAAAATCATGGAATCATAGAAAATGAGGTTTGGAAGGGACCTCAGGAAGTCATCTACTGTGTTCAACCCCTCTGCTCAAAGCAGGACCGTCCCTAACTAGATCATCCCAGCCAAGGCTTTGTGTAGCTGGGTCTTTAAAACCTCCCAGGATGGAGATTCCACAACATGTCTGGGTAGTCCATTCCAATGCTTTATTACCTTCCTGTCAACAGAGTTTTTCATAATATCTAACCTAAACTTCCCTTGCTGCAATGTGAGACTACTGCTCCTTGTTTTATTATCTGCCAATGAGAATAGTCTACCTCCAAGGTTCCCAAACTTCTTTGCATTGCATACCTGCTTCCAGACTTACCAGCTGTCCTGGTACCCCTACCAGCACATGTTTTATATTTTAACCCCTTAAATTATTATTATTATTAAAATAAAATCCTCCATAACACAATTTCTCGTGTGTACCCCCCAGAAATGTCTTGTGTAGTTTGGGAACCCCTGATCTAACTCCAGTCTCTTTGTAATCACCCTTCAGTTGAAACCTTCCAAGCCAGCTCACAGTTCTGGTATAATACAGTTTAAAAGCACACGCTAGATCCACTTAGAACTTGCAATGACAGCATTCAAGACTCTATCCAGACAAAGATACCTTATTGCTCATCCACTTATTTGCCACCCCAAATCAATCTTGTGAGAGCAGGGGGAAAGACAAAAGGTCAGACAGACAATTTACAGACTCTAGAGCCTAAGCACCTCTGGGATAAAAACATGGACTTAAAAATCTTGTGTGTGTGTGTGTGTGTTTGGGGGCTGACTTAGACTCTTTGGAACTCTTACATCTGTAATACTTGTGCAAGGACCTGGGCTGATGAAATGCCTATATACTTCTTATTTAACTGATAATAGAATTGCAAGAACATACCAGTAGGTCCCTATCCCTGTGGTTAAACTGCAAGGTTGAAGACAAAATGGTTTGTCCTGGAAGAATGATGTGATTGTCAGGAAACCCAAAGTAAAGCTGCTGTTGCATTATGTTGTGCTGTTTGTGTTGATGCATCATGTTAAAAAATGGATCTTTAAAATTGTTGACGTTACTAACATGCCTTTGAGTTTAACTAGTGAGTGTCTGCCTTTGATCTGGCTTTCACATTTGCAGTTGCTAAAGCTGATTAGCTGTTGTAGAATCCAAGGGAAAAATTTGTCACGTAAGATAATATCAGCAAGTCTGAATACAAAATAAGTGCCCCTTGAGATGCCATGGCATGATAGTGTTTAATTATGTTTCTTTAATTGATTTTGGTAGCTAAAGTTTTAGTATTTTTTAAAAGATATTTTTAATCAGGAAAGCAGGGACTTTAGTCTACCGGTACTGAAAATGAATAGGTTCCATTTTAAATTGGCTGGGGAACTGGGCCTGCAGAATTCTGTCTGTTTGTAACCAATGCATAATAAAAAAGCAAAAATTGAACTGGGGCTCTGTGGTGGCCAGCACCGTCTCTTTTTAGTAAAGTCAAGGGAAGATGAGCCTGCTAGGATCCTTGCAGGATCAGGCCCCTTTCAGACAGGAATATAAAGCAGTTTCTCAATTCCTAGGATGGGCAGGGTGGGGTGTTGCCAAAAAGGATTGCAAATCAGAAGGGAAAAAAATTCCTCTTCCTTCAGGTTGCTGTGGCCTGGTTTGAAAATAGAGCTGGTCATCCTTTTTTTCCTGTTCAAGAAGGTAGAGGGTATTAAGAGCTTTGTGGGTATCAAGCCCTCACCACCTGATTTTGAGGGCAGGAATAGAACAGGTTCCATTTGCAATACAACTTTCAAGAAAGAAAGCATGGAAAATGTCAGTGAGGTGCTAATGCTTTGTTGCACGAGCAGTATAGTTGGGGTACTGCCAATAAATCCATTAAAATCCCACTGCCTCTTTGTCTGCTTTCCCCTTCTAAGCTTTTCCCATTTCTCTCCCCCTCCCACCAGCATGACATTATTTTTGGTTTGCACCAGGCTGGGGTTAAGCATCTACTTCTTTTTGAACAATTTCAACAGTAACAGAGGCCTGTAGCACATGTTTGAGAATTGTGCAACGACAATGGCTAAGGAAGTATTCAGTATGGCCTGACTACTTTGCCAAATGCATGTGACCCCAAGGATATCCATAAAATGTATGGATACATAGACTAGAAGCATAGTACCCATCCCTGGCATGCCTGCTGCTAACAAAAATCCAGCTTTTTGAAACAGTAGCTGAAAACCAGTAAGCTGCATTTTGAAACTTAGTCCAGAGTTGAAACTATATTACATAGTAATCAAGCTGCTAACGGAGTGTGCTTTTGAATAAGGTAAAGCAGCAATCTTATTTTCAACGTTCTGGTCAATCTTTTTTTTTTGGCTGAGTTAAGCCCTATTAGATAGTAATACATTATGTTCAACTCCACTACAGACAGCAAAACACTTCAGTCATGGGATTTAATATAATGCCAAGCATCATGATCTATTTTGTGAGATGTACAAATGTTAGATTTCTTATAATAAATTTCATTTTATTGAATTTTTTTCTGAACTTAAGGTTAGTGATGGGTGGTCATCCTACTGGCTGACACCTTTTAAAATAAATAAATAAATACTATGATCGTAGATTATAAATCTATTTTTATTCTACTTCAACACCAGCTTTAACAAAAATGTTAATTGTATGTTTAGTATTTTAAATTTGACTTTTCATAGTATCCAGCCAGTAAAATTCCCTTTTGATAGTAAACCAGCATGAAAGCCAGTTGTCAGCCCAAACATGTGAAACCATGAAAATCCATAAACTGTGTTTCTACATCCTATGACTCTGTCCAGTTGAAATTCATCCAGGTTGCAGACGCTTGTTTCGAGTCATTTTAACTGTGTTGGAAAGCCAATCCTCATTCATCCCCTTCCACTGCACATCAGTTTGTCTGCTACAAATATGTTAAAAACGGTTTTGTTCATGACCTGGAAGCTGTATTTTTTTTATTTTTGAAAGTTAATCCTGCTCAAAGATGGATTAGAGATGCTACATCCCTCAGCAACAGGCATATAGGATCAGAACAGACAGTTGTTTGGAGATTCCTGGCTGGAAATCCTGTTCTTTGTACCTAGATTTGATGTGCATATGTGGATGGCTACAGGGATGCCCGTCTGTTTAAATGAATAGCAATGTCCTATTAGCAAGACACCCAGGGCTTTGGACACCACAGGTCAAAGGTGCCATATTGTGTCAGCAGACAAGCTGAAAGATTTCCTATGAAATAATTTCAGGACAGGCTGAAACGTTTTTATTATAGCCACATTACCCTTGATCACTATTATATTTTCCATGTTCTCTGATGAAATGAAGAACTTGAAAGCAAGAAGGCAGATGAGGTGTTCTTGGGCACTACAGGATCTATCAGTTACTTATGAAAGTCACTTACTTATATAAATGGTAAAATAAAATATTTTCTCACACACAGCATACCCCAGAATAAGAGTCTGACCTTGTTTTTGAAAGCAGAAGGGAAGGGTGGGGGTTGGTGGAGAGATCTTTCCTTGTAGCAGCAGCCAGAGATCTAAGCAGGGAGCCTGATCACTGTTGTGCTTCCTGTGGATTGCATGCAGAGATACTGCTTACCAGGCAAAAGTGACAGTGAACCTGCTCTTACCATGTTTCTTGCATATAATGTGCACTCCAATCTCCAGTAGTTGGTTTTTGGAAAAGAGTATGTGAAAAGATATGTTATGTTATCTCTAAAGTGCCCTTACTCAGGAAAAGGTGATATCTAGGACATGACATCTGTGAACTCCAGTTTCCTCACTAACTTTTTTTCTTGCTCTTTTTATTTTTTCTTGGTACATATAGTAAGTGGCCAAGCCATGAAATATAGCTTCACCAAAGTACAGCTAACACTGAAACAGTTTATTAGGCAACTTCCTACGACAGGCCTCAAAATGTGCCCGTGCATACTGAGTACATGTTAATTAAAGGTCACATTCATTAAGCAGCCATAGATTAATTTGAGGAATGAATTAAGACAAGCTGCACTGAATGGATCTCGCCCAGAGTTCAGATCTAGGTCTGATCTTTCTCAAACTTTGGCATCAGGCTTCTTCATAAAGGAGAAGTTGTAGAATGTCTCCTCAGGTATAAGATAATTCTGAAAAATGTACTGCTGCTTGGGAGGTGGGGAGTACCAGTCATCTAGTGCATAGGGCTCACTTGCTATAGGGGAGTTTTCTGGTGCCTTTGATATTACAGGGTGATGCATAAACTAAGATACTGGGTATTCTATAATGTGCAACAATTTATTTAAAAAGTTATTTTTATGCATTTCTATATAGAATGATTCCCATAAGATGGTGATTTTTAAAGAAAAAGGTAATTAGGAAATGGTGTTTCCATTTAAGAAAGAAACCTAGACTAGGACAATAGTTTATTTCCAAATTTATTATTTAAACTGATTGCTACAGATCTTTATACTCTATTCCCAGAGAATTCATCAGCAAGATATTCTACCTTTTAGAGTTAGATAGTTTTGCTTTTAGGGTTGAAACTCTTTGGAAAGTATCCATTTAATCCATACCATTTTTTTTACAGATATCTCTAAGTTAGACAAGCTGCATATCGGGATGATGGTTTCATAAAGCATGTGTTATGAAAAGGATATCCTCACCATTTGTTTTTAAAAAGATCTTATGATAAAATTACAATTAAATTAGATTGAATCAGACTCTCAAAATTATAGTTTAACAGGTCAGGGTATACATGACCCTAAAAACATTCCTTTTAATATGGTTTAGAGTATTTTGTGTGAAGTAATGCAGATCAGTCGTACTTAGAGCTCTAAAAATAATCTTGTTGTTCTGATATGGGGATTTCTCTGAGTAGAATTACATAACAAGGTATGACGTGACCTTCCCATTGCCCTTCTGCAGCAACACAGCTTATTATCATCACCATGGGCCAGTTGCAATTTTCTTTTTGTAATGAAATTAGTTGGACAGTCCCTTTTAGTCCCACAGGTGTGTGCCCCAAAGCCTCTGTACAAAAACTGAAAATAATTTCTCCAAATGATCATAATAGCAACAACCTGCAGCCTACCTGCTCTAGCATTTTTCTAGTTATACACAATATAATACAGTCCTGTCTTACAGATGCCCAGTGCTCATTGAAGCTTAGTGTTTTGTTTTCATTTCATGCCTGAAAACATGAGGATGAGGGTCAGAGTTATTTACTGTCATACACTGCATACATACTTTCAAATAATCTGGGAGAATTCTCCCAGGTTTATTCACCTGATAGAAAACTTGTCCAGACCTGCATGTATAGACATTCAAATATCAAGGTCCTGAAAATCTTGCAGTACTGTCACTATGCAGCTGGTGGATGGGAAGGTGTGTGTGTGGGGCGGGGGGGGCATTGTGTACACATTTCAGCATGCTCTGTAGCTTGACTGGCAACAGATGGTAGCAAAGCATTAGATAGCCCCAACTGACTGACTCCAACTGCCCATGATCAGCCTGTGTTTCCCTGCAGCGTAATGTGGGGATAGTGAAAGAAGCATGTTCTGCTTCCTGCTGGAGCAGCAAAGTTCAACGAGTGACATACTGTCTCCCTGGGGGAAGGGGAAGGGATGCTGGAGGACTATGTTCTCTTCTGGGAAGGGAGACATGCACAGACTTTTGCTGTCCCAGGATAAACTCTCCTGGGAGTGATTTAATCTTGGTTGTTCCCAAGTTATTTTTCTCCTGTAATGGCCAGGAGAAACTGAATGTCTGTATGAGGCCATGGATATTTATGATAAAGAGAATATTTCTGCTTAAAAGGCTCATTTTCCATCTATTAGCTGCTCATGGTAACCCCCATTGCAGCAATACTTCACAAACACTACTGTGCTGAATGAAGTCTCTCACACTTCCAGATTTCATGTCCCTCTATTGTATGAAAATGCTTCTGGCTTCATAAGCATTACAGTTGTGGTGTTGTAGTCATGATTGTCCAGGAAATATATGAAAAGAGAGATTGTGTGGTAATGTCTTTTACTGGACCAACTTCAAAGCTGGTAGAGATATCAGACAAACTTTTGGGCAAAAAAAAAAATCCCTTCCTCAGGTCTGGGAAAGAAACAAAAACAATCTATGATCAATGTCAGTTAGAACAATTTGCTTTTTAATGCCATTATGCAAATTAAAATGATCACTTTTATAAGGTAGTGGGTAGACACTTGGGGAGCAAACAGAAATTATCAAGAATGGTTACGAATTAGGGCTGTGTGTAGCTTTGGTCGCTGATTTGATTTGGCCCAATTTGGCAGCTGAATCTCTGAATCTGAATTGAATCAGGAGACCCTTTAATCTCCAAATCAATTCAGAAGGATTGGATGATTCAGCCATAGACACAGCTTTAAATGTCTTTACTACATACCTCAAGGTACCAGGCAGCTCGTGAATGCTGGGATGCTGGGGCAGATGGAACGTCCCACAGGAGTGTGGGGGGCTCCCCAGCATGCTTGGTAATGGACCCGGAAGTGGAGCAGAAGTACTTTCAGTTCACTTCTGGGTCCATTGAGGAATGTGTGGGGAGACACCCCTGGCTGCACCCTGGCTTAGAGACTGGTGCCTCCTGGGTCTGGAGGGGCACCGGGGGGGTCCCCCCATAGCTGATTGCTGAGCCAGGGGGTCCCTTGCGCACTTGGTCCACTTCTGGGTTCACTACTGAGCACGGGGGTGGGGAGACGCTCCATCTGCCCCACCATCACAACGTTCACAAGCTATGCATGGTACCTCAAGATATGTAGAAAAAATATTTAAAGCTGTGTCTATGACTGAATCCCTGATTCTCTGAATCAGCACTGAATCTTCAGATTCAGATTCAGCCAAATCGAATCAGTTCAGTGATCCAAATCAACAAATTGGATCGTTGTCCCTGATTCTGGCCAAATCTGAATCAAATTCGGCCCGTTTTGCACACCCCTGTTAAAAACACAAACAGGATTTATTGAACAAACTAATTAACAACAGGGAAGGGGACAGTAACAACAAAGAACATACATGGATACTTTACCAATGTATTTCCTATAGCAACATGATGACAGCAAAAACAGCAAACACATTGACAAACAGCAATGGTGGCAAAACAGATTATCAAGGCAATCCCATAACTCCAATAAGCACTCCAAAGGTCCAGATCCAATATAGATGGCAGGAAAATCTCTTAAAGGACTGGGCTTTGAGCCATTGACTCCCCAAGACTACAGCACAGTCTGACAGAAATCTTTAGACAGAACACACAACTCACGGACCACAGGACACACACGCGTGCGCGCAAGCCTCTCCACCACAAGAGACAGACACCATAGGAGATACTATCTGCACAAGACTGGACACACACACACACACTACCAACATTTTGGGCTTTTATACCTCTCAATCACACCACTTTCAACAACCAGTGGACTCACTGTTCATCACATACGGTCAGTCATGTCACTCAGACCCCATCCTCACAAGATGCATTCATCTGTCAGTCATACCACAGACCTTTCCCACCACAAATATTCTCACTTCTACACATGTTCAAGCTGCCAAACTAGGTGAGAAGGTCAAAAGGTTACTTTCTCTGGACCCTTCAATTGGTAACACTTACTACGCATGCTCAATGATGTCAACCATAACTATTTACATCCTAGATCAAAAGTCTCTCACTATACAAGGATAGCACTGGATGTGATATACCTTGACTTTAGCAAGGCTTTTGATGTGGTCTCCCACAACTTTTTCACAAGCAAGATGAGGAAGTATGGGTTGGATGAATGGACTGTAAGCTGTACAGAAAACTGGCTGAATTGTCAGGCTCAAAGGGTTGTAATCAATAGCTGGTAGCAAGTGGAGTGTCCCAAGGGTTGCTCCTGGAGCTGGTTTTGTTCACTATTTTTATCAATGACCTGGAAGATGAGATGGAGTGCACCCTCAACCTGTTTGTGGATGACATGAAGCTGTGGGGAGTAGTAGATATGCTGGAGGGTAGGGCTAGGATTCAAAGTGACGTAGACAAATTGAAGGATTGGAACAAAATAATTGTCATGAAGTACAATAAGGAGAAGTGCAAAGTCCTGCATTAGGGCAGAGCAGTTCCATTTACGAGTACAGACTGGGAACTGACTAGCTATGCTGCACCTCTGCAAAAAAGGACCTGGGGGTTACAGTGTGCAGTAACTGGAATATGAGTGAATAATGTGCCCTTGTTGCGAAGAAGATTAACAGCATACTGGGCTGCATTAGTAGGAGCATTGCCAGCATGTCAAGGAAAATGATTCTTCCCCTCTAGTCTGCACCGCTGAGGCCAGGTCTGGAATATTGTATCCAGTTCTGGGCCCCCCACTACAGAAAGGATGTGGACAAATTGAAAGGAGTCCAGTGGAGGGCAATGAAAATGGTTAAAGGGCTGGGGTACAAGACTCACGAGGAGGGGCTGAGGGAACTGGGCTTATTTGTCTGGAGAAAAAAAGACTGAGGGGGGATTTAATAGCAGCCTTCAACCACCTGAAGGGTGGTTTCACAGAGGATGGAGATGGACTGATCTCAGTGGTGGCAGATGACAGAATAAGGAGCGAAGGTCAAGTTGCAGCAAGGGAAGTTTAGGGTGGACATTAGGAAAAACTTTCTCACCAGGAGGGTAGTAAAAGTACTGGAACAGGCTCTTGAAAGAGGTTGTGGAATCTCAATCTTTAGAGGTTTTTAAGACCCAGGTGGGCTGGGATTACATAGTTCATTCAGCATGGTCCTCCTTTTGAGCAGAGGATAGGACTAGATGACCATCCACCCTAATTTTCTGACTTTTATGAGATCATAAAATCTGACTTGCTTAAATTAGGGCAGTTCTCTGTATGTTCAAAAGCAGAACTTCCGGCCCCTGTATAACTTTGAATTCAAGCAAAGAGATACCTAATGAGTTTAGGTGTTCCTGAGTTAGGTGGCAGGTAAGCAGGATCTTTTTTGGCTTGCAGTTTTGGATTTTGGTGCCTCAATTTACCTTAAATCCTACTTTAGGCATCTAAGCCCTTTCTTTGATCAAGTCCTTTAACATCTGTGCCTCAGTTTTCCCATTTGTAGAATGTATTTATTAATACATTCATCGAAGTGGCACTGTGAAGCTTAATTGAGTGAAAATGCTTTGAGAATCATGCATGAAATGTACTAGAGTGCATGGTATTGTACAAGGAATAGAAAGAGTTTAAGAAATAGTGTAGTAACTTTTGCATGGATCTTGCTTCAAAAAGATGAAAACTCTGTACAGAGATAAACAATCAACTGAAAAGTTTAGTGGAGTCTTAGATATTATTAGTCTTAATTAAAGTCTCTTAATAATAATTTTAGTATTAAATTAAAGTATCTTAATTATAATGTAATTGCAGACTTTATTATTATTACTACTAATAATAAAATAATAGTTTGATTTATGGCTCCCTTTATGAAAAAATCATGAACTGCTTTAAAAATGCCAGCTAATTCACCTTCACAATCTTTTTTTGAGATATTAGACCTGTTTCACAGATGAGTAATTTGAAGCATAAAGGGGTACTCGGATGTATACAATGATTTACTGACACAACAGGTCCTGACTGTGTCTGGCTTTACCTTCCAGACTTCACTGTCATGTAAGCAGTATGGTACAATAACACTTTCATTATGATGAATAAACAAATAGAAGGAAATGCAGAAATATACATTTATAACAGCTGAAAAGTTATTAGAGATGAAGCAAGATTTATTTTTTTAAAAAGGAAATCTCTAAAAGTTAGATATGAAAGTTCCATTTTAAAGTACTTTTAGTTATCTTTAAAAATGGGTATTTGTTGTTTTTTATGTCATTGCTTGCCTCTTTCATGTTCTTAAGCTTTTTTTCTTTCTACATCTCTAATAGTAAAACCAATTTAGCATTCTTGCTAGCTAAAGCAGGCTCCACCTGCTGGATGGAGAACAAAATAGCACAACAATATCACTTCAATGTGTGGAGTAGGTTGGGTTTTTGTTGTTCCTGGTGAAGTAGATTTCTTTATTGATCTTATTCATTAGTTTAAAAGCACCACTTAAAGGACAAAGATAACAAGCTGCATGCACAAGAACCTGTGGCAACTAATTATGCAGTTTTCTATATCCGGAAGAGGCCTTAGGTGGGAGGATTGCTGTCATATAAAACCAAGTCTATTCCTTTAAGAAGAGCCTGGGATCTTGAATAGTAAAGGAAACCAGACCATGTTTTCTGTCACCCTGGTAACACTAGCATCTGCTCTTACTGTAGATCACAGTTTTCCTGTCCCATCTCAATGGCAGTATAATCTAAAACCAAACGCTCAAAAATCATAAGGCTAACTCTAAATATCATGAGATTTAAAATACATGCATTTTAGGCTTTGTTTATTTGCCTTCTGGTTTTGAGCCTTTAGGTCACATTAGAACCTTACTTTTTTCAGGCTTCTGTCTGCAGACATGAGGGTTAGAAGCCTGCATTTACAAAAAAAATTAATGCAGAGATTCTCAAGTAATCCCTTAGCCTGAGCAGCTGGGGTTTACAGAAAAACACTAAATATCATGAAATTCACTATTAAATCGTGAGAGCTGGCAGCACTGCTGCTAGTAATCTCCAGAACAAAGTTCATATTTTACAAAGCTTTTCCATAGAACCTAAGTCAGCTGTGAGCAAAGGGTTTTTCTATTCCTTGCCCCCCTTTTTAAAAAAAGCTATTTATTTGGTCTTTCAAGTCACTCCCATCCTTCTTAAATCCTGTTATCCCATTTTGTAAGAGCTAAGGAGTTTCAAGATTTCTTGACAGCTTTCTATTCCAAATCAGAAAGTTTTAGATGCTTGTAACATTCTCTCCCTGTCAGAAACTATAAAAAGTTACGCTTAAGAAAGCCTTTTAGATGAATCAGTTTGTCTCAAGAGCAGACAAAGCCCATTCCATATTCAGTTGGATTATTTTGTACATTTAATTTTAAGATCCTCTGGAAGTCTGTATTCATAAATCCTGTTCTGTTTCAGTCTTCCTTATCTCCTGCAGATAGTCCAGAAGCTCCATATTGTGTAGGGTTTTGTCATGTGACTTAACAGGGACCAGCAGTGTGAATTAACATCTCTCCGCTCTTCAGCACTAATACAGCAAATGTGATATACTACTTGCTGCCTTTTAGTGTGTGCTCCAGCCCTGATACATACTAAGGGCATAAGTTAGTGTATGTGGTTACTGTCCCCTTGCATGTACACACTTACATTGGATATTGCAAAAGGAAGAAAAAAAACAATGTTTGGCTGGATAAGGGCAAAAAGGATAATAGGATATTGATGCCTGTGACAGCAGGGGATTGGACTCAGTGACCCAGGATATCCCTTCCAGTCCTATATTCCTATGTCTTACACAGATACAAGAGTGACAGGTGTGCCTGGCCAGTACTATGCCCTGGGTGGTTCAAAGTTCTCTGTTGCTGGGGGAAACATCACCTCCTTTTCTTGCCACCACATGTGTTGAGCAGCCAAAAAACTACCAGTTTCTGGGAGCAATAAAAGGAAGTGAAACTCTCCCAGCAGCACTGATCATTAGTTGTTATTCCTATACTGTGCACTACATACCACCACTTCTCGGCCCTCTCCACTGCAGGGTTGTTTGTTGGCAAACGAGGAATGAGAGGGTGAGGTGCACTCCCAGCTCCATTCCAGTGACTGTCCCCCTGCGCTCATGCACCATTTACCCACCCATCATTGCACTACTGAGATAAGTGATGCAAAAACCTCAGAGTATTCGGAAATACATTGACAAAATGGGGATGCTTAGCTCAACCTGCTGAACTTCCTGAACTCATATGGTTTGGGTGTCAAGTCCTGTAGTATGCATGCCTCAGTAACTTATAATTGCCTGCCTGTGAGGCACGAGTGGGCTGTTTGACTCCACTTTCCTCTTCATGGTACCTCTCTGCTTCAGTGGGATATGCAATCCTCAGATGAGTGTTTGCTAGTGTGTAGTGGAAGGGAAATGTGTAGTGCAGCTAATCTAGGTAGGGCAAGGACCCTCCAATGCAGGAGCACTTTGCATAGCTACATGATACATGCTGCTGGCCAGCACTTCCAGGCCTTGTCTACTCTAGACTTTTGGGGAAGTCTTCATAGGGCACATCTACATGTGCCCCTATGACTCCATTGTTACTGCACCATCATTTAGTACTTGTTTTGGAACTACTAAA
Source organism: Crocodylus siamensis (assembly GCF_052110815.1). Lineage (NCBI taxonomy): Eukaryota > Metazoa > Chordata > Crocodylia > Crocodylidae > Crocodylus > Crocodylus siamensis. The sequence continues at coordinate 86,242,048 of NC_143397.1, read as the reverse complement.
TGACGGTGCAATAACAGGCCCAAACTATACTGAGGGAGCGCGTCGCTACAGGGAAGTAGCTGCTGCATCACGGTTTTTGCCCTCTGACCCTACATAGTGTCACATGTAAACACGCCCATTGATGTTTAATGTTGGAAATACTAGCAAAAATTGTTCTCTGGTTGCTTCTGGCATTATTACCATAGAGGGATCCAGCGATGTAGTGAGCAAGATAAATTTAACACAGAGTTAAGCAATCTGACATTCTGTGTACACTTATGTCACTTTTACCACCATAATAATGGGAGATTTCCCAAACAGCCTAGTGTAAGCACAAAGGAGGGAGTATACTCTAAGTTGCACATTTTGCCATCCCTGCTAAGACTATTTTCTTATCTTCCCTGGTGCTTTCCCTACTGGCTATATGAACAACCTGTCTCAAGGTATTCTGGCACTTTGAGTCCTGATCAAAACCCAGAAAAGCAAAGGCAAACAAATATGAAATCCTAGGGAAGCTGAGAGTTTGCTTTGGGTTCATTTCTAGAGATGCCCAGAGATTAAATGGGGAGTATGGACTATTTCTCTCTTCACTCCTATTGTTAGGATGGATAAACTACACTTTGGCTTCTTGTTTGACCGAAGTCAGCAGACGTTAGGTGTAGGGCAGTCCATATAGCTCCCTTTAGCATTGGCCTCTCAGTATGTGACTTCAGCCCAATCAGTCTTCAGTAATCTTTTGGGGTCCCCTCTGCCAGGAACTTTCTCTCACTTAAGTTTTTAATTGAAAGCAAAGATAAACATTAATTACACAATACATAAGGTCCCAGGCTACTAGTCAGTGCCCTTCAGTTTTAGACATAGCTTCAGCCTAGACATCCATTCATGTTAACTTCATTTATCTTCGTAATCACAACCTAAATAACCATACTTTCATTCTCTCATATTTTTAAATATAAAATAATTTAGGGGAATTAAAATTGTGGAACAAAACTTATTAATATTGTTTTGCCATCATGGACTTCCTTTTGGTACTTTGCAATTTAACCAGAGCCTTTTTGCAATGCTGTTTTCATCAACAGGTAACATTACCAACTCTTGTTTTTGAATTAGCAAGAACATTTGTACTTTTTAATTCACCCTGGGTGCATCTATACACTCATTGACGTGCTTTAGGTAATGCACATTCAATCTAGTAGCTAGGGTAGCTGTACATGAGCAGAGAGGCTGCTCTGATGTGCTGTAATTCCAGTGTGTTGGAGCAGACTTGATTAATGGATGTAATAGAGTCTGCTGGAGCATGGCAATTATCATGCTCCAGCAGCCTCTTGCGTCTTGTGTATCAGCGTCCCTGCACTTCAAAACGACAGTGAGAGCACTTTATCTAAAGCTCATTTGAGCTTTAGGTAAAGTGCCCCCATCACCATTTTGTAGCACAGGGATGCTGCTACATAAGACCTCTGGGTGCTTTAGTTAGAAAGGCTCTCAGAGCCGCTCTCAAAGACCCTCTCCTGCCCTCCCCCCCCCAATTCTGAAGCATGTGTAAAACTGCCCTCCGTTGTGAGGTACTAGAAAAATGTGCATTAGCCTATTTTAATGTGCATTAGCTAAAGAACATGGGTTTTTATGACTCTTTAATGCACATTTAAAATAGGCTAATGTGCATTAAAGCATACATATATATGCACCCCCTGTAGGAGGAACTAGCAATTTCTCCATTGCTCTACCTATTCTACTAAAACTTTTTCTATAGCTAGTGGCTTATTTTCTATATATTAGAGACAGGGTTTGTAAGAGGGTTAGAGGCTGTCTTTAAAAGACAGAGAATGTTGTTTGACAACTTAACAAAATAACACATTAGCAGAGGATTTTGAAAGTGATGGAATTTTTTGTTTAAACATAAGATCTTGTTGTTAGGTAAACACATTTTATTATAATTTTCCCATCAAAATCTGACATGGAAATTGAACAGGGCCCTTTTCAGTGCTCAATGAAGGGACATGGAAAAATCAGGATTGTAGTATTCCAACTAATGCACACATAGCAGGAATACAAAATGTCCATAATTACTTGAAATCCACCACCTTCTCCAATGTCATTTTTCAGAAATATATAAATTTACTTTGTTTTCAAAGTTCTAGGCACATTCTCCTATTTGACACAACCCTTATACTGTACCCCTTGTTGGTGTTTTACATACAGTGCTTTCAGAGTAGCTTTGTAGTATCAACCCAGAATAGAAAGTATTCTGAAATAGATACTTCTATTATGTCCTTTGTCCAGATGTTCATGCTAGATCTCTATGCCAAATCTGTGTCTCATGTATTTGCAAGTGATGGTTTGTGTTTCAGTTTTTGGTTTTAAATATTGGAGAAGTTTTACACTTAAATCCATCCAACACATTATGATTGCCTTTCCTGGCATGAAGTCAAAGAGAATAGTTCAAAAACATTTTAAAACAAAGTTCTCAGTGATGTTGATTTCTCTCAGATATTGTGAATACATATCATAAAAGCTAAGTCTGGAAGTTATTACAACATATTTATAAGTTAAAAGGTAATCACAGCGAGCCCTGTTCTCCCATCAGTGTACAGGAGGATTTACAGAGGTATTATTGCCTCTGAATACTAATAAGAAAATCCCTTGTGCATCGATATAATAGAACCCAAAGATTCATTTGAGTCCCATCCCAATTACTGAATTACTTTTTACCCATTTGTGTGGCCTTTTTGTTCTATTGGTAAATGGTAATGTACATTTGGAACACAGCCACTTTCCTGCGAACTTTACAGAATCTCTTCAGCTCTGGTATTACACATGAGAGGGTTTTTTTTAGACACAAAAAACTAAAATATAGCAGTGTATCATTAGAAACTGTAAATTAACTCAATTGTTTAATGATCTGTATAAATTAATACAGTAATTATCTTATTTTCTTCCAAATTCTGGCTTGCCCAGGATAGTGTTTGACTGAAAGCCAGCTGTGTTCTGAGCATTTGCTTGGCTGGCACTCTCTAAAAACTGTCAGTGTCCTAAAGGGTTAAATTTCCATTATACTGTATGATAATTAGTGAAAAGTCATCATGTTAATTTTTTTTAAAGATTTCTCAATGGGTCTTAACCTAAACTGCAAAACTTGGATCCACTTTTGAACTTTTCAGAGTTCAGGAACATTTGGCTCCCTAGTTTCAGTTTGAGTTAAGATCCATTGAGAAATTTTTTTAAAAGATTTACATTTATTTGGAGTTAGATTTTTTTTTCTGAGCCCTAAAAATGTATACTCCTGTTGAATGCTGATGTTTTAATAAGAGTTTTCCTGTGACTTCAGTGGAAGCAGGAGCAAACCCTATATCGTTAGGAGATGAAACAGCTTTTCAGTCAGTCACATCCCCAGTAAAACTGAAATGCCATTTTATAATTATCCATAACACACAAGACCTTGTGTTGTAACAGATGTCTGCATGCCTCAGGTGCATACCCAGGCATAAGGCAAAGCAGTATGTCTCCGCTCACCCAAGATGGGCAAGTCTCCATATCCGGGGATAGATTCTTTTCTTTGAACATGCACTGAAGATACTTGTGTAATGTCTGGCCCTGGCAAAGGAGGAAAGGGACTCAGAAAAATAAGTGCCAGGTGTTCTGATACTACAAGTGGTATAATCTATTGAAATGCAAAAGTTAGACTCTTTTTTTTGTGTCTTGAACTAAAAGCATGGACTTTTATGGGATTGTTATAAACCAATATAAATCTAAGCCATGTGTTTTCTATACATCTGTATTGTTTGCTTAAAGGTTCTTTTTGAACTTGTCAGATCTGTCATGAAACTTTTTGTACCTAGTCCTCTAGTCCTCTTAGCAGCAAGACCATGGTGTCAAGTAACATTCACCATACTCTTTTGCTGCTTACTCTGCATATCAAATATGTAAATAAGGAAGCATTTAATTCACAAAAGACAAGACAAAAGACAACAATGAGGGGGTGGGAAGCACCCTGTCCAAATTTGCACATGACAGAAAAATAACACCCTGGAAAGGAGGAACCAGATTCAGGCTGACTTCGACAGGTTGCGGAAGTGGGCAGAGAGCAATAGGATGCAATTCAGTAAGGACAAGCACAAGGTGCTGCATCTAGGGAGAAAAAAACTGCCATCATAGCCATAGGCTGGGGGGCGACCTTCTTAGCTCCTCTGAAGCAAAAAAAGATCTTGGAGTCACTGACTCGGATGAACATGAGTCGCCAATGTGATGAAGCAGTTGGCAGAGCCAATCGTACCTTGTCATGCATCCGTAGGTGCTTCACAAACAGGTCCAGGGAAGTGATTCTCCCCCTCTATGCGGCAATAGTCAGGCCGCAGCTGGAAAACTGTGTCCAGTTCTGGACACCGCAGTTCAAGCGGGATGCGGACAACTTGGAGAGCGTCCAAAGAAGAGCCACTCACCTGGTTAGAGGCCTGCAGGGGAGGCCCTACGAGGAAAGGCTAAGGAACCTTAACCTCTTTAGACTCTCCAAGAGAAGGCTGACAGGGGACCTTGTGGGAGCATACAAATTCATAAGGGGAGAACAACATGAAGTAGGTGATGATCTGTTTACCAGGGCACCCCCTGAAACAACAAGGAACAATGGCCATAAGCTATTGGAGAGTAGCTTTAAACTGGACATTAGAAAAAAGTTCTTCACTGTCAGGGTTGCCAGGATCTGGAATGGGCTTCCAAGGGAGATGGTTCTCGCCCCATCCTTGGGGGTCTTTGAGAGGAGACTGGATAGGTGCCTGGCTGGGGTCACACGATCCCAGGTTTGGTGACCATTTTCTTGCTTGCCAGCAGCAGAGTGTTGGACTATATGGCTCACTGAGGTCCCTTCTGACCCTAGAATCTATGAAACATGGCTGTGAAAACTTCATCAAGAAAAGGGATTGTACAAGGTGGCAAAGCCCTGAGGGCATTTCCCAGAGGGTTATGCATCACACACACAGTAGGAAGATCTGGGTTCTTTTCTTGGCTCTGGGAAAGCAGAAGATGGGCTCTTCCCTAAGTAAGGGTACAAGTATTAGGCTGTTCTCTAAGGAGGAAGATCAGTACAAGAGACAGCTGCTACTGAATGGGAAGGGTGGGAGAAAGAATGTTTACTCCATGAAATAGAAAAGTAGGGACCTTCTTTTGGGAAGCAAAATATTTGACTAGTTGCCAAAGGTTCATTTAAAATCCACTTTGACATTATGCAAAGGAGTGGGTGGCTTATTACAAATACATGGGTGATTTCAGAGGCAAGCTCTGAATCCAATTGAACTTCTAAGTATGTCCTGTTAGCTGGTATTTGGTCTTTGACTTCTTCACATAGAAGAATCTCTTCTGTAAAATATCATTGTAGGCTACACATTCCACAGGACATTTATGTGAATATGAGAGATGTCAGTGAATGGTTTGAACCATCGTAGTTATAGAGGTCCTCCTGATAAGTGCATAAGAGAGAAATGGAGTATTAAGAATTGGAGTATATTGGTACTGAGAAATCCAGTAAATACAGGGCAGCCTCTATCATCTTCAGATTAGGCTAAGATTATTTTATGTCTAAAGAGGTGTTTTAGCTACAGGAAGACAGAAGCATCTAGAGATAGTAGTAAATAGATTAGGATTAAATAATTGAGGTTGCCTTCTGTGCTTTAATTGTGACTGAATAATTCCTTTAAATTAATCTTCCCACTTCAAATGTAGTGCAGCTTCTTGATAATCCTCTCAAAAGGGAAGAGGGGCATGTATTTCAATGAAAGCCCTAATGGGAAGCTCCCAAAACTTTGACTGGATGCTACAGCTGGTTTTGAATCAAGAACAGGAAAACCTCCCTGTGTAAAGTCATCACGGTGCTTTAAAGTATATAACAGTCTGTTTACATGTGAGCAAGAGGAATGGTCACTTATCTCCTTGTTGGGTATTAGCCTGATGTATTTGCAAATGCATGCATATCTCTGTAGATTTCTGGTTTAAAAACAGTCTGTTGATTTTCAGGGAAAGGCACATATTTCCTGTAATCTCTCCCACAGCTCCTCTTTCAGTTTGCCTTACCTATAGCAACTAGGTTCTTCCAATGTGGGCCATTTGATGGAACTGGTAGGTACAGAAAGGCACAAATATAGCCACCCTGAGAAGACTCAGAGTTGACTGACTTTTTTGCAATATATTGTTTCATATACTGTGTGTTGAAAATAAAATGGTTGAGAGAGGGCCTCTGATTTGGTGCTGTCTTTTCTGGAATGTATAATGCAACTGGATCTAAATGTTGGGAGACTGCCCAGTTTCAGATGTCTAAAACCTCTGCTGAAAGCAGCGACCATGCTGCCAGAGTTTTATGTATGCAACTGGAGATTGATTGTCTAATGGCAATAGTAGTCTTTGATCATGAATGTCTGGAGGGAGACATATCAGTAGGCACCCCTGCCCCTTTCATCCTTCATTCTAATTTTTTATATATGGTTTTCCTGTACTTACCTTTCACTGCTACCTGAGAGGTGAATGTTCTTCTTCATATGTACTACTTTGAAACCATGCATCTGAGCTTGAGGACTGCTGCAAGAAAAGTTAAGTAGAAAAGGTACAAGGATAAGCAACTGCTCAAACAGTTTGCCTGCTTTTGGCTTTGTGTCTGAATGGAATTCATTTAACTTTTTTTGTTCATCTTTCATTCTCCATTTCTTAATAAAGGATAAAGGATTCTCGGGTACAAAATAGTTAAGAAAAAAGGCTCATCTAATATACAGGAGAGAGATTTTTTTTCTTTGATCTTGTTTTAAATTTTTGAGTCGGATTTATGTAAAAGGTGTAACAGGCAGTCTCTAGTCTCTTGTAGATGCTTGATTCTAATGACAAACTAAGATTTTAGCCCACTAAAATAGATGTGAAAACTTTCAGAGTCTAAAGTGTCTGCCTTGATTCTGGGAGAAACACTTGGCAGCTGATAGAAGCCCAAACAAGTACTTGTGCAGCTATGAGTTTTCATTTCAGATAAGCTTTAGGAATGATGTATTGGAGCAAAATAATAGTGACTGCCAGGAATGCATCCTATGCCTGTTCTTAGCAAACAGTGTCTCTCCTTTCTGAAGCACTGTTGCCATCCTAATTTATACTTCTTTATTAAAATGGGGATCTTTTCCTCTGTGTTCTGATATCTTGGTGACTATTTTATATGGGCAATAAATTAGGAAATTGTTCTACAAGCAGCATGTTTGTTTCTTCCTAAAACTGTGGTACTGGGGGACTGTTTTAGTAGAGCTGGAATCTTCTATAGAGACAGATGTTTGAGATCTTCCCTCCTGTTCAGTATCAGCTGTTCAGCTGAGTACGCATCAGAAGCAAAGGACTGGTTACCTCACCTATGCTTGCTTTATTTTCAGGAGGGAATCCAGGGAATTACTTGTTAATGATGGGATCCCTCATGGGCTTGGAGCCAATTAAAAAGTCTCTGACAAGTACAGAAATAGTATGCTAACAAAATTTGCTGTAATTTCTTATTCTTAACACTTGCATACAAGCCAGTGATACAGACAGTCTGTTCCTTTATTTAAGACTTCAGTGCAATTGCATCAGTTGAGTTCCTCATGAATTTTACAGATTCAGATATTTAGCCATCAGGATTTTACACATCACATCAGTTGCAGAACAAAGCTGGGGAGGAGGGTAGCCTTGCAGGCTATTCTGTAGTTCGTCCTCAATGAGGCAGTGAATCCAAGTTCCCAGATAAAGAATCTTCAAAAACAACCTGAGGATTTTAAAGATGGTCAGAAGAATCTGAAATTTCACCTTGCAGACAGGTGGGACTATTAGGTGATGGCAAGCACCCAGCTTCTAATGCTGTTTCTCTTTGCCTTGTTCCTGGGTGACCATGAGGTGATAAAGTGGAAACTCCATTTGAAGCTAAATAGCTCCTTAGAGGTGAACAGCAAAGGCAAATATAAAAATGAAACTTCACATTGCAAATGAGCACTGCTCCTTGGGACCAAACAGGAGAATGTTCTCTATAGATGAAATCCCAGCTTTACAGAACCATAAAACCTCCATAAAATATTAAGTATAGAAAATAATAGCAGTCAAAAATATGGTAACTAAGCACAGTAAATCATTCTTGGGGGTGCGGGCAAGGGAATTAGTTGAATGAATTGGGATGACCTCTTCAGGCTTCACTTGGTTCTTATTTTACTGCTCCTGAGCTTGTAAAATGGGTATATTTCATCCCAAGGGCAATGTTAAGATACTATGAGGTAAGCCCAGAAGTATGTGCTGAACATCTCCTGTAACCAGGCTGGGTGCAGCATTCTTCACAGAAGCAAGTGTTAAGTAACCCTTTCAAAATCTGTGCCCCTCCAATCCCTTTTTGAAATCTTTCTCTGGGCTTCTTGGGTCAGTGAGGGCATCCTTCTAACTTTACACATACCAGAAGCCTTGCTTGGTGTTTGTGAAGGTTTCTCAGTGATAAACTACAGAACAGTCTGGAATAAACATCAATGGAAGGTTTGCACTGTTTTCTGTTTCTATTTTACATCCTGAAGAAATTGGCTTTGTGGTGAGGTAATAGCCTGTACAGCAGTTAGGCTGGATGGAGTATCTGGGAGGAATTGTGGTTGCTGCTCAGCTCCCTTTACATTGCTCTAGTAATTTATAGTGACTATAACAATCTTTTATTAAGGAATAATTCTTCCCGAATAGAAGGCATGGTGGAGAGGGAGCGGGGGATAGAAGCGTAGCACACATTTCTGTGGCCATTCTGACTTACTCTGTGGGCCATAGGTAACACTGGAGAAGCTACCATAATTTAGACTAGCTCCCAGACTGCTTTTAATTATACCACAAGTTAATCTAGCCCCTGTGGAATTAGAGAGCACTTCAGTGGTAAAGCTACCCATGTCCCATCCAGGCTTTCTGAGCATGCTGTCTGGAGTTGCACAACGGTACCTCACCATATGACTTTGATGTGGAAGGGGAAGGGTTTGGCTATTTGCAAAAGCTGCAACGGGGGAGCTTCTCTCTTAGGCAAATATTTTTTCTTTGTTGTGGGGTTATCCTGGAAGTTGTGCAATGTGGATGCTATTACTAGGATTAGGCCCAGTATGTATTTTTATTAGTGATGGGTTAGCTGACACTCTAATACAAAACCTTTAATCTCACCCCAACAGTTGGAAGCCACAACAACTTCCCAACTGAATAGAATGTGCACGCGCATAAACACTTGCATGCGCTGCTCTTTGGGTACACTAAAGTGCAGTAGATTACAAGATGGATGCAGCTAATGTAGACAGTGCTTCCAGTGCTTGTCAGAGTTGGAAGTGGAAGTTGTCTTGAGTATTGTAGTATAGTACTGATTGTTCTATAAGGAATATGAAAGTAGAAGGCAAAGCAGGAGACTTCTCACTTTAATTTCTCATGTTCATTCCCTTTATTTTCAGTGGAAGGAATGCAACCTTAACTGTCACTAAACAAAATTTCTGTTGGGGTGAATTTCCCAGACTTTTTTATGTAGATTTGGTGTGCCTCTCATGGCTAGGTCTCCATGATCAGGTTGAGTAACAAATGGCTGGAATAGGAAACACTTGCATTTTAATGCATCAGACCATAGTTTACAGGTGTGTGTATTATAAGATGTGCTCTTTGTGTAAATACATTTAAACCAGTTAGCTTAGGCAAGACAAAGTCTGTTGCACAACCCTAAAATCCCTTCATGCCAGTCAAAAGCAGGATAAGAACACTGGACTATTAGTTCAGGTCACCACTGCTTGAGCTTCAGCAGTAATTGTCAGTCTCTATTTAGTTCAAATACTAGCACAGAATTGGGTATGCATGCTCCCAATGGGTGAGACAACTGTTTACTGGACTGAATTTAGTATACTGGAGATCAGGAATCACCAGGTCTGGGAGAAGGGAATGGCCTAGTAGTTAAATACCTTATTTTTCTGGCATCCACCTTTTCCCCAAAAACCATCTGCGAGAAATTGGAGTGTACGTTACATGCAAGAAATATGGTAAAAGTGGAATTCTGCTGCTTATTAGGTGAAACTAAAAGTAAAATCTGCAGCAATCCACAAGGAGCAGAACAATGAGCAGGGTTGGGTCTCTAGCAGGTTTCTACTTAATTCCTTATGACAAGGAAATTCTTTCTTTATTCTGCCTTTCAACTCAAAACGAGGTGCATATTATATTCTGCAGCATGTTGTATGTGAGAAAATATGGTATATACACAAAGCAGGCTATCTAGAAGGCAGCATGACTAAGTGTGGGTCTCTCATTTCGGAGCCATGGTAGGGGTTCTATTCCTGACTACTTCTATAATGCCTTTTTGTAAATCTCCCCATTAAACTATTTGCAAAATGGGGTATCAGGTTGTCTTCCTCTAGGACTTCATTTTTTGGCCTTGACTGTAAGGTTGGTGAAAGATGTGGAAATATAGATCTCCTACACACGCGTAGGGAGCCTACTCTGACACACTGTAATTCCAGGGCATCAGAGTAGACTCGATTAATTGAGTCGCAATTAATGCACTCTGGCAGCTTCCAACATCATGTGTACCGGATGTCCCCGCACTGAAAAATCGCAGTGGCATACTTTAAAGCTCATCTGAGCTTTAGTTCAAAGCACAGTGCCACCACCATTTTTTAGTGCAGGGATGCTGATACACATGACACTCAGAGTGCTTTTAATTAGCCCAGCTCTTGGAGCTACGCTAATTAAAGCAGCACCCCCCATGCCTCTCGGAGCATGTGTATAAACGCCCATAAGTAGCAGTCATTAGAGGTGAAAATTGAGCTTCTGGACCCTTTTTTTCTTCAAGTAAGGGAATTTTCCTCTAGGCTAATGCTTTTTTTTTTTTTTTTTTTGCCCTTAGAGACCAAATGACCTATCACAAAACAGACAAACTACTTATGTGTACCTGATGTTGCGTTAAGCAGCACATGAAGGGCAATATGTAAAGCAAAAGTAAGATTCCAAGGTGTTCAAGGGTCGCTGTTTGTTTTTTGTTTTGTTAAAGAAGATTTTTAAAGCAAAAATGTTTAAACATGAATAATTTATGGAAATGTATTAAAAATATCACTCATATCAAGAACTCACCAGAGTTAGAAGATGCCAGAATCATAATTTCATAGTAGTTAGGGGTCAGAAGGGACCTGAATAGATCTAGTCTAACCCCCCGCCACTGGCAGGAGCACGTGCTGGAATCACATGACCCCAGACAGGTGTTCATCCAACCTCTTTTTTAATTTACCCAAGGTAGGTCCTAGCTACCCTAACAGTGAAACAGTGAAACAGTGCCTCCTAATCTCTAACCTGAACCTATTCTCCAGCAGCTTCTAGCCATTGTTCCTTGTCACCCCAGGTGCTGCTGGGGGGAATAGGACCCTTCCTATTTGCTGCTGATCTCCCCTAATGAGTTTGTAGGCAGCCACCAAATCCCCCCTCAGCCTCCGCTTGCTGAGGCTGAACAGGTTCAGGTGCCTCAGCCTCTCCCCATAGGGCCTGCCCTGTTGCCCTCCAACCAAGCGGGTGGCCCTCCTCTGAAGCCTTTCAAGGCAAGCCACATCCTTCTTAAAGTGCAGTGCCCGAAACTGGACGCAGTACTCCAATTGAGGCTGGACCAATGTCACATAGAGGGGGAGTATCACTTCTCTGGACTGGCTTGAGATGCATCTTTGGATGCACGACAAGGTGTGGTTGGCTTTGCTGGCTGCGGTCTGGCATTGACGGCTCATGTTCGTCTTGGAGTCAATAATGACTCCAAGATCCCTTTCTCCCTCTGTGCTCCCCAGCTTGTATGTATGCTGTGGATTCCTTCTCTCCAGGTGCAACACTCTGCATTTATCTACATTGAAGCCCATCCTATTACCATCTGCCCACTTTTGTAGTCTGTCTAAATCTAATTGCAGCCTCTCTCTCCCTTCAAGTGTGCCTCCCTCTCCCCACATCTTGGTGTTATCGGCAAACCTGGACAATGTGTTTTACACCCCCTCGTCCAAGTTGCTGATGAAGATGTTGAACAGTGTAGGCCCCAGGACCAAGCCCTGTGGGACCCCACTGTTCACATCCCACCAGGTTGAGCACGACTCGTCCACCACCACTCTCTGGGTGCACCCCATCAGCCAATTTTTGACCCTGCTGCAACCTTAATTTGACTTTCTTGTGGGTATGTAGTAGGATATGATTTTTAATTATGAGGTGAAAGTCTGACTTTCAGTTGGCTCTGAAGTAGATTCAGGGTTGTGTTCCCATGGCAGGTAGGATCCTTGTGCTATTTGTTATAGATCCTGAATGGTATGAAGTAAATGTGGCAGGGAAAGGCAAAGAGATGGAAGACAATGGTTAAGGCCACTGGTCCTTAAACTAAAGGTCCCAGCACTTGTAAGTGGGTTGTAAGCCCCATGAAAATTCAATCCGAAAAGCTGGGCCTGTAGCAGAGGTGGCAGTCATGAGCCCAGAAAAATTAAGAAGGACAGGTAAGGGCTGTTGAATGCTGGAGAACTGGATCCTATCCTTGTCTGCTACTGAGTTCCTACTGATATCAGGAAAAGAAATTGAGGGGTCATCATTTTTATGGGTGCCCAACTTTCAGCAAATCCTGGCTAAGATTTATACACATGCCATGCACTTGCAGTGACACTGGAGTCGCTTTGAAGGCTCCAGGCTTTGAAGAGAGTACTCTGAAAAATAAGGACCCAGGTGCCTCAGATTAGGGGTGCAGAATAAGTGAATACTTTTGACCTTACTCTCACTGTGGCTCAGTTCCTCATCTGTAAATGGAGATAATGTCCACTCATCTCACAGCGTGTTGTGAAAATAAATGTATTTGTTGGTTGAGCACTGAGATACGGTAATGATGAACTCCATAGAAAAGCCTGTGAGGAAATTAATAATTCTGTCCTCAGAGCAGGACTTGAAAAATGCGTAGTAAATACGGCATGGGGCCAGACATTGAACAATGAGGAGAAGACAGAATATTGAAAAGCTGCTCATTAAGTGAGCACTGTCCATTCTGTGCCCTGGGTGAGGCAGGAGTCCTGTGGAAAAATAGTTTGAATTGTAATTATAAAGACAATGTGTGCAGAGAGACCAAATTAAGGTTGCACTAGCTACCTTCATTCTGGCATTTCCTGGCAAAGAAAGCAGAGTTTGGTTTTGTAACCTCAATGCTTCTTTTAATGTAGCTTTTTGCAGGAAATCCACTGTATGTGCCCTTGCAGCTGGTTTTGGCATAATACATATGCATACACATGTACAGTGCCTAAGCTTGAATTACAAAAGCGCACAGGAACTACTTAGCCTAAAAGTGAAAAATGTTACTGTTGTCCTTTCACATAGCTCAGTAGTAACTCTTTTAGTACTGCTGCTGTGATATAGGATCAGGGCCCCATTCTGCTAGGCACATCAGAGATCCATCCTGAGACACAGCCCCTCTTCCAGAGACTGACCAATGAGTTTAAGGAGTGTGGAGTTTGAATCTGTTGGGCCTGGATGTTTTCTGAGTAATCCAGAATGCCTTTGTACCTGGATGTCTCTATCTGACAGCTGGGGTGTCTGCTACTGTCAGTCAGAACATCTCAGTTTGAACAAATCCACTCTATTTGGAGTCAGGAAGGAGTGTTACCCCCTGGCCAATTGGGATGGACTGCGGAGTGCTTTTGCCTTCCTCTGTAGCTGGGGGCATCGCCCTCAAGAGATGGCAGGGAAAGGATATGTTAACAACCTTTTACAGAAGCAGGACAGTGGTTGCTGTAGTCCCCTTGTGACAGGTTAGGGTGTGTTATATTTTGTGTTGTCAGGGTTGACAATGGTAGTTTTACAGGTACTCCTCACTTAACATTGTCCCCGTTAACATTGTTTCATTATTACATCACTGATCTATCAGAGAACATACTTGTTTAAAGTCGCGCAATGTTCAGTTTTAACGTTGTTTAGCCGCTGCCTGCTAGTAGTAGGTAAGTACTGTGATGTAATTGGATTCACTTAACATTGTTTCGCTTAAAGCTGTATTCTTCAAGAACCTAACTACGATGTTAAGCAAGACATAGCTGTACTAAGAGGTTAGATTATGGATTTGTATAGGATGATTTGGATAGGAGGCAGGAGGTTGGACTAGATGACTTCTGGAGGTCCCTTCCAGCCCTATTTCTCTAGGATTTGTATTATATTGCATTACTTATACTATACTATACATACAGTATGGTATACTGTGGTAACTGCACTACACTACACTAATAATTTACCCCGTGGGGCATGGGTTTGAAACACTGCATGCGGGTGATGTGATGATTGGGATGTGCTTGTGAACTCCTGAGTACAGAGATTTGAACCAAGCTCTGCCCAAGGCCTTGGGGTTGTGCACAGAGCACTCCTCTGGCACAGGCTGAAGTGACTGTGTCTTTTTGAGGGGCCTCAGTCCTGGAGTATCAGCCTGGCAGTGGCTCATTTCTTGGGGCGGGCTGAGGGGAAGGGCCTGTGAGCTGCCTTGAGTCAAAGAGGAGCGAGATGCCTCAAGTGCCTGGTCCCCATTCACGTTGCTATGGTCAGATGCGTTTTCTTCCCCTTCCTGACAGGCCTAACCCTCCTCCTGCGCGCCCGCTCGTGTTTTCCCAGCCGGCCGCGAGAATCCTGCAGCTCGCTCGCGCAGTGGCCGGCCCTGAGCTGGCAGCTCTGCGACACGAGGGGGCGCAGGATCCCTTCGGCCTGGGCTCGGCGCGGAGACCCGCTCCCCCGCTCCCGCCGCGGCCCTCGGCCGCGGGGCGCTCCGCCTCGGGCCCTGCCCCCAGTGAGAGGCGGCGGGACGCGTGCGGGCTCCTCGCTCAGCTCCCGGCCCGCGGGCAGCAGCCGCGCCGGGCACCTGAGGACCGGCCCGCGGGCTCGGGGCAAAGGGCAGAGGCTGCGGGGGAGAGGAGCAGGAAGAAGGGTTTGGCGGGAGCGGGGGGGGACGCCTCTTTCCCTTTCTCCGGCTTGGCTTTGCTTTGCTTCCCTCCACTCCCGTCCCAACCCAGCGCAGCCCCCGAGGCCAGTCGCCCAGGAGCTGTCGGGTCTGGCGGTGAGGGCTGACAGAAAGATCCGGCATAGACAGATGGACTGGGGGGCCGGGAGGGGTGTGTGCGTGCGTGCGTGTGTGTGATGTGGATATGGTTATATTATTCTATGGATAGATCTTGCAATATATTCTATATGGATTATAGAGATAGAAATATCTAGATATTTGGAGATGTAGCTCTAGATATCTGTATATATTATCCATATAAAATATACTGCAATAGATATGATTATATTATTCTATGGATAGATATTGCGATATATTCTATATGGAATGAATTATATATAGAGACTATAATACAAATTAAAGCTATTACCCATATCTATATTGCAGTATCTATTCTATATGGATAATTGCAGTATAGATACTGCAATATATTTTATTTGGATAATCTATCCATCTATAGAATAATATATATTCATAGATATTATTATAAACCATTAAGGAACGCCCCCCCCCTTGCCCCTTTTGAGATCAAGGCTTTTTGCAGGCTGGGATCAGTCTAGGTTTAAAAGCTCCCGGTCTCCCTGTCCCTCTCTCTCTGTCCCCCCAGCGGCTGCCCGACACTCTCCCTCGCTGCTGGCCTCAGCTCTTAGGATGCTGGCGGCTGGTCCAGGGGCAGCTGCAGTTTTTCGACTTTGTCTTCTGGATTCTGTGTTAGGCTCCTGAATCCTCTCCTCCCTCCTAAGTGGCTGGGAATGGGAGGACTGGGAATAAAAGATCTATTAAGGATCGGATCGGGTCCTTTGCCGGCTTGCTGAAGTCCCTGGGCATTCAGGGAGTGCTCGCTACCGACCGCTCCGGGGTCAGCGGCACTGGGGCGTTTGCTGGGGCAGGTGGAAACAAAGCGGGGCAGCAAAAGCAACATCCTGCTGACTTTGTCCGAG
Source organism: Crocodylus siamensis (assembly GCF_052110815.1). NCBI lineage: Eukaryota > Metazoa > Chordata > Crocodylia > Crocodylidae > Crocodylus > Crocodylus siamensis. Next base: position 86,226,145 of record NC_143397.1, on the reverse strand, counting down.
GGCACGGGGAGCGCGAGATGAACCACCCCCGAGCGAGCTAGATGTGCTCCCGAAACGGTTTCTGGGTGTAAAAGCTCAGGCAGGAAAGACTCCCCTCTTGCAGGTGTGCGGTGGAGGAGGGGCGGGGAGGAATTATCCCCCCTGCCATTACACTTTTTTTGCCCAGGAATCGGAGCGATGTTCGGCGAGAGAGAGTCTCGCAGCGCTCCCCCAACCGCACTCATGCAGCTCCGGTACTTTTTGCCCGTATGATTCGCTGCGTCTCGTCTTTGCAGCGTTTGTTCTTTACATTTAGCCTCAAAAAATCCGGGAGCCTTCGCTGAGGCTGGACATCGGCTTTGTAAGGAAGGTCCCGCCGCTGCTCGCTCCCTGCTCGGCGGTGGTTCCTTTCGGGAACATACATTTGAGTTGCAGCTTGGCTTTCGTGCGGGTACATTTAGTCGAGCAGAGTTGGTGGCATAAAAAAAGGAGATGCAGGGTAGCAGCTGGCCATGTACATTGCATAGACTTATACATCGAGAGAGACTTCTCTACACGTGTGCCTAACTGCATCTCCCCTACATCTCCGAAGCGTCTTTTATATCCTAGATCAGTCAGTATGTCACAGCCTTGTCACTACAGTAACTGAGCGCAGAAACTTTGATTCATATTTATTGGTTTGAATTTGTGTATGATTTCCCTAAGTATCATACTATCCCCATCTTTTTTTTTCAAATATCAGTGGAGAGCACCTAAAATGCAATGACTATTAATCAAAAAAGATACTAGACACCGGTATTAGAAACCTTAGTAGTATCAGTGAATTATATCTTAATTACGTGGAAATATTCCCGACGAATATTGGGGGCGGGCGGGGGGGTAGGGGGGATTTTAATTGACTGAATTTGAAACAAAAAGCCCATTCTTTCTTTTTAAATAATTTCAGGGACCTAAATAGCGTATTGCAATCGCGGGAAATAGGAAGCAAGTTACATATTGATGAAGAAAAAGGACAATAACAATTAAACATGAAAAGCGATTTAACAGCACGCGAAACGTGACAAAGGCAATAGACTTTTTAGGTGCAGATCGTGTTGATCTTAATGGCTGTTCATCCGCAGGTTCTTCACAAACAAACACTATTTCTATAGCAAATCAGTTGTTGCTCCTTGTCATAAGAATGGTCATTATTACCCCAGGAGTTTGGTTGCAACTGGTCTGTTGCTATGAGTTGAGGAGGGTTGGAGGGTGTCAAATGGGGCTTTCCTCTTTTCCTGGAAATAGGGAAAAAATCAAGCTTCTAGATCCCATCGCACAAAAACATAATTTGCCTGTTTTTTTGTGGCCCCCCCTCGCGTCTTGTCTCTACTGCCGCCTAAATTGGGAGTGATAGGGATGTCTTTAAAGTCGGACCATCGGTAGATAGGCGCACTGCTCTCACGTCCGGGGTCATGTGTGCATCGGCAGAATAGGAGGTGGCAAGGAGCTCCTTCCTAAAACCCTACACTCCTAAAACCCTCTGATCAGTTCTGCAGACCAGACTGCAGCTATCGGTCACTTTTAAAGTGATATATATAGGGTCTGGGGAATGGTGTTATTTAAAGACTGAATGAGGGGGGTCTTTAATTTTTCCCCCCTGCCCCCGCCTTACTTTGTGTCTCCTTATAACCTTATTTGTATTTCTCTTGGCCAGGTTGTAGCAAAACATCCTCAGCAACGTTTTCAGAAATGATCCAGATGATTATATTGGTCTCGGATGAGCTTCTAAGACAAGGGGGAGAAGAGCTTCAGTGCGTATCAGTTGCATGCAGTGCATATAACGAACTTGGCTGTAGTTCTGGTTAGAGAAACGTAGGCTTTGGGGAAAGGATGATTTAAACGTTATTCAAGTGGGATCCCCGTTTGCTAGGAATAGCTCTGAAATGCAAGTGGGGGGGGGGCTCCAACGGTCAGTCAAGACGCATTTACCGGAGGGCTAAGGAAGCAGGGCGATGTTTTTGATCAGCCCTGGTTTTCTTTGGAGAGCTGTGCACTGCATTCAAGGCAAATCTGTGTACAGCTCTCCTGGCTCGTACACGCGGGCGCCGATCACCGCAAGAGGCTCACGATTTCATAGAAGCATGTCTCTGCCTATTTCTCTCTCTTTTTTTAATTTTTATTTTGCCAAGCTATGGAAGCCGTTTCACTATAACAGGTAGTTGGAGGAGGAAACCCAACCGTCTGGCATATCAAAGACCGGTCAAACCACAATGAGGTTGGGATTCAAAGGGAGGAGAGTGGGAACATTTTGTTCCAGGGAACTAGCTAAAAATAGCGGCCCCCACCCAGGCTGCGGGAGGGCAGGCTAGTCCCTTCGGAGGGGAAACAGACGGGAGCTCCGTAATGTCAGAGCGCAGCCCGGGGAGGAGATGGCGCAGAGCTCGCTGCAGGGTGTGGGGGGGCAAGCGGAGCAGGGGACTGGAGGCGGTGGGAGCCACTTCTGTGTCTTCCTTGTGGGGCAGAAGCTCTCAACCTCCTCGCAGGCCTCGGGGGTAGCATATCTCGGCCGCGGGACAGTTGCTCGGCCTCTGCTTGCACCAATTCAGCGGTCCTGAGAAAGGAGCCTGCTCCTAGGGCAGGCTCCCGCGCAGCCCCTCGGGCGCTTCCCCGCGTGTGCGTGCGGGCGCCCAACATAACTCACCTGTCTGTACAGCCCAGCCAGGCTAAACTACCCGACTGAGTGATGCCTTAGTAGCGCCGCTTTCTTGTTGGGATGTGCCCGACAGCTCCGGGCTCTCCCCCCCCCCCCCCACACCGCTTCCCGCCCGGCTGCTGGCACTGCATGTGCCCAGGCTGCCAGGCAGCTTCAAGATTTCCCAGGAAAAGTCCCCCCTCCCTCCCCGGTCGTGGTCCTCCTTCTGCCGGGGAGCGAGGGGGGACGTGCTGTCTCCGTGTCTGGTTTTGTTCACACTTTGTTTCCACCTGGTGCTCCTGCAGAGCCGGTCCTCTCCCGCCCGGGTGCCCCCATCTCTGCTGCCCTTGGGGAGGCGCTGGGGCCGCGGCTCCCCCACCCTCGCTCCGCTGGGCCCCACGTCCTGGCCCGGCCCGGCCCGCCCCTGCCCCGCCCGCCGGGAGCGGCCCGGGGAAACGCGAAGCGGCGGCGGCTGCTGCGGGCTGCGCGCGGGCGTGTGCGCGGGGCTCGGCGCGGCGCGGCGCGGCGGGCCGGGCTGGCTCTTCATGGGCACCAGGAAGCGCGCACACACCTAGTGCAGCTGTGCAGCACCATCTTCCACTTAACTCTCTCTCATTCGGATACGTATACATGGGGGTGGATGCAGACACATCCGTATATGTACATACGTTGTACCTATTAGCCTTATATAATACATGTATACAGAAATATATTTTTCGGTAGTGTGTGGGTATCTATATATGGAATTGATCTATATCCATATGGAATAGGTCTGTCTAGAGATATGTCAATATATAGACACACGCATCTACACAAATCTAGATAGACATCCCCCCCGCTATTCTCTCCGTTTGTGTGTGTGTGTGTGTGTGTGTGTGTGTGTATCTATATCGACGTGTAGTATGAAAGATAAAACCTATATAGCTGTGTATCTAATACCGCATGTAGTATCAGATATAAGCTATATGTCTCTGCGTGCTTATATCGACATATACTATAACCGTATGTCCTTTGTGTCTATATTGGCATACTATAACCGTATGTCCTTTGTGTCTATATTGGCATGTTATAATATAAGCTATATGTGTGTCTGTATTGACATGTAATATAGCCTATATGGCTGTGTATCTACGAGTCTACAGCGATATACGTCGTTTTATACACAACAGAAATGTATATTTCTATGTACGTTTCTCTTGTTCTGTTTACATGTGTATGTAGCTATACACCTACACACGCGTCATATAATAAGAGAAACGTACACAGAAATATACATATTTGCTCTATATAAACGCGACACAGGAAAGACTGGAACCTATACACACTATCTACCAGAGCGTGTTTTAAATATAGCTCCCGCTCACAGCCGCCACCTCGGCGTGTCCTGGGCGTGCGGCCCCGCGCACGAGGGAAGAGGAGACCGCGGGCTGAGAGGGGCGGCCCGACAGCGCGGCGCGGACCTGCGGTGCCGCAGCCAGCCCTTACTCCCGCGCCGGCGGGCGGCCGCGCTGCCTCCCCTCGGGCTCCAGCGAGGGCGTCTGGGGCCGGCCACCCTCTCCCAGGGCCATTCCCCGGGGCCCCTGGAGCAGGCTCTGACGCCTCTTGCCACCCGCAGCTCGTTGGGAGAAGAGCCTGCGCCTGCCTCGGGGTCCCCCAAGGGCCGGAGGCTGCACAGGTGCCGGGGGCTGCGGGAGGGCTAGCGCGCTGCACTGACTCCCCTGAGATTGGAGAGAGGGGAGTGAGCCCCTGAAGAGCGCTGGGACGTGCTGCCTCAGCAGGCTCCCCTCGGTCTTCCCCTGCAAGACGGCCAGACCGGCACTGCCCGGCCCGAGGGGTCTGCAGCTCTCTCCCGCCCAGCCCTCAGAGACCCCCATTCACCAGTGGCTGACAAGCGGGAGGGGGTGGAGGAGCCTCCCCTCCCCTCGCTGTTTATTTCGTTGCTAGTTTGGCCGGCTGTAAGCTGACCCAACCTGAGGCTGCCCCAGCTCAGGAGCAGGGCAGGGTCCAGGTCCCTTTGTCTCCGGGTGGCTTGGCCTTGCAAGAGGGAGGGGAAGAGAGTATTCAGCTCTCGGGGGTCAAACATTTCCTTCCCCCCTCCCTGAGTCGGGGAGCTGTTCTTTCTTGCATGCAGAAAGCCTGGTGTCTCCCTCCACTCGCTGCTAGAAACAAGAATGCAGCCTACAAACGCAATCCCATTTCCCCCCTGTACTCCATGGGACACGGTGCAGACTGAAGTGACAATTTTCACCCGATCTGGCCACACAAACACAGTTTATAGCTGTAAGCTGAGGCAGGCTGCAGCCCAGCTCGGCCTATGCTGAGAGTTTGTTTGGGTTTTTTTTTGTGGGGGGGCGCAGGTTGGGGTTAGTGGGTCTTTTTTTCTTCTTGTTGCTGTGTTTTCTTCCTGACACACTCTTGTAACCAATTCTGCAGCAGCAGCAGCTTGCAGCCAGGGCCCGGGTCTATTTAAAGCCGGCACTGCTTGATGCAGACTTGGAGCAGGGTTTGCCAATCCTCTCTTTTTGGCAAAGTCCTTTTTGGCTGCAGCTCCCTCCAGGAGCTTAGGAAACAAAACAAAACAAAACAAAAAACAAAAAAACAAAAAGGCAAGGCTGCCTATGCGCTCTGCCTTTGCTGGAAGGAAGGGGACCAAACAAACAGGAAAATAGACAGCGAAGGCGCGTGCATGGGAACTGAGCCTCTGTGCCAGCAGCCCATTACTTTCACACGTCTGCTTTAACAAGCCCTTTTGTGATAACATCTCCTCATGTCACATCTGCATGTGCTCAAGAAACATTGGCAAGTCTGGCTGCCTTTGGGCGGCAGGTGTCAGGCAGGAAGATGGGAAAGCAGGCAGCTACCGATGAAAATGCCTTTTCCGTGAAGCCCCCTCTACACATACAGCAGCCAGGGGAGGCCCCTCACCCTCCCCTTCTCCACCACCTCATGCCCACAACAGTCCTCTCCAGAAATCTGTTGGAAGAGTTGTCTGTCCCCTTCCAACAGCTAAAGATGCTTGTGTGTGTGTGCGCGTGCATGCGTGTTTGGGGGGGCAGGGTGACTCCCACTGCAAGAAAAAAAAAAAGGGGATCGGTTTAGCCTCCAAGGTCAGAGATGATGAAGGGAGCTGCAAAATGGGGTATTTTAGTGTTCTAGGAGTAGGTTTAGTTGAAGCTCCCCTGCCACCTTCACCTCAGCACACACATACTCCTCACCCCTTCCCTTGCTGGGAAGTTGTTTTCTTCCGTGTGTGTGTGTGTGTGTGTGTGGCGCGTTTGGTATGGTCTGTTCTTCCCCCTGGATAGATATGCCTGCTGCAGAGCCAGTGAGTCCCAATCCTGCCTTCCTGTGTGTTTCTTTGAATGAGGGGGATTTTGTCGGAGTAAGGGGTGCAGGATTAAGGCCTGGTATCTGGGGTCTGCAGGGCCTGGAAACCAGGAGATAAATTCTGCTGCATGGGGCCTCTGGGAAATCCCTATAAGAAGGTAGTTTGGAGGGGAGGTTTCTCAGCACAGGAGCTGCCTGACCTGTTTTTAAATCAGCCACACTAGGATTTTTACGGGGTGCTGTAAAGGGCTCGGAGTATATATTTCTGTCAGCATGGCCTACAGAGTTTCCTATGTCACTGGATACCATTGATATTATGCAGGTTTCATTTAGAATATGTACATTGGGGTTCTCTATTTTATAATACTGGGATATCAGATTTGAATGATATAGCCAGTGGAGTTGAGAAAATACAAATTAAGGATATATTACGGTGCATTACATTACATGTCTGAAGCTGTGGGTGGCCCATATTCATTTTATCATACTTCTTGCTTCTTTTTAATGAATAACCATTAAAACATGGTAACATCTATAACACATTTAACAGATTAGGTGTTGAGGTAGTAGGTTAAATAGAAATAAATGATAAAGAGGACAGTCCCTATTAAAGAGAACTTGTGTTAATTCAAAACTTTATCAGAAACATGTGAAGGTGAGGAAATATGGATATATTTATGGGAGAAAATAAAATTATTGACGAGGGAATCACTTCACCTGGCTCATAACTTTTTCTAAATTATATGTATTTCTCTTATATATTTAATGATATAGACACCATTTTTCTATATTTTCCTGTAATCAATCAGGATAGCCTTCTATCTATGTATACTAAAGATCGCACCCATTGTTTAAAATATCTGTCGTACTTAAAAAATGTATTTCCCCCCCCTGCCCCTTTCAAAAATTAAATCACTGGTGTAATTTTAATTTACAGGCAATTTGAAGCTATTACTTGAGACAGAAGTCTTCCTAGTCATTTAGTTCCTATATCAACAAACCAGCTCTCTAACTCTCCCAAGTTGTATCTTCCTGATGCTTCATCCCAAAATGCACACCTACCAGCTTTTCTCCTTTGATAAAGAAGTTACCCCTATAGTTGAGCCAGCGGAAAAAATGGTCATTCAGGGGACTCAATGTCTACACTATGAACAATATTCTTATTTTAGCAGAGGCTGTCCTTAAACAGACATCATCGGGCAAGATTATATGTGCTTTGAATCCAGGCTTGCTTGACATAGGAGTTAAAGCCAGGGTGTCACCTTTAAAAATGGTGACCAGCTTTCTCTGCCATGAGGATGCAGATAAAACTCAGGTATTATTAGCCCCCTAATATTATCCCAGAGTTGTCTGTGTCTACTTTTATCTGGTCCTTCTATGTACTCACTTTTTACTTGCCTTCCATCCACACAGCCTGGCTCACATCTATTTAGCTAAACAATCCTGCACGATGCTGTTCTAGCCTTGCTTGTGGCTTGCACCAGGGTTCTAGATAACCTCTGGAGTGTGTCCAGAATGGAGCATGATGAAGCTAGTAGTGGCTGGTCAAGCAGGTTGATGTCCAAATCTCTACAGAGTGCCCATCACAAAAGAAAGGTTGGCAACTACATATAGCTAATTCCCCATGTACCTTGGTGAAAGGGGGTTAACTGTTTTCTTATTACCTCCTCAAATACAAAGCCCATAGTCATGTATGAGAGGCTTCTGATCAGGGACCATTTTTAAGGTGGAGGCAAAGAGGAAGATATCCTGGGAGCAGAGGCTTAGGAAGAGTCACCCCTATACTGTAGAGCTGAAACAACATAACCCAGAGTAGCCTATATAGCCAGATGGTATACCCTGAGGACACATTTCAAGGATCTGTCTGGGGAGTGATCCAGGGAACAGCCTGGAGGGGAAGCAGCACCAGAGCAAGTGCTGGAGCTAGTCACAGCTGGGTAAGTGGCTGCCACCACTTCTGTTGTTGTTAGAGGGAATTTGCAGCATAGGTGGGAGACAGTTTTGGATTATGACCAATAAAATAGTTATGGAGGCTGTTATGTGCAATGGGATGGCTTTAGCTTAAGTTGAGGTTGAAAGCCACTTCCTCTCTCTACCTCTCATTCCTTTCCTCCACCACGTGTGATCTAAGGTGGATTCCAAGCAAGGGAAAAAATTAAACAGGAAACTGATGATTAATTCCTACTAAGTTTATCTGATTACTAAAAAAACAATCAAAACTGGGATTACAGGTTTAGCAAGCGAGAGTGCGTATTTCAACATAAACTGCCCCTTTTGTAACTTTATCACCAATAGGCTGATATCGAGTAAGAGTTATACAATTACTGGCATTCAAACACTGTCCCCCACAGCCTGGATTATAAATCACAGTGGCTGTATTAAGTGAAAAAATCCCTTGGGGGCTACAGTACTTGTCTTCCTGGTGCTCTCTCTATTTACAACAGCTGTCCAGGTGGGGGTTGGGGAAGGGAGAGTCAGTTCTGCTGAAGCAAGTCTCTGAACTCCAGTTCAGCCCTCTGTTAAAGTTTGCTGAACTTCCCCTCATCCTCTTTATCCCCACTCACCTCTCCCCATAGGTGATGTTTGAGAATACAGGAGGAACTTAAGACAGTCATTGAAATTCCTGGGCAGAGGGAACTTCCAGTGGTTACCCTCAGGCCCTCTCCACTCTGTGGTATGCTGTTCATTCATCAGGTAACAAAAATATCCTGTACATAGATAAAAGCAATTCTACTATTAGCCTAGAAAAGTTGATCCTTCTTCCACTTGGTGATTTCCAGCAAATTAAGATCCTCTAAGGATTTTGCAGCCTAAAATAACCTTAAAATAGGTTTTGCTAATAGGTCCGTAGTCTGATTGTTTTAACCTCATCCCCCAACTAGTTCAAACAAAATTATCCATTAAATATGAAATCTTTGCCACAGTGCACCTCTGGGTTGGCAGTCTAGTCAGCAGCATATTCTGAGCAGGCTAGTGTGTAGAGTTGAGATGAAGGTGTATCAAATTGATAAAAGCATCTACCCTTGCCCTTGCCATAACTTAGAAGTATGGAGAGGTTTCTTATTTTCTCTTCTCTCCCCCCCCACCCCCCCTTGACATCTCTGCTAGACAGACAACAACACTGGCTTCTTTTAAGGAAGGACCCTGAACCAGTGGTGAAAATAGAAAAATCTTAAGGGATGGCATTATTACACTAAACAGTGAGTCTAGGTACACTGATCAACACTTGAACTTCCAGGAGGGTGATTATCGAGAGTGAGAGGTGGGGAAAAAGCAGACGTGAAGCAAAGAATGGTCATTGCAGTTCTTTGGGCATAAAGAGGAAGAAAAAGGAGGCAAAACTGAGAACAGCAGAAAGCTAATGGTGCTGCTGCTAACCTGGATAACTTCCAGGCTACAGCTCTTGCCTCTACCATCAGCTCCAGTGTCTGTTTCCCTTCCTGCTAGTGTGTTCTACAGCCAGTGGTACCACTGGAAAGTTCAGGATCTCTCTATCAAAGCTTGGGTGGGCTTTGAACTGCTCCATAAGCTAAAATGGGCAAATGCTTCCCATTCACTCTGCTTTTGAATCTGAGGATAAGGAAGACATATACATTGCTGACATCTAGTTCTATTGTTCATGTAGGCATTTTTTAAAACTTGGTGATAGCCATCTAGAATAGTTGTAATTTTCTTTTAAAAGCTTTGTTGTTTAATACTTTTTATTGATAGCATAGTTAACTGTCATATGAAAGCTTGGGAAAGAAAAGTTCTCCAGAAGCCCTATTGAAAGCTTTCAGCAAACTATAAAAATCTCCAATAGTCACAAAAACCCAAAGCAAATAAACTGGGAGCAAGAGTACAAAGCATTGGTTTTCCTTTTACATGCCATTCTGCAAAACAAAGATGTGGGCGCACAAGCCATCCGTTGTTTCCCTGGCTTACCTGATCCATTCCCAGCAATGACAGATGCCATTCCCAGTTGCCACTAGCAGTCCTAAAAACCAACAGTGCCTCAACCCCACACTTGCCTTGTGAAAATTCTCATACTCATACTCATACTTGCCAGTGTTGTGCAGGGCACTGTCTGCTACAATAATACAAAGGTCATTGAATATCTTGCCGTCGAAGTGGAGGACAATCTTGCCTTCAGCCTGCTGAATGTATATACTACCACTATCCTACATCTGTTAGGTGGGTAAATAAACCACTCCATAGCTGTTCTGAAGTCAAGTGACAATTGTGTGAGCCACACTAGTATGGGTTGAGTAGGGTTTTTTCAAATGATAGTGGAGACTAACACAGCATTAGTGTCTATAATATATTATTTAAACGGATTAAGTTTCCTGCTTGTCCCAGCAGGTGAATGCCAAATCTTATTAGCACTGTGGTGTCAGGCAACTGTTGATGTTCATGAACCTGCCTTTCAGAACAACCAATGCAGGACAATAGAGATGCATTCTTTGAGGTCATTATTCATATGTCTGGTGGGCAAACTATGGGTACATTATGCTGTTGATGGCCCCAGTGCAGTTTCAGAAGCCTATTCTCTGAAATCTAGTTAATACTTTAGCAATGTGCATCACAGTATTAATCAAGAGAAAGGTTGGTCACATATAGCTAACTCCCCATGTACCCTGGTGAAAGGGGGTTAACTGTTTTCTTATTACCTCCTCAAATACAAAGCCCATAGTCATGTATGATCAAGGACCATTTTTAATTAGTAGGAATCACCTCCACTGCTAAGTCACTGACATTTTGGCTTGCCAGTCCCAAGCCACCATGACACTGTAGATATCTGGGATAGCTTCCAGATAAAAGTACCATTCCATTTCTAGATTTATCTGTATGTCCTGCCCACTGGTGGGTTGTGGCAAACTTCTCATACAGTTCCATTAAAGCTTGTTTCTTCACACCAGATTTCTGGAGCCAATGCTCATCATCCCTGTCTGCATGACAGTGTAATGAATTGTGGATGTAACTACATGGGCAGGGGTGGCATATCTCTGGTGCATGTACTTGCAAGTAGGCTTGGCCAGCCTTAGTACAAATGCCAAGGAGCACAGAGCTGAGTAAAACTCGCTGTGTCAGCTTATCCTCAAGTGTTCAAGGACCCATCGCTGGAACCCCAGGGTACAAAAAGCAGTTGGAAGGAAGCTTACAGCTGTTGCAGGAGAAGAGATTTGGGCCTGGTAGATTGATTTATAGAAAATGGGGAGCCAAAATAATTATTCTCCGAGGACCAGCTCTGGCTCTATTTTACAACGGTCTGCAATTTCTAAAGTTTCCAGGGTTTTTTTTCTGTTGCAAAAATACAGCTGCTACGAAGTCAGCTGCTAGTAAATTAACCTGGCTTGGAAGAAAAATGCTGGAAGAAAAAAGTAACAACAAAGATGTGAATCCATTCACCTTAATGAGGTGTGAACTTAAAAAGCTATGCAGGCCATATAAAGGCTACCAATAATTCTGAAGTATTTTTTTTCTTCTTGTAAAAACAATAATGTTACAGAACCTCAGTAATCCCGTGCAGTGAATAAGGGAGGGGTTCTGCAAAGAAAGAGATCCTTACCCTATTATTAAAGACTCTGCCATAATGCATAGACAAATGAAGGCATAATTAAAATTGCAGAGCAAGTAGGGCATTTTCTAACTTTTGAGTGCTTCACTTTGTAATCTGAATAATGTTCTTTAAATGTAGGTTTTCACTGTTGTCAGGCAGTTTCAAGGGCTTTTTTTCAGAGAAACATGGAGATGAAAATGAAAGTATAGCCAATGCAGTTTTTGCCAGGCAGAAGTCAAATGTTAGGTATCTGGATTCCTTAGTTATATTCCTGGCTCTGTGAAAGGGATGCTGTCGGGTGGTTAAAGTTGCATGCAAGTTCCATGTCTTGAGCATTATGATTCCTGAATGCAATGTGTATGTCAGTGAAATTTTTGCATCACATAATGGCCACTTAACTCATTTCTGGCTCACCAAGCATTTTGTGCAGGTAGATTTGCAAGAGGAGCCCCCCTCTCTAAATGGCCAAATGCATAAAGCTGGGTTGCGTGTTTTCCCAAAGGCACACTCGACTGGTGGATATGACCTGTGCTGCTGTACTAGTGATCTGAGCTGAAATCATGGCCCATATAACTCAAAAGGAGTTTTCACACTTTTTTTAGAGGGATCAGATTTAATCCCCTCCAGAAGCAATCTTGTACAACCTCTGTAGTCCTCAGTTTCACAGCTCTTTAAAATAGAAGGGCTGATATTGTTTCTCCTCACAGGGTTAGAGTCCAAAACCTTATTTGGGAGTAAATAAAATTCTGAATGCCAACCTGTGGAAACATGCAGCTAGAACTCCAGGTCTCTTGGCCCAGTGTATCTTATCCTAACCAAAGAGTACTTTGATAGGGAAAAGAAGCAGAAGGATCTGTTTTGTCTGTGCCAAGTTTAGAGCTATAATTCTATCTAGTTGCTAGGAAACTATGCAGGAGGCTTAGTGGGGCCTGGGAACATATAAAGAGCAGCATGGCAAAAGTATGAACTTACAGAAATAATGAGCAAGTGTAGTGCACATGTGCAAATTGTGATTTTCTGTGGCTTAGAACTCAGTTGAATCTCACAGCAACAGCAAGAGGCACCTTTCCAAACACAGGATTCTTTCCCTGCAAAATTTTAAGCCTGTACTGGTTAGGTCTTACAGCTTTCTTTAAAAAAAACCTCCGAAAAAGTCTGATTTAGCCAAAGCAATTTATTTTTCATAGATCTACTATTTTTGAGAATCATCTTGACATTTCTTTAAAAAAAATAATTTCAACAATTTGAAGCAGATACCAACTACATAAAATTTCAGCTTAAAGCTTTTAAAATGTGCTGAAGTTTTAAGCAACTTAAAAGTTATAAGCAAAGCCGCAACAACATCATAAAGCAGAGGATACAATGAAAAGTGCCAGGTAGATTTAATAAAGACATTTCTACTGTACTACCTGTAACATCTGTGTTTGTATTTTTATTCTGCCCATATCTGTTTTGTGATTGTGTGGCCACAGAATTTGATTCTTGTTTGTTCTGTGATTATGCTGCTGACACAATTTGCTGCTGAATCAACCACTTGCTACACATTCTTGTTCCAGAAAGTTGGCTTTCATTCAAATTATTTTTTTGTGGCTCATGGTGAAGAAACCTTGAAAACATGAGCAGAGTGTTCAACAAAGCAGTGCTGTATTTCTGAGTCTGCAGGCAGCTTTGAACAATGGCCTTCAGCTGTGATCTTGGCAATTCATTTTTGGACACCTAAAGATAATAAATTAAGTACCACTACTAAGAACTATTTCACTGCTGCTCATTTCAAGAGAAATTCTACAAATGAGTTTATCCCAATCCAAAACTACCTCCCATTCTTTCCAGGTAAGAAAGTGAATACTCTGTGTTACTTATGTTATTTGATTTAGTTTGGTCCACTGTAAACTTAAAAAAAAAAAAATTTAAGCTTTCAGAAAACTTCTTTTTTACTCTCAGAATGTTGTAAGATCTATGAAGCATTAGGTAAATTTGTGTAGTTTGCCATGAGGTATGTAGTTTTGCTTAGATTTATAGAAAAAGAAACATTTAACCCATAAACCCAAATGTAATATAAATGAGAAATCAAAGGTTAGAGAAATGTGTATATATACTATGGTACTTAAATGAAAATATTCAAGAGCAATGCCTGTAACAAACATCAACGTACGCTAAATCTAGGCCTAATCTAAATTACTTGCTATAGATTTGAGGTACAGAAATCTTTCTATTTAAGACAATTGAATGCTTTATATATTATCAATATTTCTTTCAGTTGATAAAGTATGTAACATTCTTCGTTGTTTGCTACATCAGTTGCAGAGTGCAGGGTCACTCCTTATCAGAGGCACAAGAGAAACAAAGCGGAGAATAAAGGGCGTGAAAATGAGAATTTTAGTACATGTTAAAATAAGCTGTAATTTGGTAATGAAAAATTTCACCATTCTTTTAATGAACTGTGGTAAATGGGCTACTGACACTGGAAATCCACATTTAACTCTCAGTTTGAATTGTTAAAAAAAACAAAAGCAAAAAACCCAAAACAAAACGCTGACATGGAAAAGGCCTGCTCCTGGTCAATTGACTAGATGTCTTATATAGTTTACAAAATCCATCGTAGACATTGCCTGAGGAATCACATTCACTCATTCACTAAACACACTATAAGTAAACATTCATAATTTCATTTTTCCACGTTAGGAAATAAAATAAGCAGAGGCAATGGAAAGAAAATATATCCATTGTTCTTATGATTTCCAGTTGTAATAATAATTACTATTCTTCATTTTAGGTGTAAAATGTATCTTTTTAAAAGCTTACCATTTTGTGCCTTTAATCAAATACGAGATTTGACATCCTGAAAACCCCCTACTCCCAGCAATGGTTTCTGAGAAGCAGTGAGGATTCTTTAGAGTCTTCACTGTGCAGTCAATGTTTAACACCACAAAAATTATTTAAGTTTTATAAATTTGCTAAAAAACATTTCCTCCATTTCTACTACAAGGGGTTTTTTTTAGTTCCAGGCTGAGTCCCCAATTTGGCAAGAAGCTCTGTGTATTTGTGAAATCCTGAGCCTTTAGGTCTGGATCCAAGAACAATTGCTCTGTAGCAATTTTGCTCCTATGTGCAACAGTATTTAATGCCATCCCTCTCTATCATAAAATTATATAATTACTCTCAAAGGACTTTTTTAGAAATGTGAGGAAAAAGTCTATATAAGTGCGTCCCATAAATATGAAGCTTGAATATTTTTGTATTTTAATTCGTTGTAATATCTGCAACAGTTGCAAACCATCTTTCACTTTTGGTAATTCAGTTTTTAATTGTTAGAGAATACTGTGAATAGCAAAAAGATTCATAATGGTACATTACAACTATTTTTACATGTGTGGTCCTTTAAAATAACCTATTTATTTTATTTAATCTTTTTACCTTTAGGGAGGAAAAAAATTTTAAAAAAAAAGCTTTAGGATTGAAAACATGTATATGCTTAGTTCAGCCTGCAATAATGTTCATTTGTCCTTGAAATACTTAAATATAGAGTGTATATAACATTTTATTCACCATCACATATTTGGCACCAATAAAGATGGATCACGCGGCTATGGATTCAGAAGGGAACGAGTCTGATCCAGAGAAAGCATATGAGAAACAATGATGGGGATTTTTCAAAACTGCCTATTTAAATCTAATACTTACGGCCTAATTCAAAAAAATCCTAGCACTCAGCAACTCCCATTTAAAATAATTCTCAGTGTTTGGAGCTGTAGGTTTGTCCCACATTATTTACGCATCCAGATTTGTAATTCACCTCAGTAGGAATTTAGGGTATTCCTCAAAGCTAAGATTAGGTACTAAGTTGCTTTATTTCAGCAGAATACGGATGTAATCCTGCTTGGGTTGGTTTTTTTGGGGGCGGGTGGGGAGTGGGAAAGTTTCCCTTCAAAAACAAAACTGATTTAAAAAAACAAGTTGAAGGATGCTAGTTTCTATTCTGTAGTAGTCAGTTTAGATGTGGTAATTATTTTGATTTTCATATTTATATCAAATATATCTGTGATAGGAAGACTTGATCCACACACACACACATATACATATGCTCATTATTATTTTGATTTCAATATTTATATCAAATATATATATGTAAGAGGAAGACTTGATATAGATAGATAGACAGATATCTAATGTGTTTATACAGCTATGTGTATATATATATATGTATCTATAGCTACATTATATTTTATATTTATATATATATAAATATAATATATGGATCAAGTCTTCCTGTTACGTATGTATTTGATATAAATATTGAAATTAAAATAATTACCGTATATATAATGTGCAACAGAAAGCCTTGATCCCTTTTTTCCCCAAAATGGAATTGCGATATAAACTTGTGCTTTACAGGACAAAACCTATGCCTTTACAGCAACATTGGAAAACAATGCACAGTCAGCACAGTCCTGCCGTTTTCAAGCGTACACACATAGACACCCCCACCCCAAAGACTTGCGTTTAAAAAGAACTGTGTAGACTCAATTGACATCTGCTGATTTCAGGGTCTCTGACCTGTCTGGAACCGCATACTTTAGCGCTAGTGCCCCCTCCAGCTCTGCGCGTTCTCATTGGCTGCGGCGCGATCCATATGCAAATATACCTCTCCCTCCCAGGCCAGGCTCGGTTTCTCATGCAGCCGCCAGGCGGAAGCGAAGAGCCGCGCTTCCCACGGGGTCGCTGGGAGGGGCGCGGGCGCGGGGCGCGGGGAGGGGTGGTTTGGTGGGTGGTGATTAAGGGAAGCCACCGCCGCTGGGCTGGCCAATCGCGAGGAGGTGGAAGGAGGCCAAGTACGCAGCTCCGCGCTGGGATCGCCAGCTCATTCTGCAGAGCCAGACCCGAGAGGGGGGAGAGACGAGGGAGAGAGAGGGGAAGGAAAAAAAGAGGCAGCAACACACATACATAGAGACCAGCCCAGCTCCAAAAAAAAGGGCTCAGCCTCTCCTGGACCGCGTTCAAGTCAGCCACCAAAACCTACTCTCCAGCCTTGCAACTCAAAGAGGAAGGAAGATTGGAAAGAGAGATTGAGAAGGAGGAGGAGGAGGAGGAGGAGAAGGAGGGGGCTGCCCACTGCCTATAGACTTTAACTTTACCGCCTTTTCCCCTCCTCTGGCCAAGAATTTTCTTCCCGTTTGGTGTCTCCATTTCTATATATATATAGCTATATGTGTCTATATAGATATATATATTAAAAAACCGAGCAAATAACAATAACAATATTTTTTTTCTTAACAAAAAAAGGCAGAAGGCCACTCCTGGGAATCCAAACAAAAAACAAACAAACCACACCGAGCCCTTGAGAAAAGAATAAATTTGTTACCTGAGAAATGTGAAGCCAACGGCCCTGTGTTGTGTGTTACAGATTTCAGGATCCCATTTATTTAATGCAATACAGTGCAATGGTATGTGGCATTGAAAACGATGCGTTTTTTTTTTTCAATCTACTTGGCTTGTTGCCTTTTCTTCTTCTTTTCTTCTTCTCCAGGCTGAGATTTGTCTCTGTGGTTTCAAAGTGGATGTTATACCCCCTTCCTAAATGCTGATATCACTTCTGCTTTACAGGATGAGATATAAATGGTGGATTGTTTATATTTTGCTTTTTTGGCAGCTTTTGTATATGGGTCACACTTTTATGCCAGGAATCAGTTGATGGGAGTTTGCATCCAAAAGTGCTGAACTTGGCACATTTCCTGCTTCAACTTTCCACCCCCTCCCCCCTTCTTCTCTGGCAGACAACTATCGGTTAAACGCTGGAAAGGATTAATGCAAATACTACTTTATTTGTACTTTGTAGACAGTCTCTTACCCCCCTCCCCCCTCTCTTTGTGGTTGTAAAGTGTTCTGCTTTTCTCACCTTTGAGCCGCCTTGGTGTTGTTATAACGAATGCACTTTTCTCCAGCCGTGTGTACTTTTGACGAAAAATGGCATTGATGGTTGTGTGTGCTGGGCTAGAGGTGGTCTCTGGAAACAGGCAGGAGTCTTTCCCACTGTGTTGTAGTGTATGATGTTCAGTTGCTCTGTCGGATTTTGTCTCGGAAAGTTTTGGGGCTTGTTTCTGTTGTTGGGGGTTTTTCACTCTGCTGTATTGCTGGGGGAGTTGTGCCTGCAGTTTAATTCATTCCTCTCTCTCTCGTGTGTGTGTGTGTGTGTGTGTGTGTGTGTCTGTCTGTCTGTCTGCTTTCCCCTCTTGTCCTCCCTTCGTCTGTATGTCTGGGCCACATTTTAATGCACAATATCCCATCCATTAAGTTGTGGTTGAATGAGGAGTGTGTGAGGACTTGGCAGCTCTCAGGTTGAAGGGGGCGGGGAAGCCAGTTTCGACTTTGACACAAGATGCCGATGTGGCGTGATCTGAATTATTATTAGGGCTGCGAACATGGCCATCTTCTCCTCCTCCTGCTGCTGGAAAGGGCTGCCATTGAACTTGAGACGGGACAGACAAGATCTCCAAGTTTTGGGGGGGGGGGTTGGGTTTTTTTTAAGTACAGTAGCTGGCAGGGAAAAGGCGCCAAAATACACAAGATTAGGTCTAACTTTCTTTGAAGTGATCATGAGCCGCAGCCCGTGTAATTTTAACTTTGAATCGCAGGAAAAAAGTTAACTTTTGAACTCTAATGTGCAGAGACATTTAAATCTAACTTTTTTTTTAAGAGCAAAAAAGAATAATTTCAGAAAGTCATACAAACCGTCAGAAGAGATACAGCTGCAAGTTGTGTGCGTGTATGTCTGTGTGCAGGGAGTTTAAGATGAGTTCATGTGAATTTGGAGAGGAATGTGTTACGTTAGTGAGAGTTTCAAGCCCTTTGTAAGGCTGAGAACGTGACCTTTACGCAGCCGGGGTAAAAACTGCAGAGTTGTGTAACACAAAACGTTGTGGTTTGGAGTTTTACATTTGAGGTTTTGATGTTTTCATTTTCTGGTCTGGGGAGACGGAGAAAGCTCGAGTATTAAAGTCATCATCAAACCATATGTGGACAGAGGTCAGCACGCACACCCATACATACAGACGTTTTGAGAGCGGGTGTGTTTTTATCTGGGTTTCTGATCATTCAGAAAAATCCTCCTAATACTAGGACACACATTTATTTAGAGCCGTAATGCAAGAGTAAATGACAAGTTTGACTGCTGTTCACATTTTTTTGTAAATCCATAGAAACTGTAAACTTCAGCAAAATAAATTACAATATTGTGAAGGGATTAAAATGTCATGTCCTCGTTTCTTTCCCTATTTTCTAAAAGTGTATCAGCGAAGTTTTAGTTGGTTTGTAATATAACACATTTGTGTGTGCGTGTATACATATACACACATACACATATGTGTGTATGTATACACATATATGTACGTATATGTGTGTGTATATACGCATACAGATATGTGTATATAAGTGTATCTATCTCCACATCCATATTCTCATTGTTTTCCTGTACTATATAATATATATCTATAGATAGAAAGATCTATCAGCATTCTATATCTATCTATCTATCTGTCTATCTGTCGTACAGGAAAACAGAATGAGACCAGAATTACATTACGTCATCTGTATTTCGCGCTTTGCTTTGTACTTGAAAATGAAGTCACAAGGAAATCCGAGGACGTTATCGTCTTAATTCATAGTTATTAGTATCTGAGATGAGAGGGAGATTACACAGGAATATTTAAAATATAATATGTACTACGGTGTATGTATTTGTTACACGTATGCTATATATAATCTACTCTGGGCTCATGTATATGTAGATATTTGTGTACATAACCAGCGTATTTTACGAGCTTGGTTTTCTTATGCGGTTGAAGTTGAAATGATACCTGCGTATAGCTTTTCTTTTCGGGGCACCAGAGGTTTTTGCAGATTGAATTGTATGGAACTGCTGCCAAATATTGGGGGCGAGTGACTTTATTTCTTGTTTTACAAAAGAAACCATTAGGGTTTAAAAAAAAAAAGAAAGAAATGTCCAGGTCTCTGCAGACTAGACAGCTAGGAAATCCACACTCGGAGAAACTCTGGTTATACAACCCTGCATTAGCAGTGTCCTTCTCGAGGTAGAAAACGAGGTTGGTGCAAAAAGAAAAGTTTAGGATGGCTGTTGAGACAAAGGACCCCGACTGAAAATCCTGTACCCCAAAGAGTAGAGCCTCGATGCCCTAGCAGGCCTTTCTTTCTGTTTCTAACTTTTGCAATGCGCTGGAAACATGACCGAGTGCAGAATGTGAGCGCGCAAAGTTTGTTCCGAGCTGCGTGTGCGGGGAGAGAGGATCAGTGCATGTTCCCAACCGAGCCAACCTCTGCCTCGTCCGTGAAAAACTGCAGTGGAGGGAAGCGCAGGTTTGTTCGTCCCTTGGTTTTTGGTTTTTTGGGTTTTTTTTGGTATTTTTTAAAAAGGCTCCCCGAGGTCCAGCTGCCTAGTCTCAGACTTTGATTTGAAAACAAGTCCCTCTCGGTGAGTTTGAGAGAGCAGATGCGCAGCTAGACGGAATGGGACGCTGGCTTGTATTTTGAGGCAGTGTTTTTTTGTTGTGTATGGTGTTGTTTTTTATACATAAGAGCGTGCGGATGCGTTGGTATTTCGGCTGGGCCATGCTGAACAGCACGGTTTGCTCCAGCTCCGCTTCTTTCCCGCAGGACGCGGGCACAAGTTGCGGACACCGCTGAGGGGGCACTGAAGTGGCTGAGGCGAGGGAGGTTTAGGTAGCCGAGGGACCAGCTCGGGACCTCGGGTGAGAGCCTTGTGCGGAGCCCCGGACAGTCCCGGGCTGGACCAGCAGCAGGCGAGGGCGAGGTGGGCACTTGGCCCCCGCAGGGATTTCCCCTGGCCTGGAGCAGCCGTGGGCATCCCGGCCCTGGTCCCCCGAGCTGCTCCCCAGCCCCGGGCTCGGCTCGCCCCCCTCCCCACGTCTGTTCCTGGAAAGGCCTGGAGTTAGTCTGGGACAGGGCCGGGCAGGGCAGGGCGCCTGAGGACAGAGGGGAGGCTCCCTGGCTCCCACGGGCTCGGCCCGCCCTTCCCGCCTGTTGCCTCGTGGGCGCAGGCACGTGGGGGGCAGGGACACGCTCACCCGGCGCCCCCAGCCCCTCGCCCTGGTCCCGGCGCCGCGCCCCGGGCGGCTGTGCGCAGGGGCCTTGTCCCTCGTCTTACTGCTACAGCTGCGGGGTTGGGGGCTGGTGCCGGTGCCAGTGGCATTGCTCCGCGCCCGCCTGCACGGGCCAGGTTGGCATGTTGGGGGGGCTGTCCTGTGACATTACCTGTCTTGGGCGACCCCTTCCCCCCCCCTCGCCCCTCCTCGTCCCCTCTGGCATGTAAATTTATGGCCCTTGCAGCTGGCCGGCTTGGCAGGCTCCCCTCATTAAGAGCCCTCTGGGCGAGCGGGCTGCGTTTGAGCATTTCCTTAATGAGGACAGGACGGGGTTAAAAAGTGACCATTTCATGGTTGACTTGAACCTGCCTCCTCTCCTCTCCCTCCCCCCCGCGCCGCGCTGCCACATGCCCGGCGCTGGGACCGCCTGGCTCCTGCCCCGTCGGCCCGGGCGGGCAGCTCCCGCGGGGCAGGGCCCGAGTGTCCTTCGGGACTTTCCGGAGCCCCCCAAGGGAATGCCCGAGGCACGTGCAAGGGACACCGGGGGGGGGGGAGCGGCAGCGGCTTTGCCTCTGCTGGTGTCGCAGCCCCGAGCCATCGCAATGGCTGGAGGAGGAGACGCCGGGGGTGGGGGGCAGTAAAGCCCCGCGCAGGTTTCCTCCGCTCTGTCTGCAGGGATAAGGGGCTGCAGGTGCCCCAGCCCAGCCCTCCTGGAGGGGTTCATGAGTGGGGATTTGCGCCCCCCCCCATGCCCAGCCGGGTGCACGCCGTGCCTGCCGGGCTGGCAGCGCGCAGAGCTGCAGCCCCCGCGGTCCCAGCCCCTCGCGGCTCGCGGAGGGAATTTTCCACTGGGCACTTCCCAGGACGAGCACGGCAGCGGGCTGAGGACGTGCTCCTGCTCCCGCCCTCAGCACTGTGACCCCCAGCCCCACTGCTACCACCTTCCCTCCCAGCAGCAGTGGGGGGGATGGAGCCTGCTTGGAAAAACGTGCTGGTTTCTTCTCCGGCAAGAGATGATAATTAATCAGGAGGGAGGGATTGGGGAGGGGAGAGAAGGGGGATCTGCTGGAACAGGAATGTGCAGGAGCGTGAGCGCCGGTTGTGTGATTAAATAATAATAATGTAACAAGAAGTAAAACTAAAAAAGCCAGGGGCCTCATTTGGGAAAGAGCCCGAGCGGGTGGATCCGAGCGGTGTGTGTGTGTAGGTATGTGTGTGTGTAGGGAGGCTGTGTGGGGGCGGGGGGTGTAGGTAGGGGGTGTGAGTGTATAGGGAGGGTGCGTGTGTGAGGAGGATGGGTGTGTAGGGTGGTGTGTGCGTGTGTAAGGAGGTGTGTAGAGTGAGGGGGCGTGTGTGCGCGTTTAAGGAGGGCTTGTAGGGTAGTATGTGTGTGCATGTGTAAGGAGGTGTGTAGGGTGAGGGGTAGGTGCGTGCGCGTGTAAGGAGGGTGTGTAGGGTGAGGGTGGGCGGGTGTGTGCGTGTGTAAGGTGCAGGCTGCGCGGTTGCCGGGCTCGGGGGAGGTGGCAAGCGGCAGCTGGGCGGCGAGGCGCAGCGCGGAGCGGGCTGTCCCCGCCGCCGTCCCCCGCGCGGGCCGGGCTGTGATTGCAGCGGGCGCTTGGACGCTCCCTCCTCCCCGCCTGCCCCCGCGCCGCGCCGCGCCGGGAAGGGGGAGGGCGCCGCGAGGCAGCGCGAGGAGCGGGAGGCACCAGGCTGCAGCCGGAGAGCCGGAGATTGCGCGCTGCGAAGCAATTTTTTTCCCCACCCTTGGTGGTGGGCGAGGGGGGTGGGGTGGGGGGGTGGAAGCCTTCGCCCCGGCTCCCGCACACATGCTCTCTTCCTCGCAAAGTTTCTCCTGCGATCACTCCGGGATTGTTCCTGTTCTGCTGCGGGCGCTAACCTTGAACTTTGTGAGCCTGGTGACAGCGCTCTGCTAACCCGCCACCAGCTTCTTTTGCAAAACAAAAAACTCAAACCAAACCAAACCCAAACAACAACATCCAAAGCCTCCCGCCCTCCCCCCTTAAAAACAAATCAACAACAACAACAAAAAACAACCCCCCCTTCAGCTGAAAAGCAACCAACACCATCACCAGCAGCAGCAGCAGCCGCAGCCGCAGCAACCAAAGGCAAAGAGTCCTGCGCCGCCGACAACAAGAGGGTTAAAAGTGTAGACTGGATTTCACCCCGGGAAATCTAGCGCACGGAGTGAACTTGAATCTTTGGCTATTTAAGGAGGACTGGGGGTTTGTTGCGAAGTTGCGGTGATCCAGGGCGAGAGCCCCGTCCTGATTGATTTCATCTTCCTTGAGTCTCAGATGACTGTAAAATGAATAGATGAAATTATTCCCTTTTGAGGCTTTTCTTAGGGGCTCTCCGGGAAGTTTGCTCTCAAAGAGAAGTCATGATGTATTCTCCCATCTGTCTCACTCAGGTATAGATGCGTTTCGTTTTTTTTGTGGGTTTTTAAAAAAATAGATATTTAATTTTATTCTGCTTTTTTTATTTTTTAAGGTGTGGGTTGCTTATGAGTCATGGGAACAGCCATAACGGGTCAGAGCACAGTTTTGTCAGGATGCAAACTCCTCTTGCAGAAGAGAAGAGCAGAGAATAAACTGTACCAGGCCATTGTTTTGGGGAGATCCCTGCCATGCACCCCCCGGAGACAAACATTGCTAATGGTTATTGCATTAAAAACCAAAAATGACAAAGGTTAATAAAACAGAAATGAATATAATTACTCTAAAAGAAAAAGAAACCCGGCTTGGAAAAAGTATTGATCAGGCTGCAAACCATTGATCTGCTGTCTTCTGAGCTCTCCGGGTTGTTCAGGCAGTGCCTAATAAAAAGAATTTGAGAGGGGAAGTGTTATTTTAAAAAAAACAAACAAACCCCAAAGAACCCTGGCGTAACAGAAGATTGTCCTGTGCTCTTATTAAAATACAAAGCCTGCCAGCATTTTCAGGTGGATCTGAGTGAGGGTGCCTAACTATCCTAGGTATTTTCTCATTGGGGTGTATGTTGTGACGGCGGGGGGGGGGGGTTTCTGGCTTGATGTCGGGGTTTCTGATTTTGCACATCAGTAATGAAACAGGAAAAGCCAAACGCGGGCGCTTGTTCAAATTGCATTTGTAGTTTTGCAGGTTTTTGGTGCCGACTGACTCTGCACCTTCTGAGCAATGATAGTGCACGCTGCAAGCAAAGCTATCCATTTGGGGAGAGTTTGGGCAAACCGTGGGGTATTATTGCAGGGGAGTGTTTCATATGGGGAGTCAATTTAGCACAATCCGTGGTTTTATGAAACTTCGCAGCACTATGTGTTGCAGGCAACAGCATATGGCTTTTGTTCTTTTGAAACTATTTTATTCTTAAACATCAGTATAGAAACAACGCATCAGAAGTTATTTAAGTGCCCGTAGAGTGTAGCTGATATGACCACGGAAAGAAGAAACCAGCATCTTGGTACCAGACCAATCCCAAATAGTAAATTATAACTCTAAAACTACGGGATAGTATTCAGCAGCTTTTTTTTTTTCAAAAGTCTGTCTTAGGAGGATGTGATGTAAACTGATTAAACTGATAACTGCTTGCCTCCACGTTGGTGTTTAAGAAAGGAAAAATGTGAGAAAGTAATTCTAGTGTTAGACTATTATAAATCTAATATTTAGGTGCTGATATTTGCACAGTGCACTAATAAGTATGATTCCAATTATTTGAGACTTAAAAACCATTGTGATTCAAAGGGACTGCAGCATTCATAAATTGTGAATGAAGATGAAAACAATGATAAGGCTTATTCAGTGATTGGATGCAGTCCTGTAGCTTTTTGGCTGACACATTTTTTTATTGTTTATATTTTGTTTGGCATCTAAGTGTGATTGACTTAGCTATGGATATTTTCAGCAAGTAAAAATCAACTTCAGTGGAGCAAATCTGGAAAAATAGTGTCACTGAGTTATTTGAAGTTTTAAAAAAGATAATCATTACATGTAAATTGCACTAGCATAATAGATAACCACATATGTTTACAGGTATGCGCATAAGAATTACTTTTAGCAGAATCCCAAATTAGTAGAGTTTTTTCTCTATGAGCTGTCCTTTTTGTAAATGGATAGCTAATGAGAACTCTGGACATGAACTTCTTTCTAAAAGTTTGTAATTATATTTAAAAATGAGGAAATTCTAACTCCCAACAATAATAAAGCAGCTCAGAGCGTTTACTGTTAAAAGATCCAGTGACTTTTTTTGGTGCCTTTTGCTTTTCTGACTTTTTCCTAAGAAGATGCAATACAGCCCATCATTTTTTCCCCAAATCTCTATTAAAATGCTGATATTGGTGTCTTTGTAAATGTTTAATTTATTATACATGCAAACATTAAATAAAGCAGTATCTTGCTTTAATGTATTACCTACATAAAGATGATAATAATTTCCAATCATGTTGTACAATGTTGTTTTTATATAGGCACATTCACTACTAGACATCCATATTTCTGGAGGACAAATGTAATGGTTTTGATTTTTCTTTGATTTTGAATATCCGTCATCTGCTTGGAATGATGAAGGACCTTTCTTACCAATCTTTCTTGCCCCTAAATTAAAGATTAAGTTTACATAATACGTGAGGATTTGCAGTTTGTCATCTTTTCATTTTTTAAAGTGGCATATCTCTGAGTCATATATTAAGTTGATATTATAAAAAAATCCTGCCAAAATTAGTATCTATTGCACTCCCATGTGTATAAAACTTCAGGTGTAGTCTGGATGCAGTGGTATTTTGATAACATTTATAAACGCAGATCAAAATAGAATATTTGGTTGGATAAAATTTCTCACAAAAGTAGTTGTTCAATTTGTGCAGGAGTGGCACCTTTTGAGAGTGGGTCTGAAATCTAGAAGCAGGGTTTTTAAACCAATACTGAACAATGTCATCAGTTAAATGAAACTTTGGCATGTATAAAATACAAAGAAGAATACATGTTTGTCAAATACAACTTTATTTTTTCATGTTGGAATGAATATAAATTCCATTTATCTCTCTTGCTGAGGCATGATAAGATGTTGTTCCTCCACCCTTTCAAGTACTCAGCTCTTATGATATTTTTACACTGGTTTATTTTTATATTGCAGTAGTCCAGGAAACAAAATTTCTTGCAATTGTCTTTCCTCTACAGAATATATTGTGTAGCAATAGGCAAATAAAGATGAGAATTCAAGCTTTCTAGGTATAATTACCATTTTTCGCCTTATTTCTTTCCTTATTGTATCATAGCCCTCAAATTTAAACTCAGGTGGTTTGATTGACACAAAGTTTGGACAGAGGAGGGGAAGGGAAGGGAAGGAGAAAGCAAATATATTTCTCTTGTAAGTATTCTGCAAAGAAAACTGGTGTGTCTATCATTATTATATTGCCATTAGCCTACAGGCATTTTTTTCATTTATTTGCAAGTTTTACACATATCTAAATAATCCCTCCTATTTTATTTGAAATTTTCAGTGCACATTGGTTCTCCTGAGCCATTCATCATGACATTTGAAAACCTTACCTTCATAAATCACTTTTTTGCGAGAGTAGTTATGACTCGCATGGGTATGTGCCACATAAAAATCATTTTTTCAATATTGGCTCTACCAATATTAGGGAAAAATCAAATTTAGTAGATGGCTTTTTAGAAGGTTTAGTGGAGAACGTGTATGATTAATAGCAAATCTCCATTTAGGATCATTTTTATGGGGCACTTCTTGTCAAGTAATGTTTCATTTGAAAGGAATCCAGACATACAATGAATCTCTCAAAGGTATTTGATAATACTGCTTTGCAGTAGGACATAATTCACTGCTTTTCTGTGTCACATTTTTTCTTTAACATATTTTTTATAGCTTCAGCACTGAATGATATTGTAAAACAAAACTCTGATCTTAAAAAGTAAAGTTTTTCTTTTTAGATATTCACTGAATAAATAAAGGCTGAGAACTGAAAAACTGAAATTTAAACATTATAGAATAAGTTATAGATTTTTAATGCCGTTGGCTTTCATGTTAGTATTACAGACAGCATCTGAGAGTAAGGTCAAACCAAAAAAGCTCATGACATCGTTATGACTAAATAAGATAGATCAATAAAATTGCTTTGAATATTGTAGCGTATTTTCATCTGTGAATGCAGCAGCCTCTTCTAAATGTAGAGGAAAATATTTAATTTGGGATAAAAGGTCTTCCTGGCCTCCTCTCCTCCCCCACCTCGCAGTTCTTAGGGTTTCCTAAATCTGTGGTGAATCTGTTTTTTTCAACATGAAATGAATTGGAAGTGTTTAACGCAGCACACTCTTTGCTGCATGTTGTGCAACGAACATTTTATTCAAATGCTTCCATTAAGATCACTTTCAGAGAAGAAAAAATAAACTTTCTGCAGTAGTTGTAAGGAGAGGAAAAAGCATGGCATCAGAAGTGTATGGAAGATACGGAAGTCTTATCATGGGCTGTGGTTGCTCAGAGCACTATTGCCTTCCCACACAAAGAACAGATTGTGGTTTAACTCTTTCCATGGCCTAGTTTTATGTGCCAGTATAGTATCAGAATTGTTCAAATCTCTGCTGGAGCTGCTGATCAGTTTAATTATTGCCTTTGTGGCCCTTTGTTATGCATCGTACTGTAATGCAATAATTTGTGTCCTGTCCTGTTGTTCAGCTTTGTTTGTTTTTTCCGCCATTCTGCTAAAGTAACATTGAAACTTTTTTTGTTGTTGCTTTTTGTTTTTGTTTTCAATTTGTTTTGAAGATTGGAGGAGTATACCTATTGCATTTTACATCTATTTTAACATGTAGGATCTTTTGAAATTCCTCTTAAATGTGAAGTTTTAGTATGAAAATCTTGGTCTGAAGACCAGTAGGCTGCCATGAAAATAGACTGAACTCCATATAATTATGAAGTCATTAGTTACACTTTCAACTTTTTTTCGTCCTAATGGAGTTAATCAGTGTACTGATTAAATTTATTCATTCCATGTCTATCAGCGTAACTAAAACACTAGTTTATAAATTGTATTCTTGAATATCATTACATAAAGGAGGTTAAATTGTAGTTTGATTGTACTCAGTCACTCAATATGACGAATAATCACTGCATAGTGTTAAAAAAGACCCAGAACACACGCACACTCATATACAAAGACCCCCTCCCAAGCCAGTCGGACCCCTCCAAGCCAAAACAGTAACATTTGATAAGTTACTCTTGCTTTTTTAAGTTAATGGAATAATTACGCTCCTATTCTTTCAGAGAGATACTTTTAGGAGAGGTTCTGTTTAGACAGATGTGAACAGGTACGTTGTATATTACTTAAAACAGACACAATGAATTAATTTAATTGCTATAGAGTAGACTCTTAAATAACATTTAATTATTACCCCACTTAAGAAGTATAGACTACAAGTAGGCAGAAGATATGAACCTGCAGGTAAGGCCGTATGATAGGATAGGATGTTTTAAAACTAAATAAACTGCTTGGATTTCACAAAAGCAGTGTTTGACCAGTGGTAAACTCTTAATGTCACCCTGCCACAGCATGCAGAAACACAAAGAATGCTAAGTTTGTGCCAAGTTGCCATTTTTCATTGTATACCTCAGATTGATTTTTAAGGGGTTTAGAATAATTGCCACACTCATGTGAACAGTTAACAAATTAACCAACTCTGTGGGGCTTCAAATCCCACAGTGGAGCTGTCGGAAGAACATTAATGTAATTTTTGTTCTCAACTTCATAAACTTTTATTTTGCAAAGATGGGAGGGTATGATGGAAGCATGCAGAGCTGAAAGTACAGAAGCTTCTGTTCAGGTTTTTTACACTACATGCTGTGTCTTTTGCCTACTTTCCCTTACTGTATACTGGTTTCTCTAGTTACCACCACTGGAATGGTGCTGTTTCAGTGTTGGAATGTTGGACGTTTGATAAGAAAATGGATCAAGTTTAATGGCGCATGCTCTTTGTGCCACCAGCAGTCTCTTGCTGAGAGCATGCTCCAAAAGCGGGAACTGTGTGGCATTACACTGAGCATGTATATGCTTTGTGTTTCTGTGCCACAGAGAAGAGAAATGAACTGTGGCATTCGCTTCTGCATTCTGAACGTTACTGCTCAGATTTCCTAAAATCGTACAGTGTCCTCTTTGTAGAATGGTACTGCTTGGTGTTAGCCGATCAGTCAATAATTAAATGATAGAAATGAAACATCTTGTTAGCGTCGCTTTTGTATGATGTAGTCTGTATAGCATTGTGGGGACAAGTGAGAAGAAGCATGCAAAATAAAACCTTCATGTGTTTCTCTCAAAGAGTGAAATGGGGAAAAGGGAAAATGTGATGCTGTGGGTACTTCTGTCTGTTGCTTGACAGTTAATGTAATTACATAAAGAGATAGTATGCAGAAATTTTCATAAATGCTACATCTGTATTGTCTTCATCTTGGTTTTCACTTTTGCAATTTTCACAACCCTATCTTACTTTTTCTTTGTTTGCAAGAAAAAACTGACTTTGAGTTTTCTCCTTCTTTTTCTTCCACGCTTCTTTCAACAGGATGAATTTCACCCATTCATTGAGGCACTTCTTCCACATGTCCGTGCAATTGCCTATACTTGGTTCAACCTTCAGGCTCGAAAACGCAAGTACTTTAAAAAACACGAGAAGCGAATGTCAAAGGATGAGGAAAGAGCAGTCAAGGATGAGCTACTTAGTGAAAAGCCTGAAATTAAACAGAAGTGGGCATCCAGGCTCCTCGCCAAGCTGCGCAAAGATATACGCCAAGAGTACCGGGAGGATTTTGTGCTCACCGTTACTGGGAAGAAGCACCCGTGCTGTGTATTGTCCAATCCTGACCAGAAGGGTAAGATTAGGAGAATCGACTGCCTGCGACAGGCTGACAAAGTCTGGCGTCTGGATCTAGTCATGGTGATCCTGTTCAAAGGCATCCCTTTGGAAAGTACGGATGGAGAGCGACTCATGAAATCCCCACATTGCACAAATCCAGCACTTTGCGTCCAGCCACATCACATAACAGTATCAGTCAAGGAGCTTGATTTGTTTTTGGCATACTACGTGCAGGAGCAAGGTAGGAAGCAGACTGTAGTGTTTCTGTGTTAGTATGTCAAACTCTGATTCCAAGCAGGCCCTCTCCCTCCCCCCCACTGCCTCCCCATCCCCATCCCCATCCCCATCCCCCCCTCTTTTAAGGGAAGACTTCCAATGAAACCATCTTCTATGGTTTGTACATAAAATGTGGGTATGTATACATATATAAATCAGCATGGCTACATATACACAGATACACGTACTCCTAAAAACATATGTAAATGACACATGCATATGACATACATGCTGCCTTTTCTTTCAAAAGAAACTAGAAAGCATACTTTACTTCCTCTGAAGTTGTCATTTTTATCAAAAAGTGCTGTATGTTTTTCCCAGTAAGTGCTATAGAAAATATTACCCCGATTTTCATAGGTTTGTTTTCAGCATCATTAATGATATATGCATGTGTGTACATTTGCACAGAAACATATATAACATAGATGTTTACACTTATCCTTTAACTGCTCATGTTCTATGATTTGTGTTGATGTTGATGAATCTAGTCTTGTTCCGAAGATGAAATATAAACTTCCTTACCAGTGTTAAAATAAAATATTAAAAAGGTTTTAGCAAATAGAATTTGTAGAATTCTGGTAAAAATATAACTATATATTTAGAATTACACCATGCAATATCTTCCTTATTTCCATTTTTATAACTGCTATTTGACTGCATAGTTTTACACTGGCTGGTCATATTGTATTTTTCAAAGATCAATCATAATGCAATATTTTCCCAAATTTTCCATTAAAATTCTAATTTTATGGTAACAGTAGTGCACATTATTTTCCTTAGGAGTTGTTTAAATATGGAAAGTTTGAGACCCACTTAAGAAACAGTGGTTAAACTTCTGTTACAAAATTAAAACAAAATAGCTGCTGATAATATTCTGGAACTGATATATGTCTATATTCATTTACAGGTCTTAATCATTAATGGATCCAATAAAAACATATTTTCATAGTTTCAAAACTCAGCAAACTCATACTTTAATTTTTTTCTGTACTCTCTTGTAATTGTATCATCCTTTAGAAATCTTTATATTAATGACTTATATTCAGTAAAATTTATTTTTTAGCCACAAATCCAAATTGGGTAAAGTTTGAATTGCCACAGATGGTGGACCATTTCATAACTTGGCCTGGTGGTAGGTAGAAATGGCCTGCAGAAAGGCAGATGGCAGACTGTTATCTGATGGCCTGTATATAACTAGGGGATTTAACTGATAAATTAACTGAATAGATTTTATTAGTAGCAAAAAGGTAAAATGGCACATCTGCAGTTGACTGTAGATTTCACATAGTACATATATGCATTAATCCCAGTGAAGAATACATACATTGCATACTTTTTATTTACAATGAATGTCTGTTTTAGAATTCACAATTATTTCCGCAAATTGTGTCTTATGATTATTGCACTCAGTTAAAGCCTATTAAATATGGCCAATCTGCAGGATTATTCAAAGTGAAAATAAAATCATTTTTTTCTGCTTGTATGTATTAGTTTACTTTCCAGTAGTAGACAGTCTATACATTTAGTTATTTTCCACTGACTTTAAGTAGCTGCAAAATCTGGTAAAGGTGATCCAGGAAAAGATGGATCACCTTGATTGGGTGATCAGATTTTATTGGGGTACTTTAAAACAAAATTGGGGTACTTTAAAGCAAAATATCTTATTCTGTTTTTAATTCTAAAGCTTCTTTATGCAGAAAACTTTAAATGATAGTATGAAAATACCAATTGTAAGACATAGCTTATTGACTTAATTAGTACATTATACCAGTTTAGGAAATCTTCTTAAAGTCAAAACTACAAGGAAAAGCAACATAGTTCAAGCAGCTCTTGAACAAAACAAGATTGGTATACCCTTACACATATATTTTTAAATTGGAAAGCTATTAAGTCAAAATGAGAAATAAGGTCTATGGAGCTTTTCTGGTTTAAATAAATTGAGAATACGGTGTATTTTAATATTTGTCATATGACAATATATGCTGCCTAAAATAAACATGCACCAATGCTATGGCATTATTAATATTTCCAAAATAACATCAAATAACTACGAAAATTTATTGGAAGTTTAAAGTTGATTTTTTTTTATATCAAGTCACCATTGCTAGACCATTGTTTATGGTAAATTGCATCTAATTTTTATTTCTCTGACTGCTTTGCAGTAAATCTTCTGTTAACATCTGGTGGCTCTCTAGTTGAAGAAGTTATATTACGTTATCCTATTATTTTTCTTTTAAACTTTGAATCTTTCTTTCTATCAAGAGCATGTTAATGATGGTGTTTTTGTAGTGCAATTGATTAAAGATGCCAGGTTTTGTAAAAGATACGCATGAAGTCAATCAAACTGCCGTGTCTTGCACATAATGACTTGCTTTTTATTCCTCTTTTAGTATATAAATATCTACTAAACAGTGGCATATAATAAATTAAGCACAAAAATAAGAACAATTCTTGAAGTAAATATAAAAAAAGAATGTGAAATGAATAAAGGGGAAAATAGTGTTTTTTGTTGAATTTTTTTTTAATTAACTAGAAAAACATGAGGAAGAATAGTTCGAGTGCCAATGATGGTTGCCAGTGGCACCAGGATTGGCATCAGACCTTCTTTGTTTAGCCTCGGATGCCTGTGATTTGTTGGTTGGCATCCGCATTGCAGTGCGCAATAATGTTACAATATATTGACAATTTCCAGATCTAGAAATGTCAATACTCCTTTTCGTTATTTCTAAAAGGTTTTTCTACTTCCATGTTCCTTTTGAAGGAAGAAATAAAGACTGGGCTATCAAGTTTTGTCATTGACCAACTTCATCTGGTTCTCCATTTCACTTCTTTCTTTCTCTCCCTCTCCTTCTCCCTCACTCTTCCTCCCTCCTTCCCTCTCTCTCTCTCTCTCTCCCTCCCTCTCTCTATCTCTCTCACCTCCCCTCTCAAAATTCAGTCTATTTTTCTCTCTCCTGTCTTATTAGCATCCTCATCTTTTTTAGGATGTAAGATAAGTTAGAAACGGTTTGACATGGCTTGAAATGTCATAGTTGTGAGTGATCTGGGGGAAGAAACTGCAAAGTTCATATTATGTTTGATAATGGGGTCATTAAAATGTTTTAATATTAATATAATCTTTAAAAACAATTTTCTTTAGTGTTCTCCTTGTTTTTTATATTTTCTTTTTAAAATTAAACTAAAAAATGTTATGATTATCACTTGTATCAACAAAACAATTTTTTTTGTCATGTATCAGGCAGCATGTATCATTTGGTATGAACTGCATCCCAGTCCATAAAATCATTTGGTAGTATTTGATTCAATCAGTGCAGCGCTTATGCTGTGTTCCGTTGCTACAAGAACCGCCATTTTGTTTGTCAAGTGCCAGGAGAGGAGAAAAAAAAGGCAGACAATGTGCTTGATGCCAATAATGGTTGCCAGTGGCACCGAGGTTGGCATCAGACCCTCTTTGTCTAGTTGCTGAATGCCTTTGATTCGTTGGTTGGCATCCGCATTGCAGTGGGCACATTGGAAAGTTTTTGACAATCACTGAATGAAAGCTGCTGTACTTGTTTGCTGCAGTAGAACCTTTTTGATAATATAAATCCATTCTTCTTATAGATGTTTTACTTAGTCCTAAAGCGACTGATTTTATAAAATTTTGATCTTTTGTTTTTCTAAAACATAAAATGTCTACAGTTACGTGTCTGTCTCATTTAGAGAATTATTAATCCCCATATATTTTTTCAGTATACATAAAATGTAAACCTTACATTTAAATATTCCAAAGAATGCTGAATAAAGCACATTGGGCCTGGAGTAATGTTTTTGGAAGTCTAAATGACTGAAATAATGGTAAATGCATTAAGCATTTTTGGATTCTTTTTTAAAACACGTGTCTCTATCCATTTCTCATATCAGTCATGTTACCCACCACTTAGACATGAATGTGGTGTACAAGTGATAAAACTGGTTGGCTATTGCTCCATCCGTTAATATAAAAACACAATTCAGAGGAGATTCTATAAGCTTATTTGAGAGCAGCAAAAAAGATACAGTTCTGCTTAGTCTGATATACTTCAGACCCTTCTGAATTTCAAAGTTCTTAAACCATCAAGATGCTGTTAGAGTTCCAGCGGCATGATTCTGTTACCAGGAAATCAACAAAAAGGTTAAATCATTTCTGTTGAAGTTTCCTAGATAGTTAGCATTAATATTGCTTTCCGGTTAACCACCATTATCTCGTTAATTAATAAGAAGGATCAGCAGTTCTACCCAAAGGGCTGCACAGAAGGAAGTCTGGCCTATGTGAGTCCCTGAATCGCCAGACTGTGTCCTGTCTGTTTGGGAAGGAAAAATAGAAGGGGGGTGGGGTGGAGAGAGAGTGGGCTGGGCTTTTTTGTAAAGTAGGTAATGGGGAACTTTGTGTGCTAAGATTCATCTCTTGTATGCTAGGAAGTTTACAGATCTCAAGAGATAGCCAACATACAACACTTGCTATCTTCAAGTTGTATAACTTCAGCAGTCTACAGTTTAAACTTATTTAGGCTTACTGATTTTTGGACTGCATTTTTTGCTGTTATTAAGCACATTCTCAACAGGAGCACCAAAGTCTGTGAATGGCAACTGCATTGATCTGAAAATGTTTTTAGCCTTGTTTAATGTTAACAACTGTGGTTACTTTTTTTAGTGTCATCACTGTTACATGTGGGATCTTATAGTAATCCATATGTATTAGCTTGCTACAAACAGGATAGCTTCATTCAAAGAGAAATTACAATAATTCTTTTTTTAAGCATTTGGCACTTCTGACTACTGTAAGAATTAACTTCTGAAATCTTAATGGCCTACTCTCTCTTTCGTTTTCCTTTCTGAAATTTTTTGGAGAGCTGATACTCTGAATTAATTTTGTCTGGTCACTCCTAAATTCATTCTTTCCATACAGATTATTACACTTATTAAATTTGTGTGTTTTATATTCTTTTTAGGAGTATTAGTGGCAATTTTATGTACTTAAAATGTATGCAAAATGATATAGGATGACTAGATACTTTATAAGAACATTTTATGCATCACTGTATGGCTGGATAAGCTGAGTGATTCATGTAATGTTGGGATTCATGTGCCATGAGTGCATCCTAGATAACAAAAGTTTATGCTTACTGTCCACATGAATGCAAACATTGGGACCAAGAAGATCAGTTTATCAAGTTCCTAATTGTCTCAGAACCCAATAACTTGTAAGATTGGGCCACTAGGAAATAGTTGATATGAGAAAATTTAATTCGGTATTCTACCCATTTTGTAGAAGGGTACATTAAGGCACAAAGGTGAAGTGACTTGCCTGAGTTCACACAATAAGTCAGTAGCTGAACTGGGAAGAGCACCAAATAGGTCTAACTTGCCATTCATCAACCCAGGTGCCTGAACAGAAGCTTGACTGATATGTACTGAAATGGCTAACCAGCTGGTAGTTTTAGTTTTGGAAATAGCCAGTATAAGAGCAGAATTAATTTGATATTTTTATCACGTGTGATTTAAAATATTTAAAAGATAATATAACAATCTGCTTCCTAAAGATAATTTTTTTCTAAAACATCATATTGTTTTGATGAATTCTAGTGTAATTCTGCATGAAGAAAGCATGACTTTTGAAAATTTTGTGCAGATTGAAAAGATTACTACACAGTGCTTTTGTGAGAAGACTCATAGGGCCTTGTACTGAAAAGAACAGGCGTGGTATGCGTTAACAGTTAAAAAAAATGGAGGTTAATTTGATTTGAACATAGATATAGTAATGCTTTAAATTGGTTTTTAAAAATATTGTAGGCCAGAAAGTGTATGAATTTAATGTTTAAAAAGGCTACCCACTATTCCTGATTTTGCATGTGTGTATATGTCTACACCAGTAATTCTCAATCTTTTTAGACCCAAGGGACCTCACATTGGATTCAAGGCATACCTTGTTAGGCTCAAGGAACCCCTTAGAAAATGCCAATTCTTAAATTTTATTTGGGTCATTTGGTTTTTTTTTCTTCTGTTGCAAAGAAAAACAGGTCAGAATATTTCTGACACTAAGGATTTCTTTTTGAAATCACTTGTTTTAAATCACTCTTAGGTGTGAATCATGTTTGCACATCTAACAGTGATAACATTATTTGGCACCCCATGGCACCCTTGAGAATCACTGGTCTACGCTGATAATTTGGAGTATGGAAGTGAGGAATCCAAAATGGATAGTAATTTTTTTTCTTTTCATTTCCTTTCAAAGTCAGGATAACTGGTGGTGTGAATGGAGTGGGAGCAGAGGAGGAGGAACTTTGCATATTTAATTCTAATGTTCTTGGCATGGATAAAGATATGCATTTCAAGAAATGTTTTGCTGATTCTAGGCTGATTTCTCATACTTGTTACAGCAGTAAAGTATCTTGCTTAGGGTTAAGCAACATAATGCCTTTTAAATAAAGAGGAGTTTTGTGGTTAAATTCTGTTCCATTCTTTGAAAATTAGGGTGTAATGTTAAATTTAGGACATCACAACCATTTTCATGGCAACAGGTTATAAAGTAAAACAAAACGAAGTAGGATTATTGCGTCATGGTAGGATCAAGCAAAACCACTCAGAGTTGGGAAGAAAAGCTCTCCTTTTAACATATAGTTAACTGGATCTATAAACAAAACAAACAAACAAACAACTTTTTTCCTTAACAAAATTCTGCTTGTTGAATCCCTTAAAATTATTGTAAGGTCTTTGTTAAAAAAATTAAACATGTCTTGTTATCCCACTTTGTATTTTGAATTGTTGCTAATTGATGCATTTTAAAGGAACATACAGTTTCTGGACTAATGGATGGAAACCGGGTGGTCCACATCGTTTTTCAAGGCAAAAAGTTTCATGTTTTTTCCCCATCCCCCTCTCTGTCTGTGTTGGAGAAGTAACTTTAGAAATCTCAAGGACTAGTGGTTATGCTATTGGAAACTTTGGTTCTTACAGCACCATGTGAGAGTGCCAAGCATAACACTTCAGGAAGCTTTCTAAAGAATTATATTCTTTTCTCAATGTCAAGGTGGTATGTTGTTTCATAGTGATCTCTTGGATTGATGAACTTAAAATAGCCAATCAAGATCTACTACTACCTTAATTGAATAAATAAGCCTGTTGCTAACATTTTGGGATGGAGAAGAAATCACTTAACTCTGGAGATACTTTTCAGATACTAAGTGAATATGTAAATAAGAAAAAGACCTGTGCCTGTTTGTTTGACAGTAACAAGATGTCACTTTTTTATGTGAAGGTGTCATAGTTTTACTCTTTTTGACACCCATAGAACTTGTAGAAACAATGGCTAATAAATTGGTTAATAAAGGCAAAACAGTGCTAAATTTGAATTAGAGGTTTACATGGTTCATAAGCTAGTAAACGAGAAACAAATCCTGTAGCATTAGTTTGGTGAAAGGTAAAAGCTTGGTGAAAGGTAAAAGTTAATTAAGAGTTAATTTAAGGAAGTGTGTGTATTGCACTGTCTGCGCATGGTAAGCGCTGTATAGGGCTGAGTTTTAGTCATCCAGTAAGGTCCTTCTTAGTTTTTTCTCATTATTTTAATTATATATTTTTTTCAAAACAAATGGCTTTTGGACTGAATTTTCCAAGCGTGATGTAATCACAAGGGTACCCCCACTCCCATACACACTTAAAAAAAAGTTTGAGCTGAATTTAGTCAGTTTTGGATTACATATATGGTCATGAAAGAAAAATTACTCAAGTGTAGCTTAATGCAAAAATAGTTGGAGTTATGAATGTCAAACTCAACTTGATATAATTCTTGGCTTAATTGATGAAGGAATGGCTAGGGAAATTTAGCAATGATTCTGAGGGTCATGAATATTTTAAAATCAACATAAGCTTATCTTGTGTGTTCTACCTAGCATGCTATTAAAAACTGGCTTAAATGCTGGGCATATGCATACTGAATTACTTTTCCCAATAACTAATTAATGTCTTAGTGAAGAACTGCTGTTTATGTAGCACATCACATAAGATCTTAGCTAGAGATAATTTGGCTTTATGCATTAAAACTTCCTGTCGTTCAGAGCTTCATTATACATCTTAATGGCAAACATGCCTTCAGCTCAAAAACAGAAAGGTACTCTTGTGGCTCTGAAAGTCTTCTTCATTGCTTGAGGTAACTTATCTAAAGAAAAAATGACTGCAAGGGGTCTTTACAGTGTCCTCCCCCCCAAAAAAAAATATACAGGGAAATTAAATACCACAATTAACTATAGTACTATGTGAGAGTTGGGGAGTTGCATGCAAGTTAGGAAATTCAGAAAGGTAAGGTAAAAAAGAAAACTATGGCACTAGTAATTTCCATATGATTTCTACATATGCAACAATTTTTTTTAATAATGTAGTTTCTGAATTTCTTGATGGTGTATGTGACATCTCAAACTTAATGTTGAATTAACATAATCAATTTATGGGTTTGGTTTTTCTCATATGAAGGAATTTAAATAAATGAGAGGGTAAGATTGGCTATTTTTACTGAGTACAATGTTTGAGTTTGTTTTTTAGCCAGGCATTTGAAAGCATTCCCCCAAAACTGTTTCCATGAGAAAATCTAGTATTAAGGATCTTAATTGTTCTGATTCATTTATTACTTGAGTCCCACTCAAAATATACATACCATCTAGTATAGCAATTACACATTTTTAAATTTAAAACTGTAGTTGAAAAGGTATACAAAAATAAAGTATTCAGGGAGTAATTTGAAAAAAAGAGTCTTGTTTTTGTAAACAACAGCAAACAAAAATACCCAGATGATTTTCAATTTAATTTTCTGATCACAATAATTACTGAGAGGTTATAAAGTAATTGCTGTTCAAATCAAAGAAATGCATGTTGTAGGTATGTTGTAGGTGAGAAAAAGTATTTATAGTAGGATATAGTAGTCTACTTTTTTTGCATTAAAGCCATTGAAAATGATGTAGATGTATGTAGATGTATTGAATGAATGGCTGTACCCCAGAATCTCCGATTTAAAAGTGTGAAAAAGTCTCTTGGTCAGGACAACTTGTATTTTATTATTCTGACATCTGCAGCTTCTGGATGGATTACCTTAAATTTGTTATGCTATGTTAAAAGCCTTGTTTTACGAGGCCAGCCTCAGCTCCTGGCCTTAGTGTCAGGAACCCTGCTACGTGATGCAACATGTCTTGTTAGGTTTAATTGACCAAAGCTGATTTGTTAAAACAATTCATTTGTGCTGTAACTTACGCCCAGGCTGAGTTGCTACCTGAATTTCTTGACCTTGACTTGTCTGGGTCATGAAATGGCTACGAACTGCTTGACCTTTCCATTGTTTAGCAATGTCACTATTTCCTCTGATTCTTTTGCGGTAATAGCTGACAAGAAGGCCTCAGCCCTGACTTTACACCCCAGTGGGTTTCAAGGCGTCCCTCTGGAGTTGCTGTGTCTTCTGTTTGATATGG
This sequence comes from Crocodylus siamensis, assembly GCF_052110815.1. Lineage (NCBI taxonomy): Eukaryota > Metazoa > Chordata > Crocodylia > Crocodylidae > Crocodylus > Crocodylus siamensis. The sequence continues at coordinate 86,186,918 of NC_143397.1, read as the reverse complement.
TCTGGCTGTAGTCATCGTCATCTTTTGTCTGCTGACAGTGATGGGGACAAATTGGCAGCCCTCCTTAGTGGAAGAGGTGGCAAAAGGATTTCTAGTTGTTAGAGAGAGGCCACATTCTCTTTTGCATTATAATAACACTGTATGTTTTTGGTGCACACAGTGTCATTATATTTTTCAAAGGTAAATAATGTACTTCTTTATCAGTCAGATATTATTTTATTTCAAGAACTTTGGATCTTTCTCTCATTTCCATTTTGAAAGTAGATAAAAAATGCCAAATGTGGGCATTTTACTTCTCGTTTTTAATGTGTCCAGAAGAATTTATTTAAATTAAATAAAGGGGTAATTGGTATTAGTGTCACAGATGGTTAAATAACTGATTTCAGAGTTTTTCTAAAACTGGCTTCTTAGCTAGTGTTATTTTCTCCAGGGATAACTGTTATCTCTACAGATGAAGAATTTACATACTGTATTTTGTGCAATATCTTATTAAAGAGGAAAGAGAGGTAGAATGTTTTTTTGAAACTCTTTGCTTTTGGTAAGAGAGGGTTTACATGATTAAAAGGCCTGTGAATTACCCTTGTCTTGAGAGATAGTCATTGGCCTAATACTACAGTAGACTGCCTACTGTGCATAGAGTGGATTCTGATCTCAAGTTCTTGATTTATATTGTGTGCTTCTCTTAATAATCTATGATTTAGCTATTAGAACTTTTTTTTTGAGGTGGGTGTTACATGGAATAATTTACTCTGGGACGTATTGTACCATCAGTTTTAGGAAGAAGTCCTTCTTGGAATCAATGAATTGCTCTGTTTAAAAATAGATAACATGGAATGGCCTCACTGATTTTTCACACATCATAAGGAAATGGTCACTGGACAGTCAAGTACTGTTATACTAAATCTGTAATCCAGTGCTATTCAGATTGGTTAGTAATTTAGGGCTTGACTTGACATTTTTATGCACATGAGTAGGTCTGTTGAAGTAAATCAACTTCATGTAAAATATTTTTTCTTTTACAGTTACCCTGACTGATTTGATGCCATATTATTCCATTTATCTTTAAATTCCATCTGATTTTTGTGTTTTGTGAAAGGCAAGGATGATTTCTTAAGTCTGTCTGCCTAAGTGGTTCAGCCCAGAGGTTAGGGCCATGCTAGAGAAGGATTGGTCCAAGCCAGGAGGTTTAAGTCTGGAACAAGGCAAGCGTCTGAAGCTAGGGGTCAGAGATGAGGCACAGGCTAGAGCTCTGAAGTTAGGAGTTAAAGGTAAAAAATAAAGACAAATACAGCAGCTGCTCAGGAGTATGAGAACTGAGCAGCTTGTGGTCAGTTACCACAGGTATGTTTCAATAGAAGGGTGCTGCCCTTACAGCTAGTTAAGCAACACATAAGGATAGTTGGCCTAACATACCGCGTTGAACCTATTAGCGCAGCCAGGACCATTGCTAGGGTGCACATGCAACATTGTATAGAGTGCACCTGCAACATTCTGTACAATTGTAGATGACCAGACAGGTATTTTTTATTTACTCTGGGTTTGAAAGTTTGTTAATCAAGAACTAATCTTCTAGAGTCATTCCCTAATTCCTGTGAAAAAGGGTGCGTATACTGACAGTAACTCAACTCAACTCTTGGTCCCTGAATAGTTATGCCAGTGTATGATACCAATGTCAAATATAGTGTGATGGCGAAGGAGCTAGTTTGGAACCCTGGCGACCTTGATTTAACTTCTTATATTTCAGTAGACTTCTGAGTGACTTAGGCACTCTGGGTGTTATTTCTGTTTAACAGATGGGGAACTAGTCTTGTTTCACCTCAGCTTCTTGGGGGAGGAAAAGATTTTGAAGTAGTCAGATATTTGGTTGATAGGGCTATATAAACATGGATAAATGATTAAAATGTTTCTAGTCATTAACTCTTTGCTGTGAGTCAAATCCTTATGCTGTTGCTGAGCCCCAAGAAGGGAGTTCTGTTGTGTAGAGGTGTCACACACCCAGCATATGCACATCCTGGCCCTGCCTTCCACTCCCCAGCTCCAGTGCTGTCTTCGGTATGAGAGGGGGGAGAAGGCAGGGAAGGCAGCTCTGACCTAGCGTTTGCCCAACCTATGCTTTGTGGGGCACGTTTGCCGAGCCTACACTTGAAGGGGGGGATAGGCTGGGCAAACCCCAGACTGGAGCTCCATTCCCTACCTTCTCTCCCCTTCCCATCCTTAAGACAGCACCAGTGGTGGGGCTAGGCTGATGCAGCCCAGCCCTGCTTGCACACAGAGACAAACAGAATAATGAAGGTGCTCTGCTTTGGGGCACCTTCATCTGAACCCTCATTAAATGTGGATTTATTTGTCATGTGATCCAGCACTTTTAAAGCACTCTGCAGCCATGCACTTTTGTCAGGGCACAGCTGTAGAGCGTTTTTAGGGGGCTGAGTGCATGACATGTATCATTTCTGTCACTGCCCTATATCATCAAAGATGAAAGAAACCAATGACATTGGTAGTTAAATATTATGTTCGTATAGATGGATGGACATAGAATGCCAGGACAACTTGTTACACTTTACTGATGGCTTGGATAGATCTTGTTTGTAAGGCAGTTGTGAGGCCACTTATTCTTTAGGATTATTTAATATTGGGTCTGACTTGATGTCTTGTATTTATTCTTTTAATTTTTGTAAAGGGTCATCAGTTGTTCTGAAGCCCACATTAAGTCAAAACCATCCAAAACATTTAATTAGTAACTTGAGCTATTTAGAATTCATTGTGCCCTTCACCTTTCCCTCCTTCCATCACTGTCTTCCTTATTCCTCCCCAACAACATTATTTCAGGCTAGCTAATGAGCCAGCTATAACATCATCATGTAGAAAGTTGATATGCCTGTTTCTAAGTGTAAAATTATTTTAACTTCTGATACATTAGAAAAACAAAGGAGAAAAATAAAGCTTGCCCCCTAATTTTGTCCTAAGGCAGTATTTAAAGATAAAAATACTGATTCCATTCCATTTGCTGTTAAGAAAGGGTTAACATTAGAAGTTATTCTATTGTTTGCCTGTTAGTTAAAGAATAACTTGACTGAGCAGAAAGTAGAATTGGAAAATTGATTGGGCTGTCTGGATTCAGACACATAATTTAAAGTAATCTATACCATGTTTTATTTTTCACGTGTGCCTCCAGAGGTGAGTTCATTGTCTCCTGTTCTGTGATGTATATGGATTTATGTTAAAAAAAAGTCATAGACTTCTTTGATTTTTATTAGATTTTATAAAAAAAATTAAAGTTTAAGAATGTAATTATTGGTACTGGCTTAACTGAAATGGAAATCCTCAAAAAAGGACATGGAGACTACATTGTGAACTCTGGGCAAAAAGGACTTCGACTATAACTAGAAATTACCTAATCCTAGAGTGGTATTCAGGAATGTGGCATGTATGCAGATTTGAGGGCTTTATGGTTTGAGGGTCCTTCTTGGTTTCTCACACGATCTTTTCACTGTATTACTATTATAACCTGAATGTTCTGTGACATGAATTACAGTTATCATGCAGTGATTTCTGTTCTATTTACAGGCTCCAAATAAAGGAAAAGCTGCTTATAGAAATATGAGGATCACTGGTCTTTCAGTAATTAAATAGACTTGTTATACTGCATTAATTCTTTTTGGAACATTTGGAATGGCTTCTTAGCACTAACAAACACAGCATTAGGGCCTACAAATAATCTGTTGTTTGTCCTCCAACATTTGTGTAATATAAAACGTGCACTGAAAATCATATTCTAGGTTTAAGATCAAGACCACTGTAGGGGCAAACATTATCATATTAGACTTTTACTACAATGAAAGTCCAATAACATGCGGAATGAAAAGACTGGTTACGATCACATGATTAAATGAAAAACTGTTAATTGCAGCCATGGTAATGGTGTTTGTGGCCACCCAGTTCTAAGTAGAGCACAATGATATTGAGTTTGTGTTCCCATTCATTCCCTTCCTGAGGTTTGGCAGAAATAATAGACCAACAAATATCAACTTAAACTTCCTCTCTGAGCCTGGCTGTTCTGTAGTTGCTGCCCTGGACACTGAAGTTCTCATTCTGTTTTGCCCAAAAAAGACATATTTGTCTTCCTTTACATCCTGATTGGGGCTAAATGCTTTCCTGTAGCTCTGCAGGACTCTGCAGGAATTACCCTGAATTATAGTTCAGTGGTGTAGCCGTTCTAGGCTGACTCAAAAGAAGACCTTACATTCCTGATGCACTGAGTTTTTCTCTTGCTGCAAAGGGACAAAGTGTTATTTAGCTAACTATTACATAGCAACCTTGTCAAAATGTAAGCCATATTAATGGTAACTTGGACTTGCTGGAATATATCACAGAAGGATGAATATTAATATACAGCTTGCTTGTATCTCAGGATGGATCTATTGAGGCTATATTCAGACACGTTATTAAATTCCATAAAAAAGCATTTCCACAATTCCGTGTGTGTGACTTCGACTTCCCTTTGCATTGATACCTACCAGTATGAGGCAACCAGATCTTGCAAATGAGATTACTGAATAGTAATAGTTATGGACAATATTTGGAAAACACTGATTAGTGACAGTTTTATTACAGCAAATGTATGCATGAAGTCCCCAGCTTTCATTGTAACGTACTGAAAACAGATGTCAAAGTATCCCAAACAGAATTGAATGGTTATTCTACATATTGCATGTAAAACAGAAACAAACCTTTTAGAATTTTGTTATTTAATCTCGTTAGAATGTCTGCAAAATACACCCATTAGAGTAAATCTATTGTACATTCTCTTTGACTTCCATTTTTTGCTTTATTGGTAAACACAATAATAAATTGTATTTTACTATAATTATCCTCACACATTTTATCTCTTTCCCCTGTTTTGTGTTTCTTTATATTTTGAGGTACTTGGGGGCACAGCTCTGTGTACTTTGGCTCAGGGACTGTGGGAGTGAAAAATTAAGCTTTATGCCACTTTTCCATTGTTATCCCTTACCTTGCTGTATGTTGTTTGGCCATTTTATAGATTGTTGTTGCATTTCCTTTTACTATATCAAATGAGGCCTGAGGCATATTTGATTAGACTAAAGGCTTCCAATGTTTGCTTTAGGGTTTTTTGTTAAACAAAGAACAAAGTAGTACTGAACAAAACTTAAGAACCACATTTTTTGTTTAATATTTCAGGTCTTCAAGTCAGTGCCAAGGCCCTGCACAAGCTGAATTTTTCTGACTAAGCTAATATAATGAAAATAGAGGTTTTATAAATTTTAGAAGTGTGGATAACTTTATACAATGCTGCAGAAAGAAAATATATTTTTTCTCCCTCCTAAAATATCTCTCTGTGATCGTAAAAATTCTGTCATGATATGAATTTTACTTTTATATGTAATAGCACAGTATTTATTACTCAGTAGGAAATGCGAGCAGGGAAAATTATTCCTTAATATCAGTAATATTTTTATGGCTTTGGTTGCCCAGTTGACATTAGAAAAATACAGAATATTGTTTCTTGAAGCAGATCTATCCATCAGAATATGTTTAGGACACAATGATAAGAAGAACTTGGTAGACAAGACAGCCCATGTTAATTCTTGAGTCTGTAATATATTTTTGAATGTTTTGCCCTGTCCATTTTAAATATTTCAAGTGATGCCTCTTTCACATTTTTAGAACTAATCTGAAACCCTGTATTAAAGTGCAGTTCAAACCTAGCGGAGATAAGGTCTTTGTGGTATACATTTGGAATGACATACAAATGTCAGCGTGAAACATAGCTTGCTCTGAAGCGTGAAGTTCACACATTTAAAAAAAAAAATATTAGCACAGAAAGTTTCATTTAACTGAATGTGTTGTTCAAGTCATAACTATTTGTAGGCCCAAGTTTTTGTTAAAGAACTCTTGCAGGGAGTAAACTAGCTTCTTCCAAACTGTTCTTAATTAATTAACACTGAATTGTGTAAGCTTCTATGTAATATATTTTCTAGTCTGTGAAGCATATTTTCTAGTTTTTTTGTTTTTCAGATTTAGAATACCATCTTTATAAATAGTGCATAATAGCCCTATGACCCATTATAAAAAGGGTCTGTTATATTCTTCTGTATAGCAATACAGCACTCTATAACAATATAGGAATTTAATAAAGAAGTCCTTGGATTATTTTTTAAGTTACAGAGTTTGTAAGTGATCCTTGGTAAATAGAACAGAAATGGCAAGATGGATTGATTTTCTTGTTGAAAGTATTTGTTTTTACTTCTTTGTTAATAGCAGTGGTACTGCAGCATAACAGGTAGTTGTGGAATATAGCTAGCTCAGAAAAATATGAAATGCCTACAGAATTGCTACACATATTCGGTGTCCTGATGGCACTTTTGTGGACTTGATTTTTTTTACTTTTAAAATGCTTTCCTCTTCTCTGTTGTTTTGGGAAAGATCTGTGGGAACAACAGGAGAAAAAAGCTATGCCCAAGATGCTGTAGTTAGACAATAAAAAATAGAAAAATCACTAATCTCTTTTCATTGTAATCATCTTACATTTCACTTATGCATATGAAATATATGCAGCAGTGTTGCTTTTAAGTTGGTAGTGTAGAGAGAGTTGGTGGCAGGATTTTGTGGTAGTTAGCCACTTTTGTAGTGAAGTGTAATAAAAGATACGTTGGCTTTTGTATAATGTAACTATCTTTAACATTGCTGTATTACATGCTACACACTGAATTGTCTTATCCTGTTTTGCAGTGTTTCATTGAATCATTATTAATTATTTGAATTTATGATTTGTAATACCAGAGTGCTCGCAAGCCTTAGTCATGGACCAAAACCCTATTGTGCAGGGTGGTATGACTTCAATCACTAATTTTAATCATGATTTATGATAGCAGACTGGAACCTTGATTTAAATTTTGTTTATCATTTGCATTTGGTAGCTGTTTGAATAAAGAAAAATTGATTCTGATTTATTGGTAACTATTGAAATGTTCATTGGCAGCTAAATATTGTCCTTACACTAAATTTTATTATATATTTTTATATATATAAACCACAAAGGTGCATTATCAATGCTCATTTAATACATTATATTGAGTAATACACATTTATTCAGATTCTTAATTGTTATATTTTTGTTGGAAATTGGAGAATGTACATTTCTTATTTACTAGATAATGGTGACGTGCAAAGCACTGTTTGGGTGGATATTTTCAAATTGCATTTAAAGTGAACAAAACCAGAGTGTTTTTATCCCTTTCAATAAAATGACAGTAAATGTTACAGATACATGATAGAAAGAATAGGGTTGTCATTCTGCTTTTAAAAATAATTGATTTATTAAATTATTTTGTCTATGCAGTTAATGAATTGAACTTACTGCTTCTAGTCAGCATATCTTTAAAGACTGTAGACTTGGTAGATCTCATCTGTTCCTGTCTCATTTTTGTGTTTACATTTGAAACTTTCTGCTTTTTCAGTTCATGTTTGGTTTAACTTTGAATGATGTAGTCTTTGAAATGAATTAGGTGACTAAACTGAGGCTCATGTTCAGATGCTCTGAGAGAATTCTCCCAGGTTTGTTGTCCTGGTAGAAAAACTTACCCAGAGATGCCTGAACAGACATTCAAATGCTGAACCCCTCAAGAGCAAGAGGTTAAAGTGTTGACTCAGTACAGCCAGCGGGACACTGTGCACACATTTCAACATGCTTCGCAGGATTCCTCAGTCTGCCTAGAGACAGATTCCTCAGTCTGCAATGCAGGAGGTGTGAGGACAGAAGCAAAGCACCCTGGGATGCTGAAGGTCTGTTCTGTGACTTTTCTCAGAAGATAACGTGTACAGTCATTTGCTCCCCCAGGATAAACTCTCCCAGGAGTAATGTAACTCTGGTTGTTTCCAGGCTATTTTTGCTCTGGGAGAAAACTCCTGTACACTTGTGGCCTCTCCTGGGACAGCAGCAACTTTTCTAGAAGAAACTAAATGTTTGTACATGGCTTGAAATAATAATAAAAAATATATATATACCCTTATCCCATCAGAAGAGGATACTGCTTTTAGAAGCTGGTTTAGCACTTCCACAAAATTTGGTTTGCTGCTCAGTGAGTGATTTTTACCAGCTTTTTGATGTTACCTTCTTTAAAATGTTGACAGCAAACATGTACTTGTGGAGGTCTTAATATAAATTGTCATAATTTCAAACAAATATTTAAATTGGGTTTTTAAAAAAAAATATGCGTTTAATTTAAAAATATAAGCCTACTTTATGCACCTTGTTGATTAATGTAAAACTGTGAGCTTGATTTCACCTCAGTTCTGTTGGGAGCAGGGGTAACAGCAGTAACAAGTAATGAGAGATTCCTATACAGTTGTTACATATCTTTTTCTGGGGTCCTGTGATTCTCTACTCTTAAAATCTTTTTGCTTCCTCTTCACAAATATAGACAGTTTTCAGCATTCTACAGTTTTCAAACTGCAGAGATTTGACAAGCTAAAGATTGACTGGGTGCTGGGACCAACTGTTACCCTTCACAGGCAGCCACTCTTCACTCCCAAATAAAGAGAATCTGGGGAAGAGAAATGATGTGGAGTATAAAGCCTTGCATTTTGCAGAACAATAGGTTTAGAAATAGAACTTTTCCTCAGGTGGGAACTGGCTGGAGGAGGAGGCTACATCTCTTGGTCGCCTCTGAGGTGGCCAGTACTAAGTTGACTGATGATTGTCTTCTGGAGATATAAAGTTTGGAAAGCTCAGGTTGTACATGTGCATATGATATCTTTATCATTGGATGGTAGATACAGAGAGTCTAATACATTTTTTCATATGCATGACCATAACTCTGGAGCAAGATCCTGTAGTCCACTGTTTAGCACTAAGTTGTAAACTAAAGGAAAATCTGAATTAGTCAGTGTCAAATAACCTAATCTTAGCCATTGGTGCACAATTTAGATGTAGCATTGGCCATGTCACTTAGTTTGCTAAACTTTTCATGTTGAAATTTAAAATCTTATGAAATGAATATCAAGCTCGGTAAATAAATTTATTGATTAAAATGTATTTTCAGTTTAAATGATGGTTTATTTACATACTAGTTCATTGTCTTGTTTCTTAATTGTTAGCTAAATTTCAGATTTTATGTACAGATTTCTCTCTAGGAAGATTCACACTTACAAATGGTCATTAATACTTAAAAAGACAAATCCTGTACCTCATTACCATCCTTACTATAGGAAAAACAGTACAAACTTGATAAGCAGATGGGTTGAAGTTCAAGTCAAGAAGCTGAAATGCTTTGTAGGGCAGGCAGCTGTCTCCCATGAGGGTATGAAATCAATTGGAATTAGGCTGTGACGGTGCCTGACTTCCATAGATTAATGGCAGTTAGGTATCTTTGAGGATCTTGGCCTAAACCAAGGAAATATTTTCAAAAAGCTCACTTTAGGATCTTAGATATGTGGTTTGGAATCTCCCTTAGACTCCTGTAGGCCCAGGTGTATACAAAATATTCACAATAATTTTGTTAATGCAGAGGTATCAAACTCAAATCAGCTGGTTGGCCTGATCCAGATTGCAGAGGTGTGTGATATAAATTTAAATACATTATTTTTCAGCATTAGTATTGAAATGCGTGAGATTCTGAAATTCTCAGGGGTGTGAGATTCTCTTACATGATTGTACAACATAAACGCAATAGAGAAAATGTATCTTAAAACTGGAGTGAAGAAGACAGGTTAAGCAACTAAAAGAGCCAGATATCAAGAGGCAATGTAAAAAACAGGTCTCTGAACAAAGAATGGGCTCAGTTACAAGCTTGATTAAAAACATCCATATTAAAGGTTTTAAGGGAAAGAGAGATATGCAAAATCTGTTGGTCCCTCCTCCCCCCTGCCCCAGCAAAATTCAAATCGAAAGGCCCAGTTCTAAAAAATCATATTCAGTATATGCAAAACTCCCTTTTAGTAAAAATTCTAGGGAAGCAATGTTTATGTTCTAGTTTTATTTTTAATAATCATTTAAAGTTAATTTAATAGTCATGTAACAATCTAGGTCACACATCTGATGTTTTCAGTCATTGGAAGTTAAACATCTAATATCAGTGACAAATGGAGCCTTATAGGGAGTAAGCTAAGACTGTTTAAGAGAATACCTTTGGAACCTGTGGAATTCTAGAATCTATTATATGTTGCATTGAGTTCATTTGAGGTCTATAACATCTTTTATTTTGCTGTTTGATTTTATTTTTTAATTATTTTTTAAAATTCTCTACCATCTTTCAAGAAAGCAAGCTTTTGTTGCTTTTCCTTCTTTAACTGTTGACTGCAAGTATTCTGTAAAAGCAGATATTTGAGTTTATAAATCTCCCAGGCCATTTTTTGTTAAAGAGCCCAAGTTGCAAATTGTTTTTGCAGAGAAGGAAAAAGAGGCGAAACAATACTGTTCTTTTTTTCTAGGTGCTTGATTTAATGACTAAATACATGATTTTGCAATTTTTCATTTTAAAATGACTGTAAGTGTCTTACTTCCAAGTAGCAAGAGCAAAATGAAAATATTACATATCTTAATAGTTCAGTAAACTGGTTTTTCTCAGTAAAATTAATATATGAATAAACATCACATTTTATGTTGTTTAGTGTTTTATTTGTTAAATAGTGGTCTTAGTCCTCTCTAAAAATGGTTTAAAGAAGGAATAAGCTCTGACCCCCAATTAAAAATAATTTATTTTACTGAATCTTAAACAGGTATTTTTAAGGTTAAAAATAAATATTTTTATGCTGATATTGGGTCAGTAGAAATGTAAAGAGGTTTTACATGTAAGCAAAACAATTTTTTGGTTTGTTGCAAATTAGTCCAGGCATAAGTGACCTGATATACTATTTAGTACACTGCTTATAATTGCTGTGGTTAATTTTCATTCCTAGTGTTTTTGTTTTTTGTTGGGTTTTTTTTTTTTTTACCTATACTGTCAAAACACAATTATTTGGAGTGGGTACATTCACTACATTCACTAATAGCAGTTTATCTCTGCATGGTTTACACACAAAGTTAAAAGCCAACAACTATAATTACATCCATGTTTCTAACTTAGCAGCAAGCTAGGAAAGAGGAGCTTAAGTATGCCATGGATGCAGTGCATCTAGTGGGAATTACAGGGTAAAATCATTGCTGTGAATTCTTTTGGTTTTACGATAATTGTTACTTAAATTTGGTTTGGGGAGTTCTTACCACTGTCTGTTGTGTTTATGTGACCACATGAAGAACAGTTAAGTTCCCAGTTACTCAACCTTTTTCTTCTTATTGTATTTATTCACCCGTTCTCCTTTCACTTTCTTTGATTCAGCAAAACTCTAAAATAACAGATAATAATCCTGTAGCAGGCTGGCATTCTTGCTGTATAGGTCTGATGCAGTTTTTATATTGGCTCTGTGTGTGTGTTTGTATGTGTGTACAGTTATGGGAAGCACATTGAACTTTCTGGTTGTCCGTTTCTGCAGTTGTCAAGTATTTGGCTTGCTTTTTAATTCAAGCCAAAAACCGGTTCAAGTTAAATAGCAGCATATAGGTTTAAAAACGAATCTATCCAGTCATGTGACAGTGATAGTCTTGATATTTTGATTAAATCCTATTGCAGAGGTTCAGGTTGAGGTATAATGGATCATATTTGGCAGTTAAGTTTAAACTTTTCTATGAGAAGTGGAGTGATGGTTTGTTTGCTGCTGTTCTTCATTTTTTCACAGGCGTAATAAATCATGGGATTGTTTAAAAATAGTCTTTTAGTAATGCAAGCTCAAACTCAGAAGCAGACAGTAGCTCTGAAAGAAACTTTTAGTTAATTTGCTGAAAGACAAAGATGCAGAAGAGAATAGCTGAACATCACTTACTACTACGTGTACTGCCGTAACGGTTAGAGCTGTATAGACACATCGCAAAAGAGAGTCTCAGCTCTGAAGAGCTTGCAATTTAAATTGACATAACTGACAATATGGGTAGGAAAAATAAAGGCCAGGAAGGTGGAGGGATTTTTTTAAGCCATGCCAAAGATCTGTTGCACAGCTAGGAGTAAAAAGTCCTGATTCTCATTCCAGGCCTAGTCAATTGGTTTGCATTGCTACATTTTTGACTTAAGGTATGACTGATACTTATGCTAAAGGCTGACTTGTGTTTGTTTCTTTGGGATTCTATATGTTAATTTTGCCTTTCTCTTACATGATGCTATCCTTTTGCCCCACCAGCTTTTATAACACAGGTACGGCATAACTATGATTAATTGGGTTTCGAAACCCAACTGTAAATTGCTTTGTAGATAAGAGCATAACACTGTACTAAAACTAAAAAATAAGTTCTGATCATGCTTATCTACATGCTTAGGTGTGGTTAGCACCAGTTATACCTTGCATAGTTGTAATCACAGTGTGGAAAGGTGCTTACTGGAAGGTGTTTATTTATGCATTGGAAAAAATGGTGGTTTACCATGGTTTAAATGTAGGTGCAACCAGACCAATTTATAATGAAGTCTGGATTATTATATAGCAGTGGTGCTCAACCTTTTACCCTGTGGGCTGGATTGGCAGTCCCTGGTCTGACTGTGGGCTGGAAGGTGGTGCCAATCCAGTGCCCAGAGCCGGTAGGGGGTGGTAGGGGGTTTCACTTGGCTCCTCAGTGGGGAGGGATGGAGGTGACCCAGCCCCATGGGAGGGGGAAGGGGCCTCAACTCACCCCATCAGGGAAAAGTGGGGGTGGTGGTGGCCTAGACCCACAGTGGAGAAGGGGACATAGCCTGGTCCTGGGCTGCCCCAGGAAAAGGGGGCATGGCCTGGCCTCCTGGGGAAAAAGGGAGCATGGCTCAGCCCCAATGGGAAAAGGGGAGGTATGGCCTGGCCCTTAGACCAGCCCTATGGGGAGGGGAAGGGTGTATTGCTCAGCTTCATGGGGGTGGGTGGGTAGGAAGGGGCCTTGGCTTGGCCTCAACCTACCCTGCAAAAAAAGGGGGCATAGCTTGGCTCCTGCTGGGCACACAGGACTTGGGGTTTGGGATTTGGGCAGGGGGGAGGATGTTCCCACACCAGCTAATTTTCTGATCTGTGGAGAGCCCCATGGGCCAGATGCTATGGCTCTGCAGGTTGAATTTGGCCCATGGGCTGGAGGTTGAGTACCCCTGTTTTATAGTATTGCGGATAGGACCAAACCATCCCATGGCTCAAGACTTGTTTCTTATGTTGAAGATGTGTAGGCCAATGGGAAAGAGTCAGGTGGCAAAAATACCTTTGAAAACTTGAGTCTAGATCTCCAAGGTCCAGTTGAATCACTTGTGGGAGGCAAGGGCCTGGAGTGCACTGGTGCTGGTTGGCTTTGGAGTCCTTACCTAGGGCAGCAGCAGCCAGAATGTCAGATGATGTGAACTTACTGCTTTGTTCTTCCAACATATATAAATTGTGGCATTTTGGATGCAAGCTGTCAGCTTTACTTTTTTGTATCAGCAACAGGATGGGGTCAATGACTCTTTTTTCATTTGCTCCTTTTGCCTTAATACCTTTTCTCCCATAGTAATATATAGGGCAATATCTTCAGGTTTGTAAATGTGACTTTTCATTGAATAAAAAGAAGTGTCATCATGTGGATAGAAAGGAAGGGTATGAAGCATTCAGATTGGGCTGGGCATAAGAGAAGAAGCAAGAGGTGGCATATCTTTTAAATACAATGAATGATAAAAATACCAACCCTTTTTTTTTATATAAAAACACCTATGACAGACTAAAAAGGCAACCCTACCCTAACAGTCTCTTGGCCAAGCAGTATGCTTCCAGATTTCCCCTTTTCTAGCAGGAGGTAGGGGTCCTTTCGTCAACAGTACCTTAAAAGAACTTTGATCCCTTTAAAAAAAACAGAGGCCCATTTTTCAGAACAACTGGGTTCTCCAATCTCTGTATCACACAAAAAATAGCTGCTATTTGATAATTGCAACATTCCTAACAAGCATTCTACCTGGAAACTTATTCGGATGTCCAGAGGGTAATTTAACAGTTCAGCCTAATTTTCCTTAACAGTAAGAGGGAGGGAAGGAAGGATCTGTGGGTAGGCAACATATTTACTGTCACCAGAGGTGTGAATGCGATGGACTGCTTCTAATTAACTGCTGCTTCTTCCCTCTGGCTGCCCATTTATATTGTTTTGTCCTCCGTACCTTTTACTACTGGTAGAACCCTATTTTTCTTGATCTGTGGAACCTAAATCCACCATTTGCACCAAGATCTGCAGAAATAGGAACCTTTCCAACAGTTTTCATCATTCCCTTTAAAACAGTTTGTTTTTCGTCCTCTGACTTGGTTATGAACACATTCAAATGGGGCATTTCTGATTTTGGCTAGCAATGGGTAGGAATCTCTTTAATTCCTACTGAGGGGAGGGAACAATTATGGACTTCATGGTGCACGGTGCCATTTTTTTCGGTCTTTTCACAGTGGTCTCCTCTCCTGCATTGATTGGCCCCAGGGCCCCACTCTCACCACCTATTAACCAAGAAGGCTGCCCATCATGTGACCCTGCCCCTCACCAATGATTGGCAGAGAGGGGTGGGTCCACATGATGGGCAGCCCTCTTGGCCAGTCAGAAGTGAGTGGTGTGTGTGGAGTGGGGGAGGCAGCTGCTTTCTTTGCTGCTCCCATTCTGCCAGCGGGTCCCCTTGGCAAGCTGTGAGGCCAGGCTGCAATGGCCCTGAGGACTGCTGGCTGTCACTGGAGAGCCAGCATTTTATTTGTAATAAGTTGTTTTTTTACTGGTGTTTCCAAGCTGAAATTGTGGGGATTGCCATTTTTGCGGGGTTCACGGAAACTGCTTTTTTCCAGTTTCTGTGAAAAAAGCGAAATCTCAAATAAGGTAGATCCCTAGTAATGGGTAGTAAATAGTACAGTTTTATTACTTAGATAGTCCTAAAGTCTTAAGCTTGTATGCAGGGGTTCTGGCCATGATTTGATAACATGATTTCCGTCACCCTCACCTCCCAGCTATCCAAAATGTATTTTTTTTCCAGTTGGTAGAAAACAGTATTGCAAAATGGATCTGGAACACTCATTGTCATACTAAAGAAAGAAAAATAATCTAAAGTGCTTGAATTCCTAAACTAATATTACTGGGTTTTTTTTCAATTAATGTGTGTCATAGAATTTGGTATGGTCATTCTTTTTTGGGTCTGAAAGGAGAGACTCAGATTTAACATGTGTACCTTGTTAGCAATGTTATGACAAATAGCAGCAGCTGTATAAACTAATCTTTCTGTAGCTTTCACACATGGGACTCAACAATGGGCCACTGTCAGTATCTAATCCTTTCTACCTTTTCTTAAAGTCCCTTGGTTTCTGTGTGCGTTTACATGTATGACTCAAATATTATTCTTACCTATAAACAGAAGAAAATGACAGACTGTAAATATATTGACCTTGTACGACATTTTATATATGACTTACAGAACATTGTGGCATTTATGCTTGTATTCTTGATAAATTTGGATTAAATTAAATGTCTGTTATATGGAAAATGCTGTCACAATTGCAGAACCTTGAAGTAGGTCTGCCTTGAAGTGCCATAACTTGAGCTCTAAAATGAAGAGTATTAAGGTTATGGCCTTGACTATGTATTTGAAATAGTTGGTAGTAAGGCATTAGGTACAGATTCTGTGCTGCAAGTCACGGTAAGCAGGTGAATCGATGGTGTGGATTGTGCCATACAAATGTCTATTTTTATGTTTGGCAAAACTAGACATGAGACACTAAAATCCTAAATAACTCTTGACCTCTTTGGTTAATTTTTTTATCTGTCTGTTCCTGGAGAGTTGATGAAATGTTAGAATATTCCAATATAATGTGGAACTTTGGAGCCAGTGTTGTAGTCTTTGAATGACAGCAAATGCAAGTGCAGGTTTTAGTTCAAATGTACCTGACATTTGAGCTACTTATTTAAAAGTTGTATTGCGAAATTATCTAAAGAGGAAAATCTAGAATTTCCGTGGCTTCCAATATGTGGCAAATGAACAAGAATGGATGAAGAAAGGATATAAGGATAGACTCAGAACAAGTTGTTGTTAATTCATTCTTTCACTTAGTAAGACTAATGAAAAGCTTAAATTACTAAATTCAGACTAGACCATTGTCACTACTTGCCAAATAGTACATGCTTGTGCATCTGTCTAATCCATATTTGAAAGCCATAAACAGAAGCTCATAATTTGGCACAACACCAGAAACATGCCTCAGCACACTTCAGGAGATACTTCCAAACGACTTACTTGTTCAGAAATTTGTGCACGTGCACGTGTGTGTGTACTGTCCGGAGAAGTTTTAAAAAAATTGTGCCACAAAGCCATTTGTATTACTTTTGAATTTGGGATTTTATGATTTTGTATCAGTATTCTGTGATTTATCAGAGTTTTTGGTTTCCCTATTGTAGAATGTATGCTACTTGAAAAAGGTTAAAGAATATGGTATACCTATGATTAGCTGAATAGTATTAGCCTGTTTTTTTTCCTTCCACGTGCTTCCTTTTGTACTGGTTTTTCACTTGCCTCTTACTGATCTATATATCAAGTTTTTAATGCACTGCACAAGCTAGGACATAATTGCCCAAAATAGAATGCATATGTCATAATGCAAGTCACATATATGTGATTATGCGTATATCATAATGCATAATCACAATATAGAAACTAGTCCTTTTCTCCTAATAAACTCTGTCATTCCTTAGTTTACTCTCCTTAGGCTCTGATGTGTCTTCACAGTGTAATCTTCTTTTTCTTATCATAAGTCTGCGACTGAAGGTGCAATAATTTATGCACTCTTATTTTGATAGTTATTTCAGTATAAGTGGAGATGTTCTGGAAGTAGGTAAAGATAAATTGGGAGAAGGCAATCTTATTTCAGAATGAGTTTCCAATGGGGAGTACTGTGAAGTAATTATTCTGGGATAACTATTTCAGTAAGTTTGCAAGTGTGGGCAAGCCCTCAGATTTGTGAAGGTTAACTTCATTCTCACAAGATGATTAGATAAAGTAACTTATTGGTGTTGCATGCTTGTATTCCTGCTTGGGTTTAAAAAAGTACTGGACATAGTATAAGAACTTGAGTAGAAATCCAGGTGTTAATGTACTCAAAAGCTTATCTGTAGAAACACGGTTGAGCTGCACTTCTGAATGTGCTGTATTTGTACATAGCACTGAAATAAAACTCTTGTCATAGGATCATGGAAAATAGGGCTAGAAGGGTCATTTAGTCCAGCCCGTGGATCAAGGCAGGATCATTCTTGACTAAACCATCCCAATCAAATGTCTGTCAGCCTGCTTTTGAAAATTTCCAGGGATGGACATTCTGCAACTTCTCTAAGGTAGCCTGTTTCAAACTCAATATTTCATAGTTAGAAAGTTCTTTCTAATCTCCAGCCTAAATTTTTCCTGCTGCAGCTTGAGGCCATAGTTCCTATGCCTGTCCCCTGCAACCACAGATAAGTCCATCTCTATCCTTTTCATAATCACCCTTCATATATGTCAAGACTGTTACCAAATCCCTCCTCAATCTTCCCTTCAGACTAAACAGCTCTAGTTCTTTCAGTCTTTCCTAGTAAGTCATGCTTCCCAGGCTTTTAATAATTTCTCTTGCCCTGCACAGAATTCTTTCTGGACTGTCTACATCCTTCTTGAAGTGTGGGCCCCAAAACTGAACACCAGGGCTGTGCCGGGGGGGGGGGTGAGTCGGGGTGACTGCCCCGGGCCCTTTGTTTTGGGGGCCCTGCAGAGCGGGATGGAGCAGCTGCTCCATGTCCAGCTGCTTGCTACGCCTCGGCCCCACCCCGCTGCTGATGCTGCCGCTGGCAACTTCTTTGGGTCCAGGGCCATGGGATTGGAGCGGGGGCGGGACCCCACATGGGCTGATTGCCCCAGGCCCCGCACGCAGCTCTGCTGAACACAGTACTTCATGTGAGGCGTCTCCAGTGCCAAATAGAGTCAGATAATTAGTTCCCTTGATTTGTAAGAGAGACACCTGTTAGTGCAACCCAGTATGCTGCTGGCTTCTTTTTGCAACAAGAGCATTCCATTGACTTACGTTTAGCTTATGGCTTGCTGTAACCCCCAGGTCCTTCTCTGCAGTACTGCAACCTAGCCAGTCCTTTCACAGTCTGTATTTGCGTGCAATTATTCCATCTTAAGTGCAGGATTTTGCACTTGTCCGTGAATTCCATCTGGTTGATTGTATACTATGTCTCCAGCTTATCCAGGTCATTCTGGATCCTAGCCCTACCCTCATGAGTGTCTGTAACTCTAGTTTGGTGTCATTTACATATTTGCTAAGCATGCACTTGGTTCCGTCATCCAGGTCATACATGTCCTTTGGTTTGGACATTATGAAAGACTTAGCCCTGCACATTCTGTGGCATTAGAACACAACAGTGGTATAGCTGACCTTGTCAACAGTGGTTATGGGTCAGAGGTGTTAGTCTGATTGATGTATTTGTGTGCCTGTAAGGGGGAGGCAAAGGCTCCTGTTACTTTAGGGGGATTGCACAGCAAGCTATATGCGCCGTGTGGAGCTGTCAGCTGGGCAAAGGCTAGCTGCTAGGAAGCAAGCAGGCCAGAAACAACAGGGATAGGACCTACCCTGTAGGGAGTGACTTTCAGGGAGCTACCTGCACTACAGTTAGCAGCTAAGGGGCAAACATCCTGGCAACCCAGAAGTAAAGGCTGCAGGTAGCTGACCTAAGTGGCAGCAAAGGAGAGCAGGCTGGCCATCAAACCAAAGGGGTTTAGCAGGCGGGCCATAAAACCAAAGCAGAAACCCCTGTGTATGGCTGGAGAGCCAGCTGATGAAAGTGGTGGGGCTTTGGAGCACATAAAGCTAGTACCTAAGAACAAGCAGAGTCTGGCCCTGCAGGCTGCAGAGAGAGGAGCTCCTGAGTGAGATGGCTGCAGGAGATGAACTGACTGGCATCCAAGCTGTCCCAGAGAGCTGTGGGGAAAGAGCTAAGTGGGACTTATGAATTGATAGGAGGCAATCACCCAGAGCGAGGAATTTTAGTTGAAGCAGTTTGCTTGTACTGGAGGATCAGGTGTGACTAAAAAGGGTAGATAGGAGGCTACAGGGGTCCCTATATACAGCCCTTCCATGATCTAGGACCCATTGGGCTGTGTGGGGCTAAAGCCCAAACAGTTACATGCTGGGGATAGCAGCTCTGCAGAGTCAGTAACTAGGGGCCTGAGCCCAGTTAATGAGCCAGGGTCCTGGAGACTGGAGATTGAGATAGGGCTGAAGCAGGGCCAGAACAAGTGGACCAGGGCTGAAGCTGGGCCAGAACAATGATGGGCTAAAGTCGAAAGGTCTGGGGCCCCTACAGGGGCAAATAACTTTGACAAAATAACATTTGCAATGCATGGTCATGGTTGTAGGGGAGTGTGGAGCCCATGAACACTGCCTCTAAGGTGACTGGTGCCCTGAGTTACTAATAAGGCTGGGAGAGCAACAGTTTGGTACCCAAAGGGGCAAAACTGAGGCACTGAAGTTTTCTTCAGGACCCGGGAGCAGCCTTCACATATGCTATAAAATACATCAAGGTCTGGCAGGAGGGGAAAAAGAGGGGTGGTAGCCTGAGGAGCCAGAGTGGGACAGGAGTTAAGTGGCCACCAGGGACTGTTATTGCTACCCTTGAGGCCTGGTTTTGTTGCAGTGCCACATGTGGGATATTTAGATTGTGCAAATTCCAAGCTTTCATTACATTTGATCTGTAATGACAAGAAATAGAACAGAAAATGTTCAACACCTTACTCAAACAGTGACATAATATGACTTCTGTTCTTCCATGATAAATACAGTGGAACTCTTCCCGCTTCCCACCACATATGGTTGGTATCTGTCTCATTTTTTTGAAT
This sequence comes from Crocodylus siamensis, assembly GCF_052110815.1. NCBI lineage: Eukaryota > Metazoa > Chordata > Crocodylia > Crocodylidae > Crocodylus > Crocodylus siamensis. The sequence goes on along the minus strand of NC_143397.1, from coordinate 86,167,017 downwards.
TATGGAAAAATATTGTCTATTCATACCTGTGTCATTTAGGATATCTTCTCCAATGGTGCTGCCAAATCTGACATTGTCTTGGCAGCCCAGAATGAAAAAAAAGATGTTTCATTCCCTGCCAGGCCAGGAGCAGGCTGGTGCAACCTGGTTGAAGGGGTCAGGAGGGGCTCGGGAGTTCCCTCTGCCCCTGGGGCAGCTGGAGACAGTGGGGTCAGTGGCAGCAGTGAATGGGGGAACAGGGGAATGGGGGAACAGGGGAATGGGAAGACAAGGAAGATGGCACTGAGCACAGAGGGAAAGGGAATGGGTGCTGATGGGGTGCAGGATTCTTACCTGATTCAGGGACGTTAAAAAAAGCTTCCAACCGCCCTAGTGGAGTTGGTGGGGGCAAGGAGTGAGAGTGCAGCCTCCCCTGCAGTACCTGCACCCTCCTTTTACAAAATTCTGGATCTGCCTATGAGTAGAGTCGTACCACTCTTTGGATGCAAACAGATTTCGCCCTTCATTGCCTTTATGATGCTAAAAAGTTTTTTGTTTTGTTTTCTTCATAATGTAAGAGCATGATCTTGCATAGGGAGTTTCTGGAGTATGCAGGATCAGGCCCCTCCAGTCCTGGGAGTGCCTGCCCAGCTTTCCCTGCTTACAGAGATGTGTGTCTCTGTAAGCAGGAATGGGCACATCTGCTCGGAAAGAGGAATGGGCAGGAATGGGCATATGGGCAGGAATGGGATTTCCCTGCTTTACTGAGATGTGCCCATAGGAATCCCAGGGCATGTCCTGGTAAGCAGGAAAAGCTGGGCAGGTGCTCCAAAGGCTTTAAGGACCCAATCTGACATGGGAATTTCCTGGGGTGCACATGACTGGGCTCCTCAAGCCCCAGGAGAACACATCACCCCTTGTCCTGCGTCATCAATTGGTGGGTTAACAGGAGATGTTTGCCTTGCCCAGTGAACCGGACACATCTTGGCATAGCTGATCCACTTCATTTAGCGACGTGTATTTCTAGCTTTTGAGAAGCAGTTCCTGTTCATCAGACCAGGATATGCTGAGGGAAAAATAAGGGTTAAGGTAACAGACTAAGTTGTCACAAACCAGCAGTAAACAAGTGGAAGGAAAACTGATCATTGGTTCTCCAAGTGATGTTAACCTGTCATGTAATCTTATTTGCAGCTAAGAGCAGCAGCAGGAAGGTATGAAGATTTTTTTCACTAGTGTCATCTGTAAGCCTGGAAGACAGACACCTTCTCCTTGTGGATATTTATAAACATATATGTCTATTCTCATTTCCTCTAATGCCAAAATGATTTGAAAAATAAGACCCATCAGTATCTGTATGGTTGAGTATAGCAGGACGCCTTCTCCATGGGTAGCTGTAAGCCCCTGGAGACCAAAAAATATTATTTTTCTACTGTTCTCGCTCTCTGGCGATAGTCACCCCTTTGGTCGCCTGCCATGCTTTGATATATTTTATAGTTATGAAAGTGAGGTTGCCCCAGGGCTTTCCAGACCTGATCTTCTAATGATCACCAGGTGTGGCCCTCAGCTTAAGTGCTAATTGTGTGTCTCCTTTCCATCAGTACACCATGCCCAGGTCACACAGATGTCATCACTCTTGGATAGTCTGTCTCTTGACCTCTCTCTAGGCACCTGAGCTCTTTGGTCCCACTCTCTCCCAGCCTAGCAGGTGTCCCTGTTCACTGTTGCTCCCAGCCTTTCCACCTTTCTCTGGGCTCTGTGCCATTAACCTGGTTGGTCTCCGGCAGTAGTCCTCTCTTGACCTTTAGCCTCTTCTGGGTCCTGGCTCTACTCCGGGCCATTTGAGACCTTCAGGTCACATGACCTTGCATGCCCCTCCTAGGCTACCAGTCTTATGCCCCCTTTGGGCTATGAGTCTCTGGTCTTCCTTACTCTCATGACCCTTTGGTTGAGCTCTGCTCTTTGGCCCCCTACTCTCTCACTCTCTCAGGGGCATCTCCGGTGAAGAGGGTCTATCATAGCCATCTTTATTCTGGGCTGCAGTTTCGCTGGGTGTAGTCCTCCTCATGTATGTCAGGGCTTATGTATATCAACATTTGTTTCCTTCCCTGTAATTTGTGATTTTCATTGTAAAGAAGATCACGTGTTCTTAACAGACCTTCCTTATGTATTAAAATTCAAGTTGCAGGTGTCAGGGTCAACTGAATAAAGGCAGTTAATCTATAGAGGTGGCGTTAGTATTTTCTACCTAGTTTTTGTAGTTTCAGCTTTGGAAGTCCTCTCCTGGGATTAGAGTCTACTTCATTTCTGACTTTATAACTATAGCAATGGAATGGGGGGAAAAGACCCTCCCACAGTTTGGCTTCACTCTGGGGGAGCAAGCTTATATAACTCATATGTAATGTTCAGATTGGTGTATTTTACATTGATGATCATTATGAGAAATAAATTCAGCAGGTAAGGATATTTAATATTTTCTGAATATCATTGGACACTGAATATAAACATAGCCAAGCAGTATTCACAGCAGGTTTTAAAATTCTATATAACCTGTTTTGCTAAGTGAAGACATGTTGAATCATGCTTTATCATGGTTTTTGAGCATAACTCCAAATGTAATGAGGCTGACCCAAAACTTGTGCACTTTAATTTCCTCATTCAAGGTTAATACTTAGATATGTTAGTGCCATCTATGTTACTGTGCACAGTGTAACAAGCTAGCATAAATTTATGTGCCAAAATGTAGTTTAGGCTTACAAATTTGGCTTCGGTAAAGTCAAAAGTGATGTCCCGGAGATTTGTACCTACTGTTTTGAGGGCAAGACCCTTCTTGAAAATTTATCCTAATAATGAATGGGAATTTGTCTGGTCAGGGAAAGAAGTGTGGAATAAACCAGTGTGGGAATATAGTGTATTAACAACTCTGCACCAACTCCTGATGTGGGCATTCTTATTCTCTGCAAAGAGGGCTCTCCTGTTTACCCCTCAAGCTGTGCTGCACAAAGTGTGCTAAGTGGTATCATATTAAGTCATACCATACAAAGGCACTCTTTTGTGCAAACTGGAAGTGTCTAAACAGGGAGTTCGTTTAGTATAGCCAGTTTACATTAGCTTCTACCCTAGCTTACTCTTCATTAATTTCTGCATGTAAACAAATTGTAAAAGAAACATTTCTGATCTGATGCTAGAAAGAGCTAAAGAAGAGCTTTGGAACCAATGCAAAGGGCTCAAAGAAGGTGAAATTGTTGTGTTTACTGTATAAAGGATGCACATGGCTTCCTCAGGGATAATTCCTCCACTTGCATGTTGTCCATATAAAATGCTTTACATAAGGGGGCCAAACTTAAGTATTTGATATTAAGTGCCAAGTATCTTGATGTTGGTCTCCCTTATTCCAGCCAATGTACAGTGCTTTTCCAGACAGACAGACATTTTTGCATTATCTCAATTAATTAGTAGCAGAATTGGGGATAAAAATGTAGAAAAGCACAAATGTTAAACAACAACAGCACTCATTTCTGCCCAGGGCAGGGGGTCGGACTCGATAATCTAATAGGTCCCTTCCGATCCTAACATGTATGAAACTATGAAACAATATATAGGAATACTAAAATTAATGTTGTTTTTAACTTTTATCAACATGTAAGGCAGATAGGTCTTTGGGTAAATCCGATATCTTTTATTAGATCAACTCAAATAGTTGGAAAAATTCTTCTTAGCTAGCTTTTGGGCACAAACACCCTTCATTAGGCTGACATGCTACAGCCTGCACCCCTGTCAACATCTAATGCATCTAAGTGAGGTGAATATTGTTTTTGCATATCTATAACTTAAAACCTGACAAATTGATTTTCCGGGAAAAATTTGTATTTAAAAATTGGCTTTTGGTGTAGGGCCACCTTCAACTTCAATTCTGATTGATACTTAGAATACCTTTGCATTGATATTTAGTATACCTTTGCATAGATTTAGTTGCAGATTTGTCCAGTGTTTTGAAGGCTTTTTCTCACTGTATACACACAATGCAGGCATACACAGCACTCTAAATTTGGCCTGTCCCCCAGTGGGCAGGAGTTTGGTTTCAATGTGCAATTTAAATGACTCTTTGGTGAATTCTGGGCAAAACTATAATTGACTCCAGTAGGGTAAAGATTTCGCCCCTGGTATCTCAGTTGTTCAGATTATAACTGAAGATCTCTTTACACATTCCTGTCTCTTAGGGTTGTAGAAGTTTAACTAGAATTTGTTAGATGCTTTGAGGCACTTGGATAAAAGACCTTATAGTGGTTACCCTCACAATGAGAGCAACTGTTGGAGCAGACATTTTTGAAAATCTAGCCCTTAGTGTTTAGTGTCCAGATTCAAGAGTTGCTCCCATTGTCTTCAGTTGGGGTTGGCTGGCTGTGGAGTACTTTTGAAAATTTGACACTAAAAATTTAAGACAGTAAAAAATGGGTTTTATTCAAAGCTATTGATGTAAAATTTGTTCAGCAGTGATGACTTGAGCATGACTATAAGAAGAAATTCTTTATTTTTTTATTATTAAAATAAACCTTTCATAATCGAGGCCATTATGATCTGTTTTCATTTTAATACATTGAGATTTTGTCTACATGTGCATTTAAGTGTGACTGAATGTAATGCACATTAAGCTAATGCGCATTAAGTGATTATTGGCAGGTGTCTATACATGCAAGGACTTGTCACTAAAGTTAGTGCTGTGTCCCTACAGCCCTGCCATGTGCCCCTAAAGGCTGGGTAGACCTGGTACTAAAGTTAGTCCCAGGTCGCGTCTACACATGTGTTAATGCGCTTTAATGAATCGTGCCTAAATTTGATACCTGAATGTGCAGGTATCACTTTTAGGCTCAATTTGCTTAATTTCACTATTTTTAATGTGCATTAAGGGTGCAGATGTGTAGATGTATGCCTATAATGTGCATTAAATTAGGTTAATGTGCATTAATACATCTCGTGTAGACGCTCCCTAAGAAAAACAAAACACTGTAGCAGAATATATGAAATCTCCTTCTTTTCAAATATTCACTTTTTCTAATGAAAAGACTTTAATGGCCTATAGTGGACCAGTGCCCAAGTGCCATTTAGTTCAGTGCTGTTACACTGATGATATTTGAAAAGTTCCAAGACTTTTGTCATTGGAGAACACACAGTTGAATTTATGACTTTGAGTGTGGCTCAAGTATTAGTCTGCTAAGCAGTAAAACTGCCCAGAAACATTTGGGAGCTACTCCTGTCAGTTACCAATTAAAATCTGAGTAAGGTTGGTAGTCAACAGTTGTGCCAGCTGAAGACTGTGAAGACTGAAGCTTATGTGAGGTAAATTGATATTTGCAATCTATTTCCTCATGGCTTGGTATTTACATTATAAAATCACCGTTGAAATGTTTACAGATTGTTAGAACCTGAGGACCAAGGAGTTTTAGAAGAGGACATTAAACCAGAAAAAATGTTAGACATAATTAAGTCTCTCAAAAACGGTAAATCTCTAGGCCCTCCAGAATTTTACAGATTTTTTTAGAGCAGAATTGGTATGTCCATTATTGGAAGTTTTTCATGGAAGTAAGGATCTATCTACACTTGCGCCTTGCACAGATCTCTTGTTTTATTAAACCAAGGTGCAAATTTTTTTCTGAGAGGCAAGAGTTTTTATGGCTTATATCTTGTATTGGACCAACAGCCTGGCTGGGATAGATTTAGACAAGCTTTCAGGTATTGCAGTACCCTTCCTCAAGTTTCTGGGACAGAAGCAGGCACAGTAGAGCTAAAAAGCAGATGGGACAAAGGCTTGTGTAAAACTCCATATGCAAGTAAAAGCAAGGAGGAATTACCAGGTGGCCAACAGAAAAGAGAGATGTAGTAAAATCCTGTTAAGTGGAGAACAGGATTGTTCAGAAGGGTTGTCGTCACCTGTGAACTGCGGAAGTTAGTATCAGGTAGATTATAACACACTATGAAGTCATTGTCTATGTTAAATCCCTGGTTCTTATGTCCAACAGGCTAATGAATTTTTGTTCCTAGGCTTTTCTTTTGAAGGTGTTGTGTAAATTTCCCTTGAGCAGGAGAATTTTTTTGCATCTGTTTTAGCTAATAGATTTTAAAAAATGCTCCCTAAATATAGACCAGGGGAGGGCAATTATTTCGGGTGGAGGGCTGCTTATTGAGTTTTGGCAAGCTGTCAAAGGCCACATAGGTAGTCCTGCCCCTTGACAGGTGCCCTGCCCCCCACTCGCCATCTTGGGGCTGGAAATCCCACCCCTAACCTCTGACTTTTGCCACCAGAAGTCCCTCCCCTTGCCCCTGGAATTACTCTTTTAGGGAAGAGGGTTTGCCATCTTAGGGAGACAAAAACCAAATTATATACTAAAAATTGAACACCCATAATAATATATTTTAATTTAATTTTAAAAAATGTGTCCTGATTTGTGTGGGTTTGTGCTGTATATGTAGAAGTGATTGCATAATAGCTCAGAATGCAGTGTTGCTCTTTTATATTGTGTGGGGTGTGCAGGGCTATCAGGGGGGCAGATGGGTGAGTGTGGGGTTTGTGGGGAGCTGTAGGTGGGTGGGTATGGGGGTTTGTGTGGATGTGTGTGTGGGTATGCTATTGTGCAGAGTGTCTGGTGGACGGGCAGCAAGGTGGGGAAAGTGGCAGTGGGTAGTAGAAGTGAGTAGTGTGCAGGAGCATGGGGCCTGTGCTGGTGTCCTGGGCCCCAGAGCCGGGTGGGGGCTGGCAGGGATCTATAGAGCTGGGCTGGCCTGGCAGCAGGGGGAAAGGAGAGCTGGCCGACGGCTTTGCGGCTTTGGGCCACCTGCGGTGTGCCTTGGCCTCCCACTCCCTCCTGCTGTGCGAGGTAGAGCAGCCCTTGCAGCACCTATAGGGGCTGCTGGCATGGTTTTGGTGGCTGCGTGGCTTGGCGGTGGTGGTGGCTGCGGTGGAGTTGGAGGACAAGGTGGGCTCGGCCATTGCTGCCTTCCTTTTTGCTGTGCTCATGGCGGTGCTTGCAGGGCCACTCACAGGAGCAGCTGCTGGCACTGTGGTGTTTCCACCACATCCAGCTGCTGTGCTCTGCCTCCCCGCATGGCTGCCACCGTCGCCACTGCCACCGCAATTGCAGTTGTTCTGGCTGCCTTGGTCTGTTGTGGGGACGGCGCTGAGCACAAGCAGCGCTTGGCCATTGAGCTGCACCAGTGGTGGCAGCCTGGCCTTGTCGCCCAGTGGCAGCCGCCTGCTGCTGCAACAGCAGCTATGTGGGGAGGGGGAGCACAGCACTGCAAGTGTGGTGACAAGGAGAAGGTGGCAAGGGTCGAGCCTGCCTCGTCCTCCTCCACCACGGCTGCCACAACCATGCTGGTGGCCTTGAGAGGCGCTGCAAAGGCCACTCTGCCTTGCTGCTATGGTGGTGGGCAGCTGCAACCAGGCTTCCCCTGTCACTGTGGCCCTGCTGCCCTGGCTGAGCACCGCTTGCACTCAGTGCTGTCCACACAGCAGGCTGAGGTGTCCATGGTGGCTGGAACAACAGCAATTGTGGTGGCAGTGGCGGCAGCCACAGCAGTGGATGTAGGGCCAGTGGCAGCAGCTGCACAGGGAGGCACAGCACAGCAGCTGGGTGCGGTGGGAGCATCGCAGCAGCAATGGCGGCAGCTGCTGGAGTGGGCGTGGGCCTGGCAGAGGCAGCCACAGATGAAGCCAGAGCATGGCTGCCAGGTTTGGTGGGAGCACCACGGCAGCAGTGTCTGTTTCTGTGAGCAGCCCTGTGAGCACTGCTGTGAGTGTGGCAACAAAGAGAAGGTGGCAGCAGCCGAGCATGTCTTGTCCTCCTCCTCTGCCACCACTGCCAAGCCTCATGGCTGCCACAACCACACTGGTGGCACCGCACGAGCCACTCTGCCTTGCGTATAAGTCTAAGGTGTACCACAGCCAGCCCAAAGCCGGTGGCCAGCTCCCTTCTCTCCCTGCTGGCAGCCCAGCCCAACTCCATAGACCTCTGTTAGTCCTTACCCAGCTCTGGGCCCCGGGACACTGGTGCAGGCCCCATGTTCCCACACGCCACTCGCTTCCACTCCCCTTCCCCCAGCCTCTACTTTCCCCACTTTGATGTCTACCTGCCGGCTGCCCTGCACCACATGGCTCCCAGTTGCATGGCCGGACCATGGAACTCAGCAGGAGCTAGCCTGGCCCCGAGGACTGGGGCGATTTTCCATGGTCCTCCCCTGCTTCCCCTCTCCCCCTTCTTACCTGAATTTCCCACGCTGGCTCAGGCTCAAACACCCACACAATCCCAGGCCAGAAGCCTCTGCTAGGCAGGGGCTTCTGGCTGGGGGTAGGGCGGGGGCGGATGGGCCCTCCCGTTGCAGGAGCCTGCTGTGGCTTCCCCTGGCTCCTGTCTATGACAGGAGCCAGGAGAAGATAAATATTTGTTTTCTAAATTTTTTAGGGGCCTTGCAGGCAAGATAGAATGGCCTGGCAAGCCAGATCTGGCCCGCGGCCCGTATTTTGCCCACCCCTGTTATAGACTAAACAGAGTTCATAGTGAATAAATAGGTGGTTGACTGATGGTATCCAGAGAGTATGAGATCTGATTTTTCATACAGAATTGACTAATGGTTCCCACCTGTTTTTTATCACTGGTTGTTGAAAATGCTTTTGATTTAGTCAATTGGCAGCTTTTAAAAAGAACTTTAGGGGTATGTACAGGTGTTACATTTAGATAGACAAAAAATCTAGATCAGACAAAAATGGCAGGCGATCTATCAAATGCCTGTACACATTTTGAATGTAGTCCCAGGGCCTGGCTCTTCCTACCTTTCTGCCCTTGACCAAACTAGTTTTAGCCCCCTGACCTCACACCTCTGGACAGACACCCCCCCTGCAGATCTGCCAGCTCCCCCACCCTGGACCTGCCAAACCCCACTGTGGACCTGCTAGCCCTCCCTGATCCCACCCGCCTCTCTCCGCATCCCAAGTTACTTACTTTGGTTTCCCCATGTGACTCCCAGGAATGGCAAATGGCTGTACAAAGTGCTTCCAGTCTGTATTCACATGGCTTAAAGCTAGCTGTGTGAACATAGACTGAGTGCCACAAATGCGATATACATCCTAGATGGTTTTGGACTAGGACCAAAATTTTGAAAACTGGCTATCAGCTCTTCAATCCATATGCAGTTGTAAGAGTACATGGACATTTAGCAGAAAGATTTTGACTTTTAAGAGGTTCACATCAAGGCTGCCCATTATCAACCCTCCTTTTTGCTATGGTAATGGAACCATTGTCCAGTCAAACAGAAATAATCAAAATATATAGGGAATAAACATAAGACAAGAGGAACCTAAACTAGAATTATATACTGCAGATGTTTTGTTATTTGCTACAAAACCAGTTAACACACTATTCAAACTACAAAAGGAAATAAAACAGCAAAATTTTAGGATTTAAAATTAACTATGAAAAGTCAGAACTCCTAGATGCTGGCATAGGGCCAGATACATGAAAAGAGATGAAAGAAAGGGTAACTACTTCATTAAAATACTTAAGGGTAAGTACTAAAAAATGGAAGGACCTGTATAGCTCCAATTATACTCCTTTGATTGAAAGAATCAAAATAGATTTAGAAAACTGGTAAAAACATGAAATTCCATGATTAGGTAGAATCGCAGCAGTTTAAATGAATATTCTGGATAAAATTAATTCTCGATTTCAAACTGTATCTATTTTGGTACCAACAAAGATGAGGGGCATACTATGATAAATACATTTATTTGGGGAATAAGAAACCGGGATTCAAAACTTCCATCTTGCTCAAAGACCTCAGCAAAACAGTGGCTTATTCCTTCCAAACATTAAATATTACTATCAAACCAACCAACTTAGAAATTAGATGTATTGGATAACACCAATTTACAGTATGCATTGGGTAAAGATAGAGCAAATATACACTCCAATAATCAGACTTAATATAGTATTATGGCTAAATAAAACCTTCCAGGCCAAATTCAATCCATAATTACCACTTTATGAGAGCGACTAAGTAAACCTGGGTTAATGCATATAAGAAATTAAGGTCATATCTATCTCCTTTAACACCTATACATAGTAATATTGAGTTTAATCCCAATAATTTATTCAGAAGCTTTAATCTGCAAGTGTATTGTTATCATACTTTTGGACAGTTATTTAAAGAAAATATATTTAGATCTTTTGAAGAAATGCAGTGTACTGCAGGTGACATTACAATCTCATTTTTTCCCAATATCTGCTATTTAAGCACTTTTCAACACATTTCCAAAGAAAGGTAAACCTCAATATGATAGAATTGGGGAAAATATTACAGCTATGAAACACACAGCCCTATTGTCTATGTTACATAAAGCAAATTTTAAATAGACAAATTCAACAAAAACATTGAGATGAAGTGAGGTATTGACATTGGACCAGAAATCAATGCTGAAGAATGGTAGACCGTCTGGAACAATGATCCTCACATCAGACATCCATCTGCATGATAATAAAAGAAAATCGTTAAAATTCTATACCCCACTTAAAATGAAATGCATTTATGGTACAGGAACAGGCAACTGTTGGAGGGAGTGCAGCCAGTTGGGAGGGTTCTATCACACATAATGGCTGTGCTTTTGTGCTTCCAAACAGTTTTGGAAGAAGTTTGGAGATATGGTGAGGGAAATAACAGTATGCAAGCTCTTAGATAATCCTTTTGTGTTCTTCTTGAGCCTTCCTAAAAACTCTGCACCATGTAAGAGCTATAAGGAACAGATAACTCATCTTCTAGTGCTGCAAGAATTACACTTGAAAAAGTTTGGAGGAGAAATGACACCTCCAAAACCACTAACTGGTTTTAAAATGTTTGAGAAAGTTTAGTAGGAGTGCACCAATAAAAAATGTTTTGGTAGATACCAATGGCCAGTTATTAACCAGCCATATAGGCTGATACCAGTCCATTAGCTAATATACAGCCCAGCAGCTTGGAGAGCAGCGTCTGGCTGGTAAGTCTGTGGGGGCAAGGGTGTGGGGGAGGGAAGGGGCATGGGGGTGCAGATGGAGGCATCCAGGGTGAGGGAGGGAGTGGGGCAGGGGCAGGCACTGCCAAGCTGGGGCAGGGTGTGAGACAGAGCCATGGGTGCTCATCCAGGAGTTGCTGGGGGGCAGGAGAGGGGGTCCCTGCTGCTGTGAGCACCCCTGGGGGAGGCATGGGGGGAAAGGCGCCTAGGCCAGGGCTGTGCTCGGGTCAGGTGGGAGCAGGGCAGGTAGTGCAAGTGCTGGGAGGGGGAGCTATGGGGAATTTTGGGGTAGCTATAGCCCATCCCATAGCCCCCCCTCCCAGTGCCACTGCTCCCCACCCTACCCTGCCCTCCCCCCCACATCAGATGCAGACCTAGCCCAGTACACCAACCAGGGGGTGCAGCCTTTCGCCCAGAGTCCACAGTGGGCAGCCTGCCCTCACTCTGTGCACAAACCTGGGGGGCACATGCCCCCCATGCCTCCCTTGGGGATGCTTGCACTGGCAGGGAGCTTTCCCAACTCCCCCACACCTCCCCAGATGAGCCACCCATGACTCTGTCCTGTGCCCCACCCAGCCCTATCTGGCAGCACCTATCTGTACCCCTGCCCCAGCCCCACTCCCTCCCTCACCTTGGGGGCCTCCAGCTGGGGGGCTCCCTATGCCCCTTCCCTCCCCCACGGCCCTTCTCCCTCACAGATACTGCTCTCCAAGCTTTCCGGCTGCATTCCTGGCAGCATGCATGCTGTAGCTGCTCTTGTTCACGTGGCATTTATTGGTGACATTATCAGCTGCACTGGCCAGAAAAACCCGATTGCTGATAATGTTAATTTTCCTTTTATCGGTGCCAATCTGGGGCACCTCTAATTTTAGTAATGGAGAAGTTGTCTTATTAAGTCAGTGTTCTGCAGGGTAGAAGGAAAAAAAGATGTTTACTTTTAAATTTGGTTGGAATTCTTGGAATTTGATTAAGAAAAAAAAATCTTCTGCCTCCAAATCAGAAAGTTTGAAAAAAAATTTTGAATGTTGAAGGAAAGTGCAATTTCCATGACCTTACATTTATGGACAAGTTTGAAATAGATTTAAAATGAAAAAGCAGAGATGAAGAAATGAAGAAGCTTAACATCCACTGCAATTTAAAGGAATTATCACAATGAAAGGAAGGAAAGAAAAGAACAGAAGCCTGTGGACATTGCTTTGGGTTAAGGGAGCACTGTTGATGAAAGATGTTTGAAGACAGGTACTGATATTTTAAAGAATTGGATGTGTCTTTAAATGTTAACCTGTAATTTTAAAAATTGGATTAGTTAATAAATAAAGGTAAAAAAAGAAGTCATTAGAGAATCTAGAGTGAATAGAGGTGGAAACTTAACAGTCATCTGATCCTTTAAGATGGCTCTTTTAGCAAAGCAATGAGGTCCTTTGATAGATCAGTGAGATGAAGCCTGAGCTGCCAGAGACTGTGCCTTACTTGCTGTGAGAGATGGAAGAAGATTTCAGCCACAATTAGCATGTTTTATGAGCAATAATACATGCAAAAGGGACTTTGGAAATAATATTTTTGGAAGATGGTCCAGGGATTGAAACTATAGTACATTCTTACTTCATCTGTTTTGCCGTAGTTACTGTAAGGAGGGGGTGTGTGTGTGTGAGGGTATTTATTAGAAATGCTGACTTTCACAGTCATAGAAAGGTGGTTTAAGGTAAAAATCAAGCTCTAAGTTTCCATCTGTCTTGCTTTTGTTGGCTCAAATCAGTTCCTTATTATTACTTGTGTATGGATTTCTGTGGTTTAATTTTTTTGATATTGACTACAGAGAATATGACTCCAGAGTTTGTGGTTTGCTTTTTTCAGAGTGGTGACATGCTTTAAGTTTCCTCTGATCAAATATAAACTTTCAAAGGTCAAAAGAAATCATTAAGTGTACATGCAAACGAAAGGGAAGAATGAAAGTTGTTTTCAAAGAGCTTCATTTTTTAAATGAATAGCAGTGCAGGGGGCAACAGCTGGATATAAAGATTAAGGAAAGGAGAGTATTTCAGTTCTGCTTATAGAAGCCATTTTACCTACAGGAGGACTTTTTAAAATCTAAAGGATAGTTTGAAATGCATAAATTGGCACTTCAGAAATAAAAAATAGATGCAACGAAAGGCATTTTTTTTTACTATTTTTTTTTTTAATTTTTTTTACTATTTTACTATTTTTACGGTAGACTTCTGATAATATTGAAGAACAAAGACTGTAATGAAGTAATATTTGTACACTAATGTATTATGCCAAATTTAATTAATTATTTTTAGAGGCAAAAGTTACTTTAAAATTTTTTGCCAGATTCATTTGATCAGAGATTAATATCATGCCTGCCTGCAATGTCAGCAAATATGACAGTTTGGTCCTGATTGTTCTCTAAATAAGCAGTTTTTGTCTGTTTTTTTTTTAAATTTATCAGCCATATAAAATAACTCCGTCTCCTTACAAACCATATACATACCGTTGGTGTTCAGAGACCATTTGGCCTGTAGATAAAATCTGGAATTCATGGTCTTATCTGTTGAATGTCATCAGAGGTGAAAAAAGGCTGTTTCCCTGTAGCTAATTGTGGTGAAGTGCCACATTATGTCGTACTATACTTAACAACTTCAGGGGCGCCAAGAGCCTGTAGCTCTGCCTCTTGGGAGTGGGACTTTTCCTTTTTAGCTCAGCTCCAGGAAACTTGAACATTTGTGTTTTCAAGCTCGCATACCATTGGGAAGGAAGTAGGGGTGGAGATGTGTGCTGAGATTAAGTGGCTAAGAGAATCACTGCTGTGTATGATCTAGGAATGACAGAATTTTATGGAACTCTTTCTTCTAGCATGTTTTTTAGTAATGTTCAGAGAATGAAGACAGTGATGCTAGACCTAGCAATATGCTAGCAAACCAGAATGCAAAATTGTTTTTCCTGTCAGGTTGGTGTAGTCCAACTTTTCTGCATACTGTTCTCTGCTCTTTGGCATATAAAATGGGTGTATGTGAGCACTCACACAGGCGTGCACATGCTGTCAAGTATTCTTTACTTGTGTTTCTTTGGAACACATTGCTATAATTCATCATGGTAATGGAATTTCATAATTGTGGGAACAAGTTATTAAAAAAGAACTTTCAAAATATTTTGACCAGTGTAGCATTAACTCTTCCCAGACTAATCTTGCATTCCCAATAATACTTTAGTAATTATGAATTCTGTGCATTTAGTTTCTTTAAGGAAAAGTAACATTGATGAACATACACAGAAGTTGAAGTTTGTTTTTTGGTTAGTATTTTGTGAAGAAAAGAAAGTAGGTTAAAAGCTGTTGGCTTTTACCAGATTTGCTAGGTGTTTTGTAATGTGATGATATCATTCAACATTTCTTTTCATGTCTACTGTTGCAAATTAAATTAACCACTATGCCAGTGTAACTGAGAGTGAAATTTAGCTTCAGCCCTGTAGCAGAAACCTCCAAAATATGTAGCAAAGGATCAAATTCATTTTCTTGGGCATATTCCAGTGCAATTTCATGGTGTTATCACTGTGATACACATTTGTGATTTTTTTTCTTATAGCAGTAAGTGTACATTATTCAAGCCTGATTGAATTCTTTGTGCTTCAATCAGGAACAGTATACCAAACATGCTTTATTTTTCCCCCTTCATCAAATAGGCCATTAGCTTAAATTAGCTACAATCCTAAATGTGCCATTTTCCCTGCCTGCTTTCTCCACTGTTTCCCTGCTGTTTTTATATCCTAAGGAAGAGAAATTACACATATGCTGCTACCACAGGGCACAAACAGGCTGCAATTACTGCAGGAGGACTGGTTGTGTGGCAAGGAGCAGAAGTATGGTGGGGAGGAGCACATTCGTTTTTCCTGCCTACAAGTTTAATCCTACTATGGAGTTTTGCCATAGGCTTTAATGGCAGTGGATCAAGTCCCCAGCAAAGAACATTCCTCAAAATATGCAGCACTTGAAAGGACTAAATGTGATATGCATCTTTTTTCAGGCATGTAAAGCTGTGCAAAGGAACAGCCTGCCTGCATGATGATGAATATACTTCCTGTTCCCGCCTCATTCTGGTTCAGCAGTAGTGACACGTTCAAGTGATCATCATTATTTCCTAGGATGAATATTAATCTTCTGATTTGGCAAAGGCAGTGTTGGGGCCACCATTTTAACGTTTGATCTGGATGTCTTAAATTTTGGGGTAGGTAACAACATTGTATAGATCAACCAAAGAACTTCTCTCAAGCAGAAAATAGCCCCAACAAAAATGGGAAATAGAGTAATGTTCCAATACTATTTTCTCAATAATTAGCATACATAATAGTTTAAAAATATGGAGAGACTAGTGTAGTCTTGTTTGAAAGTTAAACTGGCAATGCTTTTTTTAAGTAGAAATAGTGTTAGAGGTCTTTATTTGCAAAGGGTGGTGATTGCTACTTGAACAGTGAAAAATATGTACATAACAAGGCGACGGTACAAGAAAAAGTTACCAAACATACTCTGGGTATTTATTAGTGGTAGGGGGTAATACACGTGTCAGAAAAATGCTGAAAATGAATTAGACTTATACTGTATTTCACTTCTAAGAATTTAGCGCCTAAGAATGATATAAACTGTATATCTGCTACAACTTTTATAGTGGAAAATCATAATCCCTTTAAGAAAAGTGCTAGGAAATATAACAATACAGATGGTAGCTGCAGATACCAAAAATATTTGAAAGAGAAATGAGCCAATGCATGACTTAGTCTTTTCCGTTGAATTCATATTTGTGATCGAAAGAAAGAAACTGTCGTCTACTAGCATTGTGGGATGATAATCCAGCAGCCTTGATAATCAGATTGATGTGTACCTTTTGAATATTAAGTGTGACACTGTCTTTTTGCTAGTGCACAGGGTGACTGAATGGAATTCTGTTAGTTTTATCACATTTTAAAATGACATATTACTCCTTTTACCTTTTCTCAGAGACCTAAGGAAAGTTTAGGGATAGTTGTTTCTTTTTAAATCTTTTTTCCCTTATTATTTTACGTTAATTTCCCAGACAGTGATTAGCCCTTGTTAAGTATATTTTGGTCTCAGACATGTATGAACAATTTATTTGAAATAGTTACAGTTTTTCATAAGATGGTTCTAATGGAATGTGTTTCCATATGAGATTGCCCATGAAAGAATATGCTGAGTTGTATTCTAGCTATGAAGATGATTTTGTGAATTTCCCATTTTCCCATTTGATTCTTCTCCCTCAGCATTGTTCCAGTGATATGCTCTACATGATACTTTCTTCCACCTCACTTTGCTTTCTTAGGTTGTTTTCTTTTGGAAATGTATTAATACACATTTTTAAAAAAACCCAGGAAGGTAGAAGGCTGTATCTTATCCTTTTGGTATTCCCAGCCTGATTTTTTTTCTTTTGTTGCTAATGTACAGTGTGTTTATTTCTACATGTGACAAGTCTGCAGTCGTGTGTTCTTTCTGAGTTATAATGACTCAGATGTCATAATTAATTTGATGAGCAGGTGGGGGTTATTAGCCTTGTGCTTCACTTGCTAATAGCTGCACAGCTTTTCTAAAGTACTCTTTCAACTAAGGAGGCATTTCTTCACATAGAATAAACAGTGCAGCACAAAAGCCTCAGTTAGATAACTATCCATGGGTTTGAAAAGCTGCCAAGCAGATGTTGTTATTGGAGCTGGCCCAGATGAGATTGGGCAAGGCAGATGCTAGATGGGGGAGGAGGTTACACACAACCAAGATGCTTTCGCTGCAGTGGCTGGAGAATGTTGTGAGGGTGGGAGGTGTCTTCCCATAAACCAGATCCATAGTTAGCTGGCTTCATGCTCATTCCTCGAGACCCACCCTTTAACTGTAAATAAATGAGGAGGAATGTTCCCCCCCCCTTCTCTTAATATCCATATGGGAATGAAACTGAATGTTCATCCAGCAATCAGTGACTTCTGGTTTGCATTAAATCGGCTGTGTGCAATTTTTGAAGGGCCTACAGAGACTTTGCTTCATACCTATCAACATATGTAATGAACACGACTGCTCTGACATTTACCAGAACTCTTAGGTTCTGCTTTATTACTATAAATTAGATTGTGCAAATTTAAGACAAAATACTGTTTTGTTTCCTGTCACCTCCCAATATATTTTTTTCTGTTGAGGTTTTTCTTCCTCATTAAAACATTATAAATATCAAACATCAGCCTAATTTTTTATTATTTTTTCATAAGAAAATTCTTAGAAAATCCTGTGGATTTATGTGCCAAGAGACAAGTAGGCTGGGCTGAAAACTAAGCTGATCTGTCTTCTACCCTCCATAGATTTTTTTTTCTGTGTGATCCCAGGCTTTTTAGAACACATCTCTCTCTAGATTAAGTTCTATAATCTCATTTTTCTTTGAGTTGATCTCTAGCCAGTGGTCTAGAGATATAATAGCTAAGGGATAATTTTTGATAATGGGCTATTAAAACACTTGGAGCTTCCATCCTGTCTTTCAAATCTGTATGTGCACAGATTGTCTTTCTGGGAAAAAAAAATCTATGTGTTGGCTGCAAGTGCTGGATTGTGTAGCATAAATGACATGAAAGCATTAGACACTGCTTATACTAAACACAGCCCAGGAATTACAGCACAAGATGATGTGACTATAGTTTTTAAGAGGTGTGGGCTGTAATTCTTATCATTTTTTACCTGGAACAATATCTTACTGTTTTTTCCTCAGACAGATGCGATGGACTTAGACAAAAGGGTTATCTCACTGTTTTTTTATCCATGGAAATACATTGGTTTATGGCAGATGTACAGGTCACATGGGTTTTTTTTGCCATTTACAATTGCCTAGTAGGTTAAAAAAGACTATCTGAACAGAGGTCATAAAGCACCTGTATACATAATGCATTCTCTCAGAAAGCATATGTTCATTTATGTATTTAATTATGATTTCTACTTACATGCTTCAATAGTCTTTATTAGTAAATAAAATAGTATTATTCAGAGCTTGAAAGTATAAATTGTTTTCCAAGATAGTCACTCACTTCTTCTTGATAGGGTTTGATTTTCTTTTTTATAGGCAAGACACTGGAACTTCATATGTATCCAAATGAAATGCTACATCTTCTCCTTTTTTAAGGACAAGTCAGATTTTATCCTGTTGAGAGGCACTATGTATAAAACAATAATATGCTCTAAAATGTACTGATGTTTGCCATTAACAAATTAATGCCTTGAATTGTATTTGTGATATTTAGATATGCTCTATTAATTTTCTTGCACACACTTGCATAAAATGAATAAATACCTGCCTATAAAATGTACTTTAAATATAGAGATACCTGTTATAGATGTCAATAGTAGCGGTTCTCAACCTTTTTAGACCCAAGGCATCATGCAGAAAATGCCAGCTTTTAGTTTTTACTCATTGTTTTGACTATGGAAGTGTAATGAAGCTTTTTTTGTTGCAAACAACTCAGAAAGACCATAACAGGTGAACTTTCTATTTGAAATCTCTGGGTTTGTCTGTGAATCATGTTCACATGTCTATGGCTGTTAAAATTGTGTGACACCCTTGAAATGATCTCAAGGAACCCAAGGTTGAGAATCACTGCCTTTTCAGGTACAAACTTGCCTCATTTAACCTCCAGTCCTCCTAATTTATCGTAGAATAGTCTTACATCATTGCCTTTCTAGTTGATCAAAAAGCTGAACTGTGGATTAACTACTTTGTGCCTTATACAGTCCACGTGAATGTATGATTCTCACAGCTTCACAGAAAGAGCTTGCCAGTTGCTCTGAGAATGCACCTCTTAGCGCTAGACATCAGGTCCCCATTTTTTGCAAAGGGCAGACCATAGCAACATTGAAGTGAGGCCAAAACCAGGGCTAAGTATAGATAGTCAAAAAACTGTGGGCTGAATAGATTTAATCTTTGCAGGTTAATCTAAGGTGTGTAGACTGAATCGATGAACAACTGAACAGACATTCACTTGTGATTCCAGAAATTAAGCCACATGCCTACAATGGCCCAGGCCAGAAGCCTGGGAGCACTAGAGCATGCCTTCCTGCTTGGCTAGAGCATCCTGTGAAGAGGGGTTTGCAGGGGAGGTACAAAGCATCCTGGGATGTGGGGGGACTGTGAATTAACTTGAATCTGGATGGGATCTGGGACAGAGCTCTGACTTAGACCCTTTTGAATATCCCAGCCTGAAGTGGTGGTTGTGTTGATTTTGCAGTGTATTAGATAATGTGATAGAGAATATTCTTAAAAGTGGAGTCAACTCTTTTCACAAGGTTGGGGAGGGCACGAGTAACTTCCATGCAAATACAAGGCTCAGCCACTGTTGCAGACGTTGAGTTCCCTGTGCACAAGAGTTGCCCAGGGCTAGTATCAAAGTGGAGCATAGTGTCTGCAAAAGGGGGAAGGAGGCATGAAGCCAGAGTGCGATTTGAACCACCCCTTTGCCCAGAAGAGCTTTGACCAGCCACAGTTATATGGCTGTGCCTTAATGGTATTATTTGGTGGTACCTCTGAGTAATAAAAGATTTTAGTGTAGTAATTGGCTATTAAATCTTTGCTGAAGAAACTGTCATATTTTTGAGTTACTAAGTGTATGATTTACCTAGGTTTTACTGTACATTGTTTCCCTCTTACACTTTTTAAATGTTATAATATTACTACCATTATATGGTTGGCGCTTAGCCAAAGTTCTGAAAAATGTGTTTGGCTGAGTTTTTGGTTGAGTTCCACCCTGAGGAAATTTTCTGGATGGTATGAGAGCGAGGTTTCTGCAGGGCTTGGGTTTTGAGTGGCTCTGTGATACTGGGCAGAGCATATATTGAAAGGAGGTATCAGCTGAAGCATCTACCAGTGACTTTTCCTACCCAACAGTTAGGCTCTAGAGGCTTCATTTCCCCTTTAAAAGGGTTTAATGCACATTTCTGTCACCAGTTCCTTTCAGGTGCTCTAGATGCCAAAAGTGCAGTGTCTGTTAGTTACGAATGTCCTAACAATCTGATTGTGCACATCTGTTGTAATTTTGGAGGGGTATGAGGAAGACAAAAAAGGAAGTAGAGAGTGAAATAATGGAATATAAGGATCCCAAATTCCAAGAAGAGGAGCATGAAGAGGATAAACCTCCCTGCTTTTTGTCAGGATAAAGGGATAAAGAGAAAGTAGAGTTGTTTCTCCACTTACTAAGGCAGGGCAGATAAGAAAAGGGTACTTATCCTTCTTTGGAACTAGAAATATATTAATTAGGCTGATTTCAAAGATGGATCCCTTCAGGGACTTGATACTGTTACTGCACCCTGTGGGGACTGATAACTTGGCTAGTGGTTGTGCTAGTGGTTGGCAGGAGTCATACCTATAAAATATCATAATGTATCATACAAACATGTTCAGCCTTTGTTCAATATGCAAAATGACTGAATTAAAGATACAGATACTTAATCTTTCTAAATGGTTCATTCATTTTTTGTAGATAGTGTTGATAGTGCTGCCTGTAATTAAGGTAGTCTGACTCTTCCCATTATAAGTACACGGTTTTCATCTGCTTATAACTTTGCCAAACTTTAATCCCTTTGAAATGAAATTTTCTATGGAGGAGGATGTTGCCTCAGGCTGAATTTTGGTTTGAAACTTTCAGCAAAAAAAGGTTCAGCCATTTCCAAGAATGAGATTTAATAAAAATATGTTGATTTGCTCATAATAAAAAAAAGTCTTAGAACTGTGTCATTGAGAAGCTGTGATGACTCCATGCTTTGAAGCAAAGACTTGAAATTTGGCAGGGACATCACTTTGGTATCAGGGGGATGGCTTGCTGTTCCTACGAAAAAGTTCTCCAATTTAGCCATGGTTTATGGATAATATTTTTTGCCTTTGTAAAAAATGTAGTTTTTGTATATGCTTGTTATAGACATGCTAGTTTGGCAGTTATATTTTCTGAAGTATTTTCTTACATAGACGCTCTAGAATATAATATGAACCTTGTTTCGGAAAGGCAGAATTAAAAAAAAGATTTTTGCTTTTGGCTACATGAGTTATGGCTACATGGAGAAGGACCAAAGCCTAATTTTCAGCAGACTCACTCTCCCTTTCCTGCTTAACCAAAGCTGAAACCCTAGATGCTGCTGAAGACTGGTGTCTGTGGCTAGAGCTGTGATTTTGAAAGAAGCTAAAGAATTTTCAGGGTTGTGAAATAGGATCGGAGCAAAATTGCTCTAAAAAAGATTAGCTTGATGAGTGGAACATCAAAAACATTAAAAAAGGGGAGACAGTTGTTAATACCTGTGGAGTGAAGGATGATAAGCTGTTAAGTCAATGACTCACTCAGCTGCCTGCATAGTAATACCAATTCTACACTGTGGAGCAGGAATCATAACAGAGTGCTTCTCTCCTGAGCAGAAGAATCAGCTTTCCTGTTTGTCACAGGGACACTTAGGTGCCCTGTTCCTAGAATAGGAGTAAGGAGCTGCCAATCACCAGAGCAGCTCAGGTGCCGGTTGCTGGGGCAACCAGGCAGGTCACATGGCCAAAAGGGGTCAGGGCCAGACCTTCATAAACAGCCCAGGCCAGAGCCTGGGAGGCAGTTCCCTCCAGACAACCGCAGGAGCAAAAGCTCTGCAGGAGGGCTGAGCAGGCCGGGTGGATGGTTGCTGCCTGACCACGCAGACCGGCTGCAATGATGCAGGGGTAGAGAGAACCCTAAGAGGAACATGGTGAAGAGCCTAGTGAGTGCAAGCTTTGTGTTATAAGCCGGTAGGCTTCTGGTTTGTGTTGCAGCCGCTTGGCTCATGGTTTTGTTACTGTTTAATACCGGAGGACCAGGTGAGGCTGTAGGGGCGTGAGGAGGCCTCACGGGGGCTCCCCAGTAGCTTGGGGGTTCCCGGTGCCCAGTGGGGGCACAGTGAGCGGTGCCAGTGGGCACAGCGTTTTAGAGTGCAGGAGAGGCGTCCAGTGAGTGTGGGGTTGAGACCCCAGCCCGCGAGGGTGGTTGCCCAGTAGGGCTTACGACCCAGAGGTAGGGTCAGGGGGCCAGGCACGGCTACGAGCCACCTGAGCCCCGAGCGCGAGAAGCGCGGTACGGGCGTGGGAAGCACGAGCAGCGCGAGAGGTGCGATATAGGCCCAGAGGGGCGAGGAAGCGCGAGAGGTGCGATATAGGCCTGTGAGGGCGATATTTTGTCCAGTGTGGCAAACGACCCAGGAAAGGGTCAAGGGGCCAGGCACGGCTGCAGGCCACCTGAGCTCCAAGCGCGAGAGGCGCGGCAGAGGCCCCAGAGGGGCAACGGGTGCGAGGAGCGCAGGCAGCGCAGCATAGACCCCAGAGGGGGCAACGAGCGCGAGAGGTGTGATATAGGCCCAGAGGGGCGAGGAAGCGCGAGAGGCGCGGCACAGGCCCCAGGAGCGATCAGTCTCCTACCGTCACTAAGCCCTGGAGACGGGCGGGTGCGCGGTATATGTCCTGGAGAGGGGCAGGCGTGTGGTATAAGCCCGGAGAGGGGCCGACGTGCGGATTGGGGGCTGGACCAATAAGAGCTCCACAGAGCCGAACAGAAGCCCGGGGGGGGGCATGAATAGGCCCGGAAGAGGGCGAGAGGGGAATTAGGAGCCCAGGAGGGGCGAGTGTATGACATGAGAACGTCTGGTACAGCTGCGCGGCTTGGGGCGTGCTAAAGGGGAGGTTTGGAGGCACGCATAGCCCTTAAGGCTGGGGTGCACCGAGTCACCCTATAAGGGACGGGGAATAGTGCCAGCGGATTTCCGTGGACAAGGGAATCGTAGGCAGCCTCCCTTACAGAACCATAACAGGAAAGACGTGGCGGGCGAGACAAGAGGGTGCTAGGTCGCCCATGTGACACGGTAAGGGGCGCAAGGGGCATCACGGCCGCCCCTAGGCCCCGCCCCGTGACACTGTTTAATACACTGTCATGGATCACACTGGTTTCAAGGGAAAGTTCTGTCTTGGGACTCCACAAGCAACTTTATATTGTCTCCCTGTCTTGTAGGACCCCTTGAAACCCGCCATAGTGTGGCTTCACAAAGGACAAGCATCTGGTTAAAGATCCTGGCTCAACTTTGTCCCTGGCTTCCCTGGTGATTCACAGAACTTAGAGACTGCCTTCTTTTTGGTTAGCTCATGGAAAGGGAGAGGTTCTTCTGCAAAGAGCCATGGCATACATACATCTGAATTTTGAGGGACTGATCTGGGGGGGAAAAGTGCATCCTGCATGCAAGAAAATATGGTATCTGCATTGAATACACTCCGGTTCAGCATTAACTTTTCTTGCAGATGCTGGTGTCAGGCATTGGCACTGAAGGCAGGGAGACTTTCTTTTTTGTCTTCTCCTGCTTGCAGCATGGAGGAATATGGTTGATAAACTTGAACACAGTGGGCAGTAGATTGGGACAAGAAACCTAGAGGAAGGGGAGTCTGAGACTATGGGTGGGGGAGACTGGGATCATGAGTGAGGGAGACTGGAATTGGCTGGGCAAGAAGATTGAACCAGGTAGTCTGGGAGGAGGAAGCAGGAATCTCAGGGTGGAGGGAAAGGGAAGATTCAGAAACCTGGGTACAGGGTAGACTGGGACTCAAACAGAAAGCACTGAACTGATTTATGAGCCAGCTGGACAAGGTGACTGGAAGACAGCAATAGACTGGAAGGGAGATAGGTTAATAGTGGTCTTGAGGGGAAGATACCTGTTTGTATCTACTGAAACATACTCTTCTCTAGAGCCTGGGATGGAACTTGTATTTCCTGAGTCTAAACATACTTGTGTGAAACCCACTTGCCAAATACATGTTTCAGTCCCTTTAGTGTCTGATCCACCTAGGAGGTACTAATATCCTACTTCTGCTATTAGCTTGTGTGCTAGCTTAAATCACGGAGGTGAGTACTTTGGATTTAAAGTTTTCAACCCTGCTGATCTTCCATGTAGCTGTTAAATGATTACAAATGATGGAATTTTGCTATTTTTTATTTACATTTCCCAAACCTTGGGAGTTATACATAGAATCTATGTTAAAAGAATGTTAAGCTATTCAAACTAAACAGTCAGATGTGGAATGTCCTTATTAAGGTTGTACATGATCAGCTTTGCCAAAGTGTATGGTTGGTATTGATTGGCTTTATTATAGCTCAGAGATCCTGTGGAGGTATTGATGGAGTTCTCAAAATATGTCCTACTGGTCAAGGACATAATAAGCATAATTTAGTGGTATCAGAATGATAAAGTGTTGACATGATACATCCTGGATGATCATTGCATTTTTAATGTGTATTTAGGGTGAGAGGCTAACAACCAAAGTGGCACCCACTAATCACACAAATAGCAATTAATAATAGATAAAATTTGGGACAGATACTCCATTAGTTTAAATTGTATTCTGTTGATCAAGATGAGGATATTCTGATTTATACTGAATGATGATCAGGGACCCTGTGTCTGGAATTCTGTTATTGCTGTTATGATATGAAAATGAGAAAAAAAAGAGGAAATTATAGCTGTACAAAAATAAGTATTATTAACACAGACATGACAGTCACTTACTGTAAATAGGAAATTGCTATTCTCTGTGTCCAGAGTTCTAAAGTTATTACACATTATAAACCTAAATAATGATAAACTCCTAGCTGTACATAATTAGACACTAATTCCATCAAGGTTTTGATAGCATAATTAAACTTAAGAGTGAGCTTGGTTTCCTTGTTTTCAGAACCCTGAGGTGAAAATATTTTTGCATGTGTTCACTTCTTTTGAGAAAAGGCTTGGTATGTCAGCAAATACAATAGCTAAAGTGTGCTGTTTTTTAAAAAATTGAATGTAAACCTGGTATAGTGATGTTCTTTGTTTGTATTTCAATGATTCCCATATCAAATGGGCCCAACTGACATATAAAAACATGTGTTTTTTCCACCTATCTTTCAAGATGCACATTCACACAGATACATATATACATTTATACTGTATGCCCATCATTAGGTATACTTTTGAACAGAACACATGCATATCTGCTTGCATTTATATTCTTGGAGCTACATACCATACAAAAACAGACTTAGTGCAGCTTAGGTGGAATTCAGGTGCCTCAGTTCAAGCGGGTGAGCCTTACAATGTGCTAACAGGGTGTATTTGAGCCTTATAGCAATGATTCTTGTCTGTTTTCAGCCAATGGCTCACCTTCAGTCCCAAACTACAGCTTTGTGACGTTCTTGCCAGCTATATTTCAAAGACACCCAAGCTAGCTCTTCATGTACCAGCTCTGGAACAGCAGTAGCACAGTTGTATTTGTGTAGTGCCACCTCTTAGCAGCGCTAATTACCCTTTCTGCAGTGCTGCAGTAAGTGCTTCTTCCTGTACTAATGCTAGGATGTGTGGAGAAGCCTGTCTTCTGGAAGGGGTTGGCTCTTGCCCTGTATCTGCCTTTGAAGACCACAGGTTGATAATCGCTGTCTAGTATGGGGAAAGTGATTAGTCATTTGCAGCCTCCAATCTGTTCCCTTTAGATTGAATAGTATTTACAAATGAGATTACACTTTCGAGTATTTTGCGTGAATGAGGGTAGCAGAATTGGTCTCTTGACTGGGCAGACAGTCTGGTCTCAGCTTATAATATTACATTATATAGCAGGGACAGGCAATTATTTTGGGCGGAGGGCCCCTTACTGAGTTTTGGCTAGCCATTGAGGGCTGCATGACGTGCAGTCAGGGGCAGATAAATATTAATTTTGTAAATTTTTAGGGGCCCCACAGGCCAGATAGAATGGCCTGGCAGGCTACATGTGCCCCGCGGGACCGTATTTTGTCCACCCCTGTTATATAGTCATTTGTACAGTGTTCTTTCTATTCTGTCCTGTTCCCCTGCATTTCTATCCAACCGTTTATATTACTGTTTGGTCAAAACTATAACCAGGTTGTTTTTCTCATCAATGACAGTCATATTCAGTATATATTTAATTTAAAAGTATTAACCATGGGGTGACCTCTAACTTCTGAAGTACTGATTTTGAGAAAAATGACATAGTAAAATATCTTTCTGTATTCAATAGGTAGTAGCATTCATGGGTTAATTTTTTTCATACAAAACTTGAAATCTGTATTGGTTCATGTATTTAATCTTCTGCACCTGTAAGGATGAAAACTTTCTTCTTTTTGTAAGAATATAGCTATTAATGGCATTACCCACATACAGTGGAAACATATTGCATGAAGTGTTTTCTGGTGAGACTGAATTATTTGCAGAATCCAACGCAGTGAGGGAGTTCAGATTCTTTTATTTCTTTCCCTTTCATTTCCTCAAGGATTAGAACATCACATTTCTGTAGTTCATGTATCATTTTTTAAAGGGAAATAAAGCTTGTTTAATGAAGTAGATGAACTTTTGGGAAATATCAAGGAGACTTTTTGCTAAGTTGGCAGTCTTGAAAGAGCCACTTTGCCTTAGGCTGTTAGTAGCTTGCCACTACCAGTTGACTGTGGATGCGTCCTTGTTCTTCACCCATATGTTTGGGCTTGCAAAGCTGGTGAAATATATCTACTTCTCTTGTGAAACTAGATGTTCAAATCAGTTAAGAAGTCTCCAGAGCTTAAGAATGGAAAACATGACACATTTAGCAAAAATCAGGATCTTGTTTTAAGGTTTCTGTGAAGTACAGCATTGCAGTGTAGAAAAAAGAATCATTTTCTTTTTAGAATAAGCATGCCAGATGTTTAAACAATATGGTAGGATTTGTATGTACTGTAGTTCTGAAAGACCTTGGGAAAAGAGTCATGTCTGGACCCCTGCTGTTTAACAGTTTGAGCCCCTTGACCTAGAAACAGTTTTAACAGATGTTTGGTTCGAGTGAGCTGTGTTGACTTTGTAGTACCTTTTATTCCTCTTGGAAATGCAATTCTTGAAAACAGGAGATACTATTTTTTCCACAGATTTTGCTTTGTATACTGTTAGGCAGTGGTCATTAGAAAAAATTGGAGTTAAAATTTAACTTAAGAGGCACATGTTTTGGGATGTCTGTTACTACCTGTAGCACACAATCTGGAATGGATTTATGTAAAGTATGCTTTAACTGTGGATAGATAGCTTGCATCTGTCAGCAACACCATCGTGGTTATGTAGTCAGTCCAGCAGAGTGTACAGAAGGAACTGTGTTTTCAGTTTGCTGGCATTTACCCCTGGAGTCACTGAACTTACCTAACTCTTGAGCTATTTTGAGCCCCTGTCCCCCTTAAGCCCCTCCTAACCATCTTTGATCCTGGCAACTAAAGTTCATTCCATAACTCAGGTCAGATAGAAATGATGCATTGCATCACAGCTGCTTTTATGAAAGTGTTTATTTCATATCTGAAATGTTTTAATATACATTTGCTCTGCTATGACTTGCAGGAGGAGAAAGAAAAGCAGTTTTACTGGAGGCAAAACAGCCACCTGTGAAAACTAACTGCGTAGGTTGTGTTGTACTGATATCTCTGGGAATGATCCATCAGGAAGAAAGTAAATAGTCTTCAAGGGATCACCTGTATGCCAAAATGACCTCCTTTATCAAAGGTGTGATTGAAGTAGCCCTTCAAATTGGTCTCGGTATGTGTATGTGGGGGGTGGGGGAAGAGTTTCCTTAGAGGCAGGTGCCCCATCCCACTAAACTGTACAGATAAATGAGAAATGACAAACTTGAGAGGATCTAACTCAATTGTCTCATTTAGAGTTGTAATCTAATATGCTCGGCATCTAGTTACTTCCAAAGAAGAATTTCAGTCAGAGCAGTTCTTCAATTTTATCTTTGTTTTTTTAATAAGGTACAGTTTACAGTATTAAATTATGCTACCCTCCCCCATACTGTTCTATATCTGTTCCCAAAATATATTACTAAAAATTGTCCAAATAAAAGAGGCGTAAAAATATGGCACTGTAATGCAGGCAAGCTGCTATTTGGTTTTGTTGTTAGTACAGCCTTTTGAACAGCTGCTGTGGAATTGTCAAAAGATCAAGGCTTCTGAACATGGCATAAACTCTAATAACTTCATTGTTATTAGTGTATGGTATTGTTTCTGTAGCTGCTGCCCTTCAGTAGCTGCTGCATACAATTGAGATTCGCTCTTGGTTTTCCAGATGGCTGTTTTCCAAATTGTAAGCTCCTAGGGGCAGTTACTGTGAGTCTCCATATGCGTGTGACTGCTTTCTGGCACAGTAGTGACCGGATCCTAGCTGGGTCCTGTGGGCACTGCTGAAATGAAGATGTTAATAGCAAGTCACAACATTGCACCCCATGCAACAAGAGAAGTTTAATTACTTGATTTAGCTGTTTCTTCATTCCAGTCATTTGAATTTTTCCCTCTCTAGTTTTGTTGTTCCTGAGGGATTAACCACTCCAAGAACTTGACCCTGTTTTCTGTGCCAGAATGAAAACTTGTGGTTATTGCTGTTCCTGCGAATCCTCACCAGGTTGGCGGAGGGTGTAGAATCTTGCAATTCTGACACTCTTCTCAAACTTTTGGAAGCAGGTATAAGTAATCTTCCTTGAAAACACTAATATATAATTGCATTTGTGACATGCTTGCCTGTATTGGGTATCTGGTTCTTATTTAGTTCTTTCTGGGTTTGAGGCAGGTTTAGATAAAGCAGAATAGTTTATGGAGAACCACGTATGTAAAATCTGGTACTCTCTTCTAAACAAAAACAAAGAAACTAACATAATCTGCCTTGATTTTAACCTTCCCTCTGCAGAGATTGGGTGTTTCCCTGGGTGGCCAGCCTCCCTGTTTGAGACAGACTGTTCTATGAAATACATCAGCTTGAACACTTTCAATTCTACAGGGGATGTTCAACCAGAAAACCAAAACTAGAATGACCTTGCAATTTGGAATTAACCCTTAGTATAATGCCAGTAATTAAATTAATCTTATCTTAGGGATTGACAGCAAACACACAGCAAGGGAAGGATGTCAAATTGTTACACTGTATATACTACTGAGGTTTGCATAACACATGGAGCCATGTAAGGTCATATAAATAAAGGCCAGTGGCAGCAGTTATGACATTGTTTCAGCAGAAGATCTTGGAAGTGCTTTACAAATGTCAGTGAATCACAAGATGCCTCTAACTATTTACCCTTTTATAGGTAGGTGCACTGAGATGTAGAAAAAATACTGCAAATGAATTATGATCCACAATAATACTAAGAGTCAGTGGCTGATTCAGAAATCTTGAAACTTAGTATAATGCTTCAGAAAAAAATATCCAAAGGTATTAGCGTAGTAAAGTGATGCCGGCTGAAAGTGCATTTAATTTGAATGGCATGGGAGACCCAGCGCACAACATGAATCGCAACTTCCTTTTTTATTTGTGTAATTTTCAAAGAATGTAATAAACAAGGAAAACATTTATAACTTTATTGGTTATTAAAGCCTTCTGCTTTCTAGTATCTGGTTCTTGACAAATTCTTTTCTGTTTAGAGTAACAGCTGCTTTTCTTCAGGTGACTGATTATCATAGGTGCAACTATATACTCTTTCCTTTTACTGTAGAGAAAAGACAGAAGGACCACTTGTCTTCAACAATCTTGTGTGCAGAATGACAAAAGGATTTTTTTTAGAAATCTGAGGAAGACACACTTCGTAGTGGGGTTTTTAAAAAATAATTTATGCTATCACTAAGGTTTAAAGTTTTAAGATACTCGACTTCAGTCTAGAAGTTGTGAATTGTTCAGTAGGAAATAATGCTAATATTATAAAAGCCTAAGTCTGTTCGTAATGCTTTATTTGTGCTCTAAGCAGTGATTCTGAAGCAGTGCTGAGGAGCAGACAGAGTGTGGGGGAGCTGAGGTCAGCTGAGGCCCTGGTCCCTGAAAGAGGCAGAACAGCGGCAGCATGGGGTGTTAGGCGGTGGCACTCCATCCTAGCCCCTCTCCCACACTATCATTCTTGCTGGGCAATTGGCTAGTTACTAATAAAAGTTAGTTAATGACATTTAGCCCTACTGTGGCACCCTCTGTGAATCTGCATAAATAAAAAAAGGTACTTCTGCATTTTTGTAAACAGATACAGGCCTGGATCTTTTGGTTTTGTTGAGTCATGCCTGCACACGACCCAAGAGACTCCTTTGATCCAAGGTGGGTCTTGGGTCCAGTTAGCCCCTTGTGTAATGCTTCTTTCAGATATGCATTGCTAGCCTATGGCCACTATAGTGCATTGTACTATCTTGCAGAGAAAGAGTACACTAACAGGTTGTGTCTATGTTTCTTTTAGTATTAGATCACTCATTTGTTACATGACACATTAACAGTCTTTGCTGAAGGTGGAAGCAGACACCAATGTAAATTTGTCATAGAGAGGTCTAAATAATTACATCTGTTTCTTCTGGCTAATGACTGCTTTATAAAGATGCTGTCCTAAAATACGTATGTATTTTAGCAGGTATGTATTTTAGCAGGTAGAAGACAAACTGTTTAGCTATTGTACATTGGCTCCGTTTGCTTCAAATGAAGATTAGGTGTTGGAGTTCCCACTTAAGACGTATATGTGTGCTCAGTAGAGAACTACAGTTGTCAGCTTTTTACATATACATGCTTATATTTAAACAGGGGAGTATACTGAGTCTGTTTGCAGGTCTGGGTGCAGATTAGGGAGAGACATTTTACAGGAAACTTCAAATTTGGGAATTACTTCTGCTAGTCTTATTAGAGTATGAAATCCCATGCACATTAGTACAATAGAACTTTATTATAAATCTACTATTTAAATATTAAACTGATAGGAAAGTCATACTAAAATACTAATTTTTAAAAAGGCCCGTTTCTGTTTTACAAATCTGTTGATAAATGTCTGTTTTTTTCCCCAATTAGATCAGAACCAATGATTCTATGCAAGTCCTGGTCTTTAAACATTGTCTAGAGATTTATTCTCTGGAACAGGACTTGTGTCAGTCTTACTACATATAGTGTTGTTTTAGTTATTACAGGAGGCCTTGAGACCCCCCAAGTGCACACAATGAAAAGGTGAGCAGCAACTTTTTTGTGTGTGTAACCTCTTGAAGTTAAGTGCAGGCTTTGCTGAACTGATACCATTTGTTTGCATACCATTTGCAGTAACCTGAATGACTGGTTATTCTGGTTAGGAGAAAATAGCACTGACATCATGTGATTCTGGCAAAGTAAACCACATTGGAACTTGGCCTTTCAATACCCAAGGGGCTGGCAGCAATCTCAGGGGTTGGCTGGGAGCCCCATTGAGTTCACTAGTAATCAGTTGACTGCTGGGCTGGACAAGCTGCCCTAGTTTCTCTGACAAGCTCTGTCTAAAAGAGTGATGGGCAGTCTGCCATTACTGTTCTTTAGTGGAGTTACTGAAGATTAACTGTTTAGCTGCTCAGCACTGACTGTACTTCAGTTTGCAATAATATGGCTCAGAGAGGACTTTGTAAAGATTCTACTTTGTCTCATGTGTTGCATATTTTTATCTTAAAACACAGGCAGTTAAAAAATGCCCCTCTTCTGAATTTCAGAAGAATGCCATTAGATTTGCTTTCCTTTGAAGTTCTTGAAGGTTTATTTTTCTAACAAAATGCAACAATCTGCTAATTACACAAACTATAAGATGCTACATAGCAGAAATCCCTGGAGAAGAGGTTGCACAAAGAAAAGTCAACTCTTTGAAAAATCCTGAATATTTTATATTCATTCATTGTGACAGATGTACTCAAGTACATTTCTTCCAATAAAACTTCTAATGTGTCCTCCATGTGAGATAAAAGGAGTGCAGGATGGTAGGAGAATTGGTTTATAAACAATCAAGAAAAGCAGGCTGTCAGAAATGTTAGACTGCCTTTGTGACTTCAGCTGTCAACTTTGGCTGTCTGATATGTATTAGATGGTAAGACACAAGTGTTTCCCAGAAAGGCCAAAGTAATGGAAATTGTGTATAGCTAGTGTTATTCTGACTTAGTAAATACACGAGAATTAGTTTCCCTTCCCTGCCCTTCCCCCCTGCTCAAATGTGTCCTTCTTAACAGGTATTGATAGGACAACTTTTTCTTGCAGCAGGTATGTTGCGTAATATCTTGCTTAGTAATGAGATTACTTCCAAGGTAAGCTCTGCTTTTGATTTAAAATTTCATGAATGAAGTTCTAAAAATTGGAGTCCTCTGTTGTAAAATCACGGTACCGAGGGCTTGGTCCAAGTACTGTTGAAGTAAGTGGGAGCCTTTGCAGCCTTTTTTTCTTCACAGGAAAGTTGTCAAACACAAGAACTATTTCATGGTTATTATTTCTTTCCCTCCTACTTAGTACGTGTACACACATGGTCATATCCATAGCTGGTATAAACTAGCATATGCCCCTTTGGAGTAATTGGAAATTAAGCTTATTTAATCTATGGATTTGGCCCATTTTGTTTGAAAACATTTTCTGCATGAATTACAAAAATGGCAGAGCAAGCAATACAATGACCATACATAATGTGCGCGTTACAGCTCATTAAAGAACATATATTCAACATGTGAGGATAACAGATTCCAGTTTTATGTGTGTGTTTTATATCCTAATAATTCTGCTGTAAATATATAGGCGACTGGTGCTGTCTTAGTCAGGGGGGCATGTGCCCCCCGGCAACCAGTCCTGCTGACCGGGGAAGGTCACCCCGCAGCCGATCCTGTGGACTGGGGGTCCGGGGGGTGCGACCATTTCTGGGAGCAAGCGCTGGCTGATCGCTCCAAGAAGCGGCTGCAACAATCACAGCAATTGGCTGGCACTCTCAGGGGGGGCACTGGTTCTCCCGCTTGCCCCCCCTGCCCATTGCCTAAGTGTCAAATGTGGCCAGCCAGGGGGTGCACGTGCACCCTCATGGACCCGCTATGCATTGCCACTGTGTAAATATATCGCTGCTACTTTTGTCCGTTAAGCTGAGTACAGACAGTCAGAAAACGTGAGACTGAAACGATTCAGTTTTTGCAGGTTAGTCTAAACTGCCAGAGATGAAACTGAGAAACAACTGGACACACATTCACTTTTGATGCAGGAAATGTAGCCACATGCCTGCTGTGGTCCATGTCAGAAGCCAGGGGGCACTAGAGCATAGCTCTCTGGCATGTAACCAGCATGGGCTGTGTGTTCGGTTCCTCTTCCTGATGCCCCCAAGTTCTCTGGGATTTGCAGTCCTGATTCGCAGCAGCAGAACTCTGTAGGGTTACTTATCACTTCCTGTTTATGCTTCTAGGTGCCTTTGGGATTTGTAGTCTACAGTCACAGCCAGGAGTAAGTTTTTAGCAGGGCAGGGCAGCTTTGTTCTGGGGGAAAGGGAAGTTTAACATCCCGCCCTGGCCCCAGATCCCAGCTGGGATTTTCCTGGGGGGCATCATCCCTGCCTCATTCCCCCCTCTCCCCCAACCCTTCTCTGCTGGAGCAGACAGAATAGCCCAGCCCAGGGCTGGAAAGCATGCTGGGATGCTGAGGGACTGTGATTTAACTTGAATCAGGAAGGGGGCTGGGACAGAAATCTCATAAATTGGTTTTACCCAAATCAGTTAAGTCTGATACCACATTCAACCAGGTATATTTTAAACCAGTTTCAGCCATTTTGAAACTGCTTTATGTGCATTGAACTTCTGTTCTGTTACAGGTTTAAACCAGTTTCTGATGACTTAAACTGGTATATGTGTAACTTCTGTTCCTAGCTTTAGAGAGATCTCTTTGGCTATAAACCCATCTGCAATAGAGTTCTATCTGTAAAAATGGCGTTTGGGAAATGCTTCTTTAATTTTTAGATCATGCCCAAAAAACCATTGGGTATCATTTTTTTACTTTTCCTTTCTACAGTATTAGTGTAGTAGATTGTGACCAAGAAACCTGAAAAGTGGCAGAACAAGAAAGAAACATACTCAAAATATGAAAGCAAATTTAGAATGAGCTTAAAAGTTACCAACAAAAAGTCCTCCTTCTCTTTAAATGTAGTGAATCACTAGAATGACCTTCTCCTGAAACATCTTTTCAGCACTGGCGAGGCCTCAGCTGGAGTATTTTGTCCAGTTTTGGGCCCTACACTTTAAGAAAGATGCAAACAAATTGGAAACAGTTCAGTGGAGAGCAACAAAAATGATTAGAAGTCTGGAAAGGCGCACAAGGAAAGGATGGAAAACCTAGGGCTATTTAGTTTGGAGAAGAGAAGATTTAGGGGGGATTTAATAACAGTTTTCAAATATCTGGAGGGTGATTATAGAGAGAAAGATGTACCTTTCTCTGTGGCTGTAGGGGTCAGGGCTAGAAGCAATGCCCTTAAGCTGCAATATGGGAAATTTAGGTTGGAGATTAGGACTAACTGTTTTACTATGGGGGTGGTCAAGCACTGGAACAGACTACCTAGAGAAGTTGTGGACTCTTCATCCTTGGACATTTTCAAGAGAAGGTTAGACAGCCCTTTGGCTGGGATGGTTTGGTCAGGGGTAATCCTGCCTTGAGCACGGGCTGGACAGGATGACCTAATGAGGTCCCTTCTTGCCCTGCTTTCCTATGATCACCTGCTCTTGTTGCAACTAGTGCTTGAGAACCTCCCTCATCTATTTAAAACTGACCATAGATGAGAGCTTCTGAAATCCAATGATGACCTGGTCCTTTTGGCAGGCTCTTTAGTTGCTTCACCTGCAGACACATCTCTTCATTACCTGGGTTGCCAGTAACATGAAGCTTCCCTCTTGGCCAGCTAACATAGGAGCAGTAAGTGTGTGATAGCTAGCAGTTCCAAGTGGTTCCCCTGCTTGCTTCTCCGGCTCTTCTCCTTGCAGTCCCACTCTGTTCTGCCCCTTGGTAGGGCAGTAAAGGGTATAATCAGTACTGCTGGTGTTAAGAAGTTATATAAAACTAATTTATGTCACGCAGTTATCCCAACAAATCTGACTAGGAATCTGTATAAGTGAGAGAGAAAGAGGGCATAGTGTGTGAATGGCGGGGGCAAAGGAGAGAAGGTATCTGGTTCTTAAGCCATTTTAATATCACTCCAATTTTAGTAATCAGAGTTGCTTTTCAAGCAAACTCCAATAGTTGGATATCATTTTAGTTAAGTCTCTCTCTCTCTCTTCCCCACTCCCCGTACTTCTATCCTGCATGAATGCAAATACTAAAATGTTTTATATACGTTTTTACAGTCTTGGGTTCTGTAGTCATTCTCATGCTTTGCAGCTTCATGGCGAGGTGCATGATAAAGATAACTGTGTGGTAATTCATGAAGAATATTCCAATAATTTCTACACATTTTTATAAATGCCCCTTCGTGTACAATTCAAAAAGAGAAAAACTATTGTTTGTGTTGAAGTAATGTTGCAGCATAAGTGCTATTTATGTATGCTATTAGTGGCGCATTTCTCCTTCTCAAGAGACAACTTTAATTTAAGAAAACCTTACAAGTTATTTTCTGTGCAGTGTGATTTTTAGGAATTATCATTTGAAGACTCTCACGCTTGATTGTTACGATACAGAAACATGGATATCATTGTATAAAATATGGCCCTTATCCCATGTTTCTCAGCTTCTGCTGTTTGTAGAAGATCATGATATGTTAGAACTCTGCAGGAATATATAATTGGTTTAATAGACTGAGTTTTTAGCTTATTGTGTACATCTTTTTTTTTAATCTGTCTTTTAGAAAATCATGTCAGGAAATCAAAGACATTCCACAACTCTGACTCTACAACACTATAATCATGTTGGAGGGGAAAAAGAAATAGAAAGGGATTGAGCTTCCCTTTTTTAAAAAAAACCTAATTTAAAAAAATCAAATATATTTATGGAAATATGAACACCTTGATGATCTTCCTTTAGCTCATCAGGTTGATAGGAGGTACTTTGTTTTTCTTTATTGATAGAACAGTTTGGTATGGATTTATCTAGATGGCCTGACTTTATTTAAACATATCTGCATTTTAAACAAATATTAAATGCATAAGGACATGTTTGTGAATGAGAGTTTGTCCAACTTTTAATTGTCTATTTCAGTACAGCAATGTAAAAAGCACTTGAAACAATAATTATAAGTGTTTTCCTGAAACTTTTCTATTTTCTCCGTTTTTGGGGAATTGGCATGAACTACATAAAACAAATTCCCATGGAGTAACTGTATGTTGTAAGGTCTTTGACTGATACAGAAAAATTGCTTTGTTGATTGTATACCCATGCATGATAAGATATGCATAAGAAGAAATCTGCTACAGAAGTATAAATAATACTTATCTTTAAGCCAGCATCTGTCATCTGCTTCAGCAGACAGTGTTTTCTTTCATTCCTGCACAAAAAAGAGCTGAAAGATTTATGGAGCAGCTTTGTTTGTGCTCTGTGATGCTTAATCAATTTTTATTAAATTCTAAATTAAAACTTGGCTTTCATCATAGTCTTTTTCTCCCCCCCAGTAGACATCTCTGATATATAGAACAGGAGAAGGCTCATGATAGACTACAAAGTTTATACAGAGGTGGGAGAGCTTCAGTTCTGAACTCCCTGCACATTTTTCTTTTTGTGGGGCTTTTCTTAGTCATTTTTCAGAAGCCACATTGATATCTTTTTGTTTACATTGTGGCACACAGGAATGCAATATTTAAAAAAGTGACTTGGGGTAATTCATATCTCTGGAAAAATTTTTCAGGATAATTATTAGTAATCACAATAACATCTCTAAAACAGTCTGCTGTTACAAACTTGCAAAATTTATGATTTCACTAATAAAACTAAGTAGTTAAAGACTGTTTTTCAATTTCAGAGTACTTTAAAACATTAACTAATCCTCATTACACACTGAGATATGTAGATAAACAGCATTGTCTCCATTTTGCAGACGGTGAAACTAAGGCAGAGAGGTTAAATTATTTAGTCAAGGTTACACAACTAATAAATGGTAGAACCAGATGGTAGAATACAGGAATACGTGATTATTCAGATCATGTTTTTTCCCTACTAATAAGTAATGATAAATACGTAAGACTTATAGCAATTTTCATCTTCAAAAGTTAAGAATCATTAAACAATGTACTTAAAGGTACATTTTGCTTACAATTTTATCTGGTCAGGGAATAATATTGACAGAATATTGGGAGATTTATTTAGATTATTTTAGAACTAATTTTTCTTCTAACATTTCCCCTAAATGTTACTAAATTTATATATAGAGTGTTTATAAAATCTTGTGAAATGTTAAACTTCAACAACTTTGTATGTACACATGATAGAAGAAAACTAAATGGCTAGACTTCAGTATAACCACCATCTTTCATGATTCATTGTTCAATCTGATTTTCCAACACATTTTGGAAGTTATTTTCATTTTCAGTTACTGGGTCTGAAATAAAATGAAAACAAAATATGCTTACACTGTGCTAAGAAACTTAATGAATTATGCTTTCTATTACCATTTACAGTTTGCTTCTATCATGTATATCCAAAGTTATTAAAGTTTAAAGTGGCACAAGGACTTTATAAACACCCTGTATACAATACCATGTTAAGAGAATAAGTTTATGCAGTCAGATTCAGCTCAGAAGTTAGGATATGGAAGAATTAAGGTTGTTGGTGAATCTTTTTCTTTTAAAATATACTTTAATTTAATCTCCTAGATTTTTAAAAGAAAAATGAATTAACAGAATTATAGAGTTTAAGAGTACAAGCAAAAAGGACCAGTTGATCTAGCTTCACCCAGTAAGTCCTGTAATGAACCCAGCAATTAGTGTTTGGGTGATGTGGGATCTGTGTCTGGGTAAGGTCTATCTACTAGACAAGCATTCAGTATTAATTTGAATACATGAGATAGAGGATCTAGTGCTTCTCTTGGTAGTTGTTTCAAGTGTTAATCGCCCTTATTGTTGAAAAACTGTACCTTATTTCTAATTTGAATTTGTTTTACCTCAGCTTCCAGCCATCAGTTCTTGTTATGCCTTTTCCCCATCGATTAAAGAAAGTACCTGATATTTTCACTTGTGAAGGCATGCGTATAATATAATCAAGTCACTTCTCATTTTACTTGTTGATGAGCTAAACTGATTTAGCTCTTTAAGTTTCTCATTATAAGGCTTGTTCTCCAATCCTTGAATCATGTTTGTGGCTCTTTTCTGCATGCTCTCCAATAGTTTTAATTAACTTTTAAAAAATTGGACACCAGAGTTGTTCTAGTATTTCACTATTGGTCTTCTATGCACTCGTTTACATTTTACACATTAGAGTCCTGCTAGCTCTTTTTTTTTGTCACTGCATCACTGTAGGAACTTACATTCAGTTGCTTATCCGTAATGATGCAACCCTCTTTTCAGTTGCTGTTTTTTGTGATTTGGCACCCATTCTGTAGGAATAACCTGTCCTCCATTCCTAGATGTGCAACTGTGTATCTGGCTGTATTAATATACATTTTATTTTGACCTCCTGATTAGTCCTGCTCATAATTTTTCTCAGTTGTGGAAAAATTAGACCTGAAGCAGCAGATATATATGTTACTGGTTAGGACTATCTTGTATCTGCCCAGATTGAATATAATTGGGAAATGATCACAGGTCTCTAGGCAATGGCTAACTTCAGTTCAGTGATGGATTAAGCTTTATTCATCATAAAGAGGCCCAAAATAGAGTTACCTTGTTTGGATGTAATAACTTTTTGGTTATAAAATTATCATTTATCATTTCTGGAAATGCTAATTATGTGTTACTGGGTTCATGAGGACTCTAGGCTCTATCTCCCAAACTGAGGCGTCTTAAAACCATGCAGTTTCTCTTTCTACATGTCATAGGCAGGTATGTAAAGAGTAACCCTCCTTGTTCTCCTGTTTGATTTAATGGTCTGTAACATACTCAAACCTATATCCCTTTCTGGGTTGTGTTAGCACACTGATTTATATGCATTAAAGAGCCTGTAGTTTTATTTTATTTGCAAACACTGAAACAAATAATGGTGTCTTTAATTTAGAGTACCATCATTTCTTTTATCCATGCTGTTCTTCCTCAATGGGCTATAACTAGTGATTTTAACATATCATCCATGTAAGTTGTACCACCAGGCTTCTATAATGCCATTCCAATGCAAGAACTTCCAATTCCTCTTTCCTGCTTTGCAGACTCCAAGTGTTTGTTTAAAAACAATTGAAAAGCGTCACATTCTTTGCAGTGTCCATTTAATTTGTTTGTGACGTGATCAATTTGAGGTTGTGTTGCATTTGTTTTGTTAATATCCTCCTCTTGTTATACTAATTTTATGTCTTCCTCACTATTCCAGCTGGTGTACAACCAAGATAATTCATCTACCCATTATGCTCAAGCTATCTCATTCATCTGGTTCCCTCTTTCCTTGGCAAGTCAGTCCAATGTTCCACAATATCAAAACCTTCATCCTTACACCAGTCATTCAATCAAGTTATGCCCACTATATTTAGTCTTCTCCTTTAACTCGATGAATGGCATAATCTCTGAGAAAATCACTTGGAGTTTTCTCCTCTGGTTCAGGGGTAAACTTACTTTACAGACAACATAGTGAGATTCGTAGACTTAATATTATTTTTTTCCTGAGTCAGTATGAGGCAGGTTTGTATTTTCAATAGTAGCAGAGATCTGGTTTCCTCTCCCATGTTGTGTAACTTCCCTGAGGGGTCTGAGGCATTGTTCATTATAGCGTTTTATGGGATGCTATGCCTTTCCACTAAAATGACATACTGAAGCATATACTAGCAGGGTAGTCATAGGACTGATAAAATGTGCCCACATGTTCACCTCAGTACTTTGAAACCTCACAACAACAGGAGATGGAAAAGTGGGAGCGGCAGAAAGAGCATGTCACAGACCAAATCAAAAATCCAGTGCCATCCACCCCAACCCGAAACAGATATCCAAGCTGCAATAGAGTCTGTTGATCCCAGATAGGCCTCATAAGCCATCTTTGGACACACAGATAAGACAGTCATGGAAGACAATCATCCTAGAATGTGAGGGATTGCCGAAGGAGAAGAATGTGCCCAGTGTCTAGGAAGCACTACTGACATGAGGCATGGCAGTTTTCAGTATTTTAGAACAGTCTGAATATAGTTTCATAGTTTCTAGGGTTGGAAAGGACCTGAGTAGATCATCTAGTCCGACCCCCTGCCATGGCAGGAAAGAGTACTGGGGTCAAACGACCCCAGCAAGGTGTTCATCTAACCTCCTTTTAAAGACCCCCAGGGTAGGAGCCAGCACCACTTCTCTTGGAAGTTGGTTCCAGGTCCTAGCCGCCCTGACTGTAAAGTAGCGCCTCCTGATATCTAGCCTAAGATATGTTCTCATGGAAATATTTTAAGTCCCTCGCCCTGGGATTAGTTTCCTACCAAATTTCAATTTTTTACAGTCAGTGAAGAGTTGAAATACTTAAAAAAAATAGAGTGAGAAGTGCTAAGCAACCTAGATAAAGAAGTTTTTATCACTCCTTAATAAAACCTTTTTTTTGTATTTTTATGCTATTACTCAGATTAATGGCATGTTCTAATGACTGCAATAGAGTCATTAGAGTTAGGAAGTCTAGTTTTTTTTTCTTTTTCTCCAATAACTTGGGTGGGAGTTTGGTAAATGAATCTACACAATTAAATCCTATGCCCATTCTGAACTTGTTTGAATGTGGATCTACCTGTAGGCTCATCCTTTTGGTATGATTTTGACAAATCACTTAGCTTCTATGTTGTCTCCTTTCTTTTTGTTTCTGTTACCTTTTTAGAAATATGGCATGCTGTGAATTAAAACTAGTGTATCTGAACTCAAAAGTATGCTTTGGCTTTGAAGAATCTAAAAAAAAAATAGCTCCAGAGACAGTCTAAGAAGAATGGAATAAAATAATCAAATAGCAGCCTCCTAAATTTTAATAGCTTGGTCCCTGAAACAGAGATATCAGATAGATTTTTGTTTGTTTGTTTCAGTATTGTTGTGCCTCTATTTACCTGTTTTCCTTTGTTGCCATGCTAGATGCAACAGAGAGGTATGTGGGGTTGGGAAACTTCAGAAGCTTAGAAAGGAGGACAAGTAAAGGAAAAATGCCACTGAAATTTTAAAATGGAAACAGGATGTGGAACATGATGTATAAGCAGGCTATCATGATATTGTGCAACTGATTTCTGGCTTCTCACAACTATATGTTATACTCTTTGTTGCCAATCTTACATTTTGTTGTACAGATCACAAAACAAATTTAGTAAGTTTGTGTCTTTTTCATGTGGAGTAAATTTAGAGGAGATGGACTGAGTCTTTGGAGCCTTTGCCAAATGAGGTGGTGATGATGGCTAAAGAGGCTTTGAGTTGGAGAGTGCTTCTGGCATGAATACAAAACATACTGTATCATGTTTTGACCATGGTGCTTTAGACATACTGCCAAGTGGTTGTAACAAGATAGTCCTGTTACTGTACGTTGCTTTTAACTTTTCTTCTTGCACACAGTACATTTCCTTTTTGTTTTATAAACTGTGCATTGCATAGTTTTTCATACTTCTGTAAACAATTCAAACTGTTGCAAATTTGGCTAAGTATAATGAAGTTTTATAATATTTCCTCTGTGTCTTATGTCTTACATTAAATAATGACTAATAAAATCTATGTACGCTATCATATTAAAAATGATAATTGCCACACTTTGATGGCAGTTAACATTGTTTGGCTCCTTCATGATAAACTCTGAAAGGGAACCATTGTACATATTCCTCAAATGACCAAGTAAATGGATTATAATAATGTTCAAGCATTTTGGTTTCTTACTATGGACAATCTTATTGCAGTGCCGTAATTAAATGTTTTTTTAAAATTAAAGTAGGAATGGGATTCTTTTAGGAAGAATATGTAATTGAGACTTTTAAATAAAATGCAAAAGAGGAGAGGACTACAGTTTACATTTTCATAAATGTAAAAATATAAAAAACACATGTACTTGAAAATAAGTGGGAAACTATTTTTATAGATATTAAGCTGCAATGTCACACTTCAAAAAAGATAGCCGTGGCATTATTTCTGTAACTGGCAATGGTTCTAGAATTCTGCACTTTGTTATAATACTGATCATACGTAATAACATAACTTCTAAAATTTATTATACAAATTAAAATAATATCATGCAAACGCTTTAGCTCAGTGTTTCTCATTTTCTAATATTGCTGTTACCTTATTTTTAGTACTAATGCTTGTTCGTAAACCTTATCACTGGTGGCTATTTGTAGCTAAGCTTACCTTTGCAGGGTAGTTGTGCTTTTGTTTTTTGTCTGAAATAGTGTATACTCTAGTGTATTGTAATGTTATTATGTCAACTCTCGATAATTTATGGTCACTGAAGAGACCCAGGGCATCCTTCGTAATGGAAAATCACATTATGTTGTAGTATTTTTACATACAGTTTTGCAAAATTTTGATTTAGTAGCTATATTATCCCTACCTAAGTTATCTTAGAGGGGGGTTTTGTGTATGTAGTGTTCTTCTCCTCCTGTCTGAAGTCTTGCA
Organism: Crocodylus siamensis; assembly: GCF_052110815.1. Lineage (NCBI taxonomy): Eukaryota > Metazoa > Chordata > Crocodylia > Crocodylidae > Crocodylus > Crocodylus siamensis. The sequence goes on along the minus strand of NC_143397.1, from coordinate 86,124,545 downwards.
TAGAATTGCAGTGTGATGATAGATGGTAGATAGTGGAATGATTTCTATTCACGTGAAAGTGGTAAAGCAATTTCAGAATCTTTCAAGGTGAAGTAAAGGATGAATTCATTAGCAGAAGTAAGATTTCCAATAAGCTGACTTTGTTACAAATAATAAGTACAATAACCAGTTTGATGCTGGACTTGTATTGTACCATAGCAGTGTGCTACAGTACAGCTGTTGCAACCGGAGCTTGGTCACTATTACAGCGTAGTATGCTTTAAGTGCATGGCTTTATGGACTAAAAAAAGTACTTGTTAAGTGTGCAGTGCTGTCAATGGTGTGGTATTAGCAGCCCCCAAACTTGCTACTGTTATTTGTTAATTCTGAAACTGAATAGTTCCCATAAACTTCAATGCTTCTAATAGCAGCCCTTTGAAAGTTGCTTCTGCTCTACTTTTATACAGTTAAATGGAATGCAGTAGACAGTAAGGCTGAAGGAGGCTATGTACTTAGCCAACATGCAGGTAACCAGCAGGTTTTTTTTTTAACCTGTATGCAGATAACAAGTGCTTTTTGTAGCGTTAGGAGTAGGCAACATATTGAAACTGGCATTGTGTTATGTACTTATTCAGTATGTATATAAATATAGTATTTTGTATTTATTTGTGCTTCTGATATCATATTTTGCTGGAACATACTTTTAACTTCTATTTTATTGTTTCTTCATGTCATATAGTTTGGTATGAAGATTTTTTTAAAGTACCCTTGTGAATTCTTATTGCATATAATCTAAGAAGATCATGGCTGCAAAAGTGTTTTTTCACTTGGGTTTATTGAGTCATCCTGAAAATCTGGACACTCTCACTCTCATCTTCCCACCCCCACAGCTTTCAAATGACAGAGCTGTGTTTTACCATGGAGCAGTAGGATAGGCTGTCACCACAAGTGGATTTCCTGTTTGTGGCTGGATGTTATGTAGAACTGGAGATTAGGAAGTAAAGAGAGAAGTTAAGGAGCAAGGGACTCCTTTGAGCAAAGCTTTTATCTGCACAGCCTGTAGTGTTTATCTGCCCTTCTTCTGGTAAAAGAGTGAAGAATAGATTCTGAGTTCCAAAGTATTGACTCATGTGGCTACAATGAAGTACTAGGATACAGCCATTTCCTACCTTTGTTTAGAAATGAACTGACTGGGCCCAGCGGATGCAGGTCCTCAGCTGCAGAGCTTCATGGAAGGAAATGCTTTTGGTCTTTATTGAGTACTAAATGCTGTTTAGCAATTTCTTTGCACTTTGCACTTTGCATGTGGCAAGCATTGTGTAGAAAACTCTGGTATATGTTCCTATACACTGTTTAGCCATCTGAGGTCTAAAGGTAATTATATTGCAGTTCAGGAAAGCTAGAAGGTGGTAAGAAAAGTGTGAGTTGGTGAATAATAATAGGAACCCTGTATATTTACTTAGTATCTTACAGAGGGTCTCAACTTGTTTTGCAAATATTAATAAACTGTCTTATGTTGGTTGCACCCCTTTGAGGCAAAATATATACCTGTTTTACATAGAGGTGAGATGAAGCACAGGAAAAACTTGCAAAACTTGCGTAAGGTCACATAGCGACTCAGTGGCAGAATTGGAAATAGGCTGTAAGAGTCCTGGCTTCCTTATTTGTACTGTAACCATTGAACTACAACTAACTGTATCAGAAAAGAGGACACATTTTTGTAGTAGGTATGACTACAGGTATGGATTTAAGTAAAGAAATAATGCTCTTGTAAATCAAGTAGTGTAGCACTAGAAGGAAAACCAAGACAATTAAAAATTCCTGTGCTTATTGTGTATTTAGTCATGAGATTCACTGAAATCCTGTCCAGTATTTTGTGTGTTCTTTTATTAATGATTCCATTAAACTTTTATTGATCAGTACTAGAAGCGATTGTGTTTAGTTTTTATTCAGTATAATCTGTGTGGTTTAGTGGTTTACTGTACAGCTCAAAAGCAAATCTTTACTAGTAATGTACCATACACATTATTCTTTTCTTAAGTAATGCCTTGTTGGCATTTGCTACTAGTGTTAGTGAAAGAAGCAAAAAAAAGGAAAAAAAAGTATAATTCTGGAAGCACTCCAGAGAGAAGTTAGGAAACAACTTAGGGACAAATGCTCCTGCTTGGTAGTGAATGCCAAATAATCCCTGGTTCTTTTTTGTTTTGTTTTTTGTTTTGTTTTGTTTTTTTTAGTTTTTCTTAAGCCAAAATTAAACACAGTAGAGTTTACTGTTTGCTAATCACCATGTGTTTACTTTCTCTTCCAAAACTGAAGTTGCCAACCAATACATTTCCTACCCAGCGCTATGAATCTGTCCAAATAAACATGGGAAGTAGTAAAACAATGACACCATAAGAAAATACATCCTCATTCATTAAACAGAGTCCAAAAATTTATGTGGAATTTAACTGTAACAGAGATATGTATCACATGGCTTATTTGGGATATGGAAAACTTACTTATATATATATATATATATATATATATATATATATATATATATATACCTATGCATATACATATACACATGCTCATATACATACAGTAACACATCTAAGGCTCACAGTTAAAACACTACAAAAATAAACTTTCCTGTTGATCTGTAGGGATGAGCATGATTATTTCATAGCCGACTCCATCTATAATCCCAGTAGATTGTTGCATTTTGGGTGCCTCATAACTTTATGTTAATTAGGAAGGTAAGCAACTTGTAGAATGCATGCACTCAATTTCAATTACTGGCCCAATTATTAAAGGTTACCAATGTGAACTTGAAGTTGAACTTAAATAGTGCTTCTAGTGGAGCCAAGGCAGAAGGGACAGATGTGATACTGTTTCACAACTTTTATTTGTATGACTGGGAGAAATAAACCTACTTTCTTTACAATAGAAATATTGCACTAAACAGAGCAATATCAGCTTTAATCTAGAAGGATCTAAAGTGTTTTACAAAATATCCCACTTTGGCAAGGTAGAGTTCCTGCTGATGTCAACTGGAGGTGCACATGAGAATCTAACAGGACATTCAGCCCTTATGACTGATTCACATCTCATCGTTGAGTTGGAACATTGAAGCTTTCTTGGGCTAGCAACACTACACAAGAGTTTTTTGGTGGGTAAAGTAAGGAATCACTTGCACAGCTATAACTGGTAGAGCACTGAATTGACAAAAATCCCTCTTCTTCAGCAACAAATAAATTGTGCCTTATTTTTAATGATGAATAGGACTTCTAATATTTCTTTGACCTCAGTTACCTATTAATTCAGAGGGAAGAGCATTTCTGATTAAACTGTATTCACTACTTCCTACTATACTTGTCTTTTCCTTGTGATTAAGTTTCCCACCCAAGTATAAACCAGGTAATCTACAAAAGAGGATGAGAATGTAGCTCAGAAGTGATATTCTGTCTGGAGGCATGTGTGGCGTGTACAGCTGCATATCCCATGTGCATTTAAAGTCCTAGTTATTTGAAACTTAGGCCACGTACACGTTATTTCTACTGGGAGAGTCACTGTTCCTCTGGAAGAAACTACAAGTATACAAATGTTCATGTTTCTCCTGGACTAAAAATGTCTGTTCCAGGAGAAAAATAACTCATATTCAATAGAAGGTGCTCTCCAGAGAGTTTCTCTCAGGAGAATGGACTCCTGTACATTTCCTGCAGCTTACTCCTCCCAGGGTCTAGATAGAGTCAAGCTATGGAGGAAAGCTTCATGTCTTTGAGAGCCCAGGGGTACCGCACTATTCCCTGCCAGCTTCTCACACACTGGGGACTCCAGTGTGGGAAGCAGGTTTGGGGGCTTTGTCTTGTTCCAAATGGGAGGATTGGAGCAGCTGTTGCACCCCATGCTTTCTCCAGACTGGGATTACTCTGGCCGTGGGAAGAACACAAAGAGAAGGGGAAGTTGCAGGTTTGAATGCTCCCTCTCCCAGAGTCATTTTCAGCAGTGGAAATTTTCCATTGCTAGAAATGAATGCAAATGAATGTTCATATGTGGCCTTAGTCACTACAGGAGCATAAAGCCAGACAGCTCCAAGGAAACCAGAATCTCTTTGATTTTCCCCAGTGACTGATTGTCCTCCATGACAAATAAACCAACTCCTCTTTCTTTGTACCTTGCCCATGGGGAACTGGTGCCTCCTGAGTCAGGGAGGGCACTTGCTCCCCCAGCAGCCAGTCAGCAACAGAGGGGTCCCCCCACAGCTGATCCTGCTGACTGGGAGAGGGACCCCCCTGCCACCAATCCTGCAGGCCCACAAGTGGCAGCGGCATGCTGCCAGCACTTCTGGGCACACCGCTGGCACTTCCAGGTAAGCGCAGTTGGCTGTGGGGGGGACCACTTCTGGCACCCCCACTCCCCAGCCAGTTCTCTCAGGGGGGCACTAGCACTCCTGCTTGCTCCCCCTTGCCTGGGAATACTGGTTGTGAGGGAGTGCACCAGTGTTCTCAGGGGGTGCATGTGCACCCCTGTGGACCTCCTATGTATCGCCACTAACCTTGCCCCATATGTGTAGGTATGGAAATCTGAGCAGAGCCTGGCATATTAGACTTAATTCAAAGACTTGTAATTGCCAGGGCCTGACATTCAAAGTTGTGGGGCTGACCCTATCAAACTACATTTTGTGCATCTTAGTACAAACAAAATACAAGGATTCAGTTCATACACTGTTTTTAATTTTGTCAACTTCTACACTTTTATAACAGCTGGAATTACCGCTTCAAAGTAATTCAATTAACTTTTGCACAAGGTTAAAATACATTTTTTGCATTCACTAACACTTATTAATTCCTTAACTTAAAAGAAGTTCCTTTTATGGTGGTGAAAATACTATTACAAAAGTCAACTGATGCTGTCTTGTTAGGTCTGTAGCTAGGCAAGTTGGAACAGTAGCAACAAGAGATGTGAACTTCCTGAAAACTTCTGAGATTTTTGATGCTCAGACTTTGAAGTTTCATAATTATCTTTTGGATGTAAAAAAGTTAACCATTTCACCACTAATCATTCATATAAGGTACCTGCCAAGCCTGATGCAACCTATGTTCTTTTGACTATGAGTTTGAATAGGACCAATGATTTAGGTTTTGGATAAATAGTATTATTAATGGTAAATAAATATCAATACTATATTTATATAAACCACAAATATAATATATAATATACAAATAATATAATACTTAATATAAATAAATAAGATAAATATATATATAAGTCATATTAAAACATTACTTCACTTCTTTAGACAATTCAAATGTTTACTGTTAGACTTTAGAAAATAGAGTTCTTTGGGTACCATTAACTAGAAAATAGCCTTGAGGCTCTTTATGTATTGGTTAGGTTATTGTAGAATTTTCATAGATATCTTTTCCCAGTGGAGAATGTTTAAAACAGTTTAACCATTAAAATGTTGCTACTTCTAAATTTTCTACCACTAAATGCTTAGAAAGTAGTGCATGTGTATGGAAGGGTATTCTGTTTGTGAGCTCTCTTCTAAGAGGTAATAAGTTAATAAATATTTTAAAATTATTTTATTCTGTTTTACTTGGTACCAATCAAAATAAAAACTTGAGGACAACTAGGTTATGAAGAAAATCTTCAAAAAACTGTCCCCACAAAAATACCATATTTTTCTGACACCCTCATCTAGCCAAAATTATCATAATTGTAGTAGTGACTGGGGTCATCAAAAGGATTCCTCATGATAGGGCACATCTACACATGCAATTAATATGTCTGAATTTTCTGCTAGCAGTGGGAGGGAGACAAATCCCTGTAGTTCTTGCTAGAATTCCTAATAGACTTTCTTTACTCATTGAGTATTAGGGTTCTGGTACATGAAGCATTTAACTCTCCCTGCTCCTCCACCCTCAGTGTTGTGTATTTGTCCTATGGACAGATAATAGAGTGGTGCAAAGCTTCAGTCACTGATTTAATTTGGTGGAGATTCGGGCTGGATCTCTGAATCCAGATCAAATCAGGAGACCCATTCATCTTTCAGAATCAAATCAGAAACGTCAGATTCAATTTGGAGAGATTCAAAGATTTGGATATAGACACAGCTTTATATGTTTTTTCGACATACCTCAAGGTACCAGGAGGCTCATGAATGCTGAGATGGTGGGGCAGATGGAGCATCTCACAGGAGCATGGGGGGACCCCAGCATGCTTGGCGGCAGACCCGGAAGTGGAGCAGAAGCATTTCCAGTCTACTTCTGGGTCTGCTTTGGAGTGCGTAAGGGACCTTGTACCCTAGATCGACAACTGGTATCTCTTGGGTCTGGGGTCCCCTTGTGGCTGATCGCCCAGTTGGGGGGGGCATGGGGATGAGAGGGGTTTCCCGCAGGCTTTGTGGCAGACCCCCCCCATGCTCTTGTGGGACACTCCATCCACTCCAGCATCTCAGCATTCATAAGCTGCTTCTGGTACCTCGTATGTAGAAAAAACATATAAAGCTGTGTCTATGGCTGAATTGCTGATTTTCCAAATCAGAGTCAACTATTCAGATTCGGATTTGGCTGAATTGAATTGGGACAGTGATCTGAATCAGCTAATTGTATCACTGTCCCCTGAACTGGGCCAAATCTGAATCAAATATGGCCTGCTTTGTGCACCCCAGTAGATGATAATTACTGGGCATACCTACATGTTGCCCTACGATGACATTACTGCACCGCGCTTCCAAAAGGAAGTACTAAAGCACAGTGCAGTAACTGCCTGTACTGTGCCATATGTGTGGTGCACGTTTATTTTTAGCAGCTACCTTGCCATAGCAGCACGCTATAATGGGGGAGCATGCCATTACAACGAAGACACCCGTACATGCTACATTGTCATAGTGTGTCACTATGGTGACATAGCATCATGTGTAGATGTGCCCACTGTGTGTGATTTTTCTAGAACAGTGGTGCCCAATCTTTCAGCCCTGCAGGCAGGATGCATGGCATGGGGATGGTCTGTAAGCTGGATCTTTTGTGGAGTCAGTCTTTGGGTATGATCCAGCATGCTACCCCAACCCTGTACGCCTGGATCTTGCCTCATGCTGACTGTGCACTGACCTGAACCTGTATGCCTGGATCTGGCTGTGCACTAGCTCCCCTTGGATCCTGAAATTGTCAACAGGGGAGTGGCAGTTTAACGCTTCTAGTGCTCCCCCACTGCTAGATTTCTGCACCTTTTGGGAGCCCACAAGCTAGATGACATGGCTCTATGAGCTGGATCCAGCCTTCAGACTGGGGATTGAGCACCTCTGCTTTGGACTGTTTGTTTTTACAGAAAATCCATGTTTAAAGTTAATGTTCCATTATTTTTCTCTTTGTCCCATCAAATATTTTTCCATGAAAATATTTCAGTTGTCGAGGAGACATAAGAGTATACATGTGGGTGTAAAATTTTTAGCATTTGCCAACACTTGACTCAGTTAAGTGGATTAAGGATCAGAAAACTATGGTTGCCTCACTAGTTTTTGAAACACCGCCTTTTCCTCACCTCATTTTGTCAAGGTAAGGGAGTTTGTTTTTTTACTGGTTATGGCAATAAAGTTTGCTGAATAAGAATTTTCAGCTTGTTCAGGAAACTTTGCAATCGTTTTGCATTGCCACTGCATTGTCTTGTCACTTAATACTGCAATTTAGAAATCCAAATGAAAAGAACAAATAGAGAAATGCAAAAGAATCTTTGTGTAATCATATTTTAGTGAGCTACAGAACTAGTAAAAAACTTTCTAAATAACTATCTAAGAGTTTTTTTGCCACTAGAAAATTGCTGGCAATAATTTTCGTGAATTAGAATAGAGACTGTTCTATATTGGAAGGTTTTATACATGACTGTGTTAAAAATTAGAGATGGAAAAGGTACACAGGTCACATAATTCAGTCTTGTGTCAGTTCCTGAGAGTATTGTTTATAATAAAAAAATATATATATTAATAGCTAATTGTTTATATGGAGGCTGCAATGCCTCAAACTCAAAACACTTTACAAAGATTTCTATCTTTATAGTTGTGCCCTGTTATGGTGATTATATCACTTCCTTTCAGAGAAGATATACTACAATTTTAGAGGTCTTGCTATGAGAGAGATTTTTCTGAAAATGAAATATTTCTTTTCTAAGTTTTACCTTTTAACTTCAGACTGTTGTATTATGCTACAAAATTTGTCTCTTGCTTTGATGGTCATACACCTCATTTATTTGTTGGCTGTTAACAAACCATTGTTATATCCTACCCTTGTAATCTGGTTTATAAATTTAAAATGTTCAAATGTTGTCTTAATTTGCATTATGATTTATAGTTATCTTCTGGTTGTATTTAAAATATAATGAAGCTATATTGAAGTTTCATGTCTTGTAGCATAAAAGCAGATTTTGAGGGAAAAAAGATATTTTTTAATCTCAGCTGGCCTGGCACTCTAAAAAGCTGGGGTTGTGGTGTCTGGTATTTGATCATGGCAAATGCTGAGTTAAGCAAGCAATAACCTATGTATGTTGAACTGAACATTCACAAAGTTTCAGGATACCTAATCCTTAAGCAGATGCTTTACCATAGTCTCATTATAGTTCAGAAGTGGCTCCTGTATGAGAAAATGCAGTCATGCAGAAACAGCACAAACACTTTTGACTTGCCCACTACTAGTTGCTGCATTTTTTTTCTTCAAACAGGTTGTATTGTCAGTTTAACTTTATACCCACAGCCCCTTCCTTTCTTTACCTGGTGTTCTTTTTGTTTTGAATTAATTTCATAAATATGATGTACCTCAGAGAGCTTCATTATGAACTGCTTATGAATTTGCTTTTAAATATAATAGTCTTGTTATTATTAAAGAAGATTTTTTCTTCACACAGCTTTTCACTTCATGGCATTTCAAATTCCTTAAGTCCTGTAATACTATATTTTGTGAACAAGAGAGGGGAAAGAAGAGAGAGATTTTAGTCCTTGCTTTTGTTAACCCATTCTTGTTTTAGGCAGAAAAAGAAAGGGTTTTTGTTACCCAGTGTTGAAGATCTGCCAGCTTGTAAAGTATGCCTTTTTTATGTGAGGGAGATTAAGCTGGCATTTTATGCAGTCCTCTTGTATTCACCTTCATGTCTTGTCATAAGGCGTATAATTACTGCACTTCACCATCAGCAATCATTCTTAAGTTAAAACCTGTTATAAACCTCTCATTAATAAAAATCAGACAGGGAATGTAGAAAGTACACCTTCAAAAAGAGAACCAACTGTTAAGGGAGTTAATCTTTTCATTGCACAATAGAAGAAGAATAAATAATTTTCACTTAAAGCTTTTCTTTATGTACAGTCATAATAGTTTGTGATAACAGATCTGGTACCAAAGGTTGCATAAACACAGTGTTTTATCCAGTGGGATTGATCTTTCTCAGTTCTCTGCCCTATTCAAAGAAGGCAGCTTCTTTTTCAGTTAATGGGGCTGGACCATTTCATCCCCTTTACATCTGTCCTGTGGTACAGGGGAGAAAGCTGCCCAAGCATGGCAGATGTTGATGCTGTTGCATAATTGAATTCCTAAATGATGTAAAGCCTTTGTAGATGTCCCTGAACCACCTGCTTATGACTACTTCCAGCATAAAGGGCAAATCAGATGCAGGGGCATAGAGAGAGAGGAAAAAAGGGACCACGATCAGTGCATGCTGTCCTCTGGCAATCCTAGTCTGCAGAAGAATGGCCCTTATGTGCTCCAGCTGGCGCAAGCCCCATGCACTCAGCAGAGGGGTGTGAGCCGTCTATCACATTACTCTCTCCCTTCAGGTGTGCCAAGCCAAGCTCTGGCGCATCTGAAATCTTGTCTTTTGCTTTTAGTGCATCTTCTTTACAACTTCAGTGAGCAAGAGCCAACGAAAAAGATAGCTGTCGTAGCAAACCGACGTTTACATTTGTGGAATATTTATATGGTAAAGTAAGGTACCTGAGAATGATTTACAAGGCTGTCCTCCAGAATACGTTTCATTTAGCAAAAATATAAACAGTGCTTCAGATGTTAGCTCGGTAACTTTTTTTATTTAATAGGGCTTTGTTATGGAAAGTGGTTATAAGGTTATAAAATGATATAATTAATTTCTCTGTAGATTTGTTCAGGGGAAGGCACTGTTTTCACACAGATACTTTGCAAGATATAAACAAATATGAATGGAATGACTGAAGAAGAAAACAGTCTTTTACAATTTCAATTTTTTTATAGTCAATATAAATCCAGGACATTTTCTCACTCATAAGAATAATAAAGTTGAAGTGGGTAATTTCAAAGATTTTGTATTTCAGGAACACACCATTGCAAGTTATCTATTTTGGATTTCTTCAGGAAAAGGAAAAGATAAAAACCTAAGCTATATTCACTTAGAAGTTAACTTAAAAATAGGGCAGATTTGTGATTAAGCTATATAAAGATGAAAGATTATAAAGAAAATTACCACTTCTAGAAACCATCCACTGTGAATGTAAGAGCCAAACCACAAGATCTTTTTTTATCTCTTTCAAAAGATATGAATGTCAGCTGGAGTATGTCTTAAAAGATGGATGCACATTTTTTGTGAAAAAGTACAATAATTTTCAAGTTATGGAAATGTGTATATATATGGAAATATACATGTATATCCCCTGTTGACCAAAATAAATTGAATGAAAACTTAAATTTGAATCTATGATTTTAGTTCCTTGCAGTTTAAAATTTAAGAGGAAAACCCAATTAAATAAGAGTTTAAATGTGACACTTGGAATTTCAGAATTAATTTCAAGCTGCAGGATTCAATCCTATACTGCAGTTACTTGGTTTTTATCTCCTTTGAGCAGCATTGTGTGTTGTGCCATTGAAGACTTGTAGAGAGGTGAAATGTACTAATAGAATTAGGTCTATATGCTCCCTAGGATTTATGTAGTACATATCTTGGCATCATGGAACAATTTACAGGAAAAAAAACTGCACCACTAACTCTCCTGCAGACTCTTATAGCCTTATTGATAGACTGCCATAGTAACTACCACAATGTAGCTGTTCCTCCTGCATAAATACCTGTCTTTGTACTTAGGGAGAATTTGAGATTATAGTCTGTGCACAACTGGGTAGAGTTAAGTGGCATTTGCTAGCTAAGTGGCTTGCTGCCCTTAAAAACATTTAACTCTCCAGCCTTCAGTGCAAACAGCTATCATGTAGACAAGTACTAACTTTCTTATAAAACCTGGGTGCTTGTACTTGGCAATTGTACCAAATCTTTGTGGCAGGTATTTCCTACCTCATGGCATGCCAGCCTATGGCCTGTGGGCCAGATCCACCCTGTGAATTGTTTGGATCCAGACCAGATCTTTGAGAGCAACTTAAGCAATTGGCAGCATGTGCCTGCCACAGTGGCAGAGATAGTGTCCCCAGGGTCCTACTACCTGATAAGTTCAGTGTGTCATCTGTGCTGTGGCAGGAGAGGCATCCCCAGGGTCCTAGTGCCTGGGGGCAGCTAGAGCTGAGTTGCAAGTTAGTGCTCTGTGGTGACAAAAAGTTGTCCCCCTTGTCCTACATCATGTTTAGGAGTACTCACAAGTCTGTTCCAGCTGGCATGTGTAAGATAAGATAGTATGTGTAAGATACCTGGACCAATATGTATATGCATAAGTTCTGGGGACTTTGGAGCAGTAGATAACTTTCCAGTGCCTTCCAAATAACCTACCTTCCTAATAGGAGTAGTTACTGCAAACTCTGTAGCATTGACTGCTGTCACAACAATGTAAATCAGTCTAAAAAGAATTATAAGGCATATCAGGCCTCACACTTCAGGAAAAAAACTAAGTGTTGACTGGGAAACATGAGGTAAATGGAAAAACTTCCAGGTAGACACAGTAGTGCATAATTATATATCCTGGGAGTTTCATATCCATCTCCTAAGCACTTAGGGTGCCTGCACATGAGCTGGGAGGCTTCTCCAATGCACTGTAACTACAGTGCATCAGAGCAGACGCAATTATTTGAGTCTGCTGGATCGTGGTAATTACAGCACTCCAGCCAGCATCTATGCCTTGTGTATCAGTGTTCCTATGCTTCAAAATGGTGGCAGTGGCACTTTAAGTAAAGCTCATTTGATGAGCTTCAGATAAAGCACCCTTGCCACCATTTTGAAGTGTGGGGACACTGATACACGAGGTGCTCTGCATGTTTTAACTAGAGCAGCTCTCGGAGCTGCCCTAATTAAAGAACCCTCCCCTCCTCCCACCCCGGAGCATGTGCAAAAAAGCCCTTAGTTTGGAAATTTATTGGAAACAGGGTAGTAAGCCCATACGGACTACTGGTGTGATTTGATATGTCGGTTTCCCATCTGTGCATATTTGTAGTGCATTCTTCAGTATTCCCAAATGGCATGTCTTCCCTGTGGGTTAATGAACTCTGTTGTTTCCAAGCCAAACTCATTGCCATTTCTTCTGGAGAGTGTTTCTTGAGTATCTGAAGACTCAGTACATGGTAGATTGCTATCTCATTGTATTTCATGCCTTTCAGCTTATGCGGTCACTTGCTTAAATTTTCTATGAAAAGGGAAATATGACCCTATAACACTAGTACAGCAACTAATATCTAATGCCAGAATTATTTAGGGTAAGTGCTTGAAAGTGTGTCTACAAGTGTCTATTTTAAAGAGAATGGTAGAAGGGGTTGGAAAAGAGTTGGCATAGGACTGGGGATGGGAAACGTTAGTGAGGGCTTAGGAAGAAGAGAGAAACAGAAGTCCGAACAAGAAAGTTAAGTGTGTAAGAAAAGGGAAACCAATTTTATTCCAGATGTTAGTTTTGCCTGGCACAGACAAGAACTGCCCCTCTAATAATTAATTCATGCATCATGAAACAGCTGTGGGATAGAGGAAAACTGAATCATCCATACTCAAGTTCACTAAAAATTTACTTTAATTCTTTACATCCCTACACCTTTGGAATAAATTCTGGAATTTTAATAGGGCCAGGCTACCATCTTCTTGTAACAACTAAGGGTGGTGATGGTGGGGGGAATTCTTTAATTAGGTATGTAACAGCAATAGGTCTTTTCATCACAATAATGAATTGTATTTATAAATCTGTAAGTTAAACTACATTAAGTTACAAACACCCCAGAATAGTCATTCATGTCTTCCTTCCCTCCCAACCTCAGCTTAATTATTGCATTCAACATTTTATTATTTTAAAAATCTTATTTTGGGGTAAAAAGACTAAATAGATACACTTCTAGCTAATTATTGGTCTTCCATTTAGTCGCCTTTACCAAATTCTGATTAAATCTAAGTATTTCATTGATTTATTAACTATCCTATGACCCCAGCTGACTTCCTGCCCTTTGGGCAGGGGGCTGGACTCGATGATCTCCCGAGGTCCCTTCCAGCCCTAATGTCTATGAAATCTATGAAATCTATTCTTTAGGTTTTTATGAACTATTAAGAATGCTGGATTCAGCTACACATAAATAACTAAGAGTAAAGAAAAACTGAAAACATCTGACGTGGTTTCTGTAGATTGCTCCATTGTGCCTGTATAGCTAGAATGGAAGATCAATGGATGATTTTATTATCATACTGTTGCAATACCTGGATACCATGTGATAATGTGGGGATGGCTGTGAATCTCATGAGACATTTTAGCCAAAACTTGACTCAACGTGTATTTCTGAAACATGGTAAAATGGCAAATATCAATAGGGTAGTGTAATACCTGGGTACATACTATCTATTGAGGACAAGTTAAAGGTGTAGAATGGAGGAAGTAGCAAGAATTAAGTCAGAGAATCTGTAACATCTAATAGTACACAATTTCAGAATGGAAAACCCCATGTAGTATAATTCTTATAGATGCAATTTCCAAGTCTTAAGAATTTGGATATAACTGTCTCTATGCTGATGAACAATGGATGCTGTGCAAAGATCAAAGAGTAAATGAAGAACAATGGCTGGCTTCACCTGCTCAGAGGTAAACTAGTTTAATTCAGATTTAGGGAAGCAATCATTCAATACCTTAAAGGTTTTTGGACCACTACTTCCAGAGAACACAAAGGATGCAATTTTTAATGTTCTAGTAACATGGAACAAGAAGAAATTTTAAAGCCTTGTAATTGACTGGAATTTTCTTCAAGTTTTCTTTCCAAGGGCATGGTCACAGAAGCAACTATTTGGCTATTCATAATATCCAGTATTCTAGCAGGTGAGGGGGCAAGAAGCTACCGGTTGGAAGAAAAAGGCCTTGTATAATCCCACAGTTCAGTTGTTGCTTTTAACCTTTGTGTATTTAAATTTAGCAGAATTTAAATCCTAAATCTGTCTTCAAAATGAGTTTATGGCCAGTACATCACAGTGAGCTTGAAAGGGCATATACATGTACACATTTTCTGAGAGAGTTTCTTGCCAGAGCTCAAGTACCTCAGCCTGTGGGAGAGGTACCAGCAGTGGGGGCAGGGTTGCTTCAGCCAGTACATTTGGAAACAGTGTTGATTACACAGATGTCACTGAGTGCAAACTCCACTGCAGTTTGGCTTACAGGACTTTTGTTACTGTAACTGATGAGTAAGAAAGAAATGAAACCAGCTTCTCAATTTAAGCCCAGGCTGAGTTCGCAGGGTTAGCAGTTTGCAAAACAAACAAAGAAACAACGAAGCAAAAAAGCCTTTTTTTGTTAATTGAGCAACATAAATTATAGAATTAATCAAGAAGTCATAACGGTGGAGCTCTACAATGCTTTTTTTCGTAGGAAGAGTCATGCTTAAGAGGTACATCAGGCGTCTCTACTGCTTGATGAAATGTTCTGGACTGTCAGCTGGTGTACATTGCATAGCTCCATTGATTCATATCTGTTGAGGCTCTGGCTTATGGTCTTGTTTCACACGCTCCATAAAAATGCATAAAGTCAAAAAATCATGAAGTAGATTTAATTAAAAAAAAAATCTTTGCATTGTGATCTATGCACAGTCAACACCTCATAAAGTTTTGTATGTGAAAGAAATTATTTTGAACTGGTGCAGAGTGTTCTGTAGTTGCTGCCTAAATGAACTTCTCATCATGGACCTAATACTGAGAGCAGTAAAGCAAGAGTCTGAGTCATCTGTTTATAAAATGAAAAGTATTAAACCAAATCCAGGTGGCAGCATGGGGTGGTGGAGGGGCTGGCTGGGGCACTAGGGTGCTACAGTGTGGGGCTAGCTAATAGGCAGCCCCTGCACTATAGTACCCTTTTTTCCCAGCCAGCCCTGGTCACTATCTACATGTGCGTTATGGTGGAACAAATTACTGCACTATAGGATAGTACTTGTCAATATTATCCTATGGCAGAGTTAATTAATTTACTGCATCCTAACATGACCCATGTGTAGACAGTGATGCTCTACTGTGGAGCCACTTAGTCAACTCTGCAGTACAGTGTATGTGTAGATGCACCCAGTAGGATTAAGGTGATTTTTAAAGGTTTTATTAATTGTATTAGTATTTCCATTCCCTCGAAAAACTATGCAGTGGGGGTTGCTGTACTAGGGCAGCATGTAATTATGGCAAGTTGGAGATGAAAAATAGTAACAGCAACATTTTTAAAAGAAATCCTTCAAGAGGCAAAGATTTCTCAGAGTGATATCTTTTATTGGACCAGCTACTTGGTTCGGTTAAGTTAGGCAATTTTTTGAATGCAAGACATTCTTCCTCAATGTTGGTCCAATCCTTGCCTCTTGCATAGTTTCTGGACCATCACAACTATAACATCACTCATATACTACCTTAAAAAACCCCTCTAAAACCCTGAGCATGCAATTTTTGAGAGGACTTAGCAGAGGTTCCAGTTTCAGTCAGTGGAAGTTTTACTATTGATTAAGCTCACTGATGAAGACTTTGAAAATCATACCCTTAAAAATAGATTATTGGTGAAATAAATGTTTTTTTTTTCCTGAATACCTGTGGATGTAGTATGCTTTGAAGTTTTTATCAACATCAGTTTGGATGACTTGAAAAACCACCTGGGAGATGATTGGTTCATATCAGACTAGACCTCCTTTCCTTTCCTTTCCCCCTCTCCCCTTAAGTGCAACTACCTTTTGAGCACAATAAGTAGACCTTTCAACACTGGTAAACTATGAAGAGTCTTGTGCTCTTCATGACTCCAGCGTACTATCCCTGATTATCATGAGCAGAGGTCCTGGCAGAGATGGGTAGTGCCAGTCTCAGGCTGCTGTGGAAAGTTTTCAGGAGGAAAACTGTATCCATGAAACATACTTAGCAAAATCCTGCCTCTCCTCCCCACCACTATTCCAATACAAAAGAAATAAGCTGTAGAATATAATCTTAAAAATGATCTTATTGTCAGGGACAGGAATTGCAGTACAAATACAATCATGTATCTTGTTGCATTCTGCAAGTGAAGAGATCTGCAAATTCTAAACTATAATTAAAATTAAGATTCTGTCTCTCTCTGTTCTAGAGACACAAGCCTTAACAGCATAATCAGATGTGAGTCTGCTATGTTAAAGGTGAACTATAAGGCAACTCCCCCCCCCCCCCAAAAAAAAACAAAACCAAAAACCAAACCAAAACGCAAAAAGTGGCTTGGTCTCCAGTATACGGATGGCTTCTGACTCTTTTTCTGCTTGTTTTGTATGTCAGGAATATTAGGTCTTCACTTCTCACTGTCTGCTAGTGGACTTTGTCATCTTTGGCAGACATCACTTAGCAATGTCAGCTTGCACTGAAACCTGAGCTGGAGGCCTCCCAGCTCTCAACACAAACATTCCTTCCTCTGAGTGCATTTACTACTGAGCCTTAGCTCTAGATTGTTGGTAAGAAGATGAGATACTGCCTGTGATTACTAAAGGTCCTGTCAGACCTTTTTAAGATCCTGATGTTCTGAAATATTCTAGCTTAGATAAATATATTCTGTCAACCTTAAAATCTTCCTTTGGTTTCTGTAAAATAGGTATTCTGGAAGATAAGTATTCACAGATCCATTTTTTTAGAAGTCATCCTTATGTTTCCAAGATACTGATTTTTTAAGATAAGCTCATGCAAAATTCTCTTATTTTCTGTCTCTAGTGAGTCAGTAATCCCTATGTAGCTCATTTACCTGAGTAAGACTAATCGTGGTAGCCAAATAGTATGCATTTGTAGGGTCAGACTTGTAAATTGCTCTATGGTAGTACTGTATGCTGCTAAATAGCATATATGTAGGGTGGCTGCATGTTGTGAGCACACATGAAAAGGAATCTTTGAGTCAAGTTCTGCAGTTATGTATGCCTTTGTAAATATCTGTTATGTACCTGGTAATATCGCCAGTGAAATCACTGAGGTTACTTTCAAGTTACACTGGTGTAACTGAGAGTAGGTGGTAGATCACTGTGTGCACGTCTATACATGCATTAATGCGCTGTAATAATGGCACATTAAGTTTAGTACCTCTAATTACAGATACTAGCTTAATGCTCTGTAATTGGCACTACTGTGTGGTAGTGCTGGTTCATGTTTTTTACGTGATGCTAATGTACAGTAGACTAATTCTGCTGCACATTAGTGCAGTAGTATAGTTTTTGCTGTGACACTAATGCACAGCAGAATTAGTCTGCACTTTTAGCATCTTGTGTAGACACACCCTGTATATAAGTACATACTTAATAGCATAAACATTATTATGGCCAGGTGGACAAGTAGTTGTTTCAGCATCATGAAGAAACTAGCTATGATTGTGCTTTTTCCCTTGTTTGTCTTAGTGAAACTGAATATATTCAGATAGCCAGCTTGTTTGTTTGTTTTTATTTTGGATAAGGTACAGTGTACTTTGTATATCTGAGCATCATTAATTGTGCATGTTTGTATATACATAATTGGGTTTTTAAAAACTCAAATATATTGGCAGTTTTAAAGTGTTAGCCTATGCTGTCAAAAATATGTAATTACCATTTATGGATAGCAAAACTATATGCAAGGGCACCAGATTTGTAAGATTTTGACATTGTGTCATATATTTTGTAAGCTTTCTTATGTAACTAGCACATATTGCACTTCACCCCTGGCCTCTGCATGCCTTCTGTTTCACTGCTTGGCCTCTTCTGAAGAGACTGCTAATTTTAACACATTTTGTGGTTTTGTAATGTGGCAAATTCCCACTAGGTGCTAGACAAACAACTTTTGCGTTTGTGATTTAAGCCACATTTGAGCTCAGGCTGTCAGAGGTGAAGGATTAATACATCATTCCAGCTGATTAGTTGCTTGCCCCTCCAAACTCCGCAAAATATGCATACATAGAAATTGTAGATAAGTTTTAGTTTGGAAAGTGAAATGTTCCTGAGTGGTACGAAATTGTTACTGTTTCAGGGACCAGACAGTGCAAATTTTGTGTTTTGATAAAAGGTTAAGAAATTTTGTTACACAAATTGTTTTTTACAAGTTGTTTTTTATTTAATCTTTTTTTCCAGAAACACACTTAAAACGTATCTTGTTTATAATTTATTTTTAATGTTCTTGTCTGGTTTGATGCTTAATGATAAAGCAGTATAAAGGGCTGACCACACCTTAAGTATAGTGTTTTAATCCTACATCCCATTCACTTCTCTGCCTGGAGAATCTTGGATGCCTCTCAACATGCTCAACATCATTCAAGTTTGCCTTTTTTTCTAAAGGATGAAAAATACTAAATCCCTTCTCCAAAGGGAAATGTTTGTAATGTCATGAAAAGGGAGAACAGATGGTATTATAAAGCTTAAGGGGAAAGTATAGCACTTTAATTCAAATTGTTAGGCAAAGTTAAAGACAGCCACTTCGTTACCAATTGTTGAAATTATTTATGCTCCTTCATGTAAGGAAACAACAAAAAGGTAGAAATTATTTCTGTTTTAGAAAGGGAAAAAAAGAGTGTTGCACTTGCTAACATCTGTTTTTCTTAATAGGAGGGCTGAACTGGGCTTGGTTTTCTGAAGCACCTTTACATTTTCATTGATTCTAACTATTTTGTATTCTGTGATTTTTGGTTTCAGAGAGGGCAAGTTTACCTAGATGCAGTGTGACAGCCTATTAGCAAAATAAACAGATCTTTATTACTTGGAATCTTTTGCCATTTTCCCTCCACTTTTAACTGAATTAGTTTTGCAGTATCAAGGTTTAGATTGTGATTCAGTGCATTAACTTATCCCCATACTGCTTTGATTGAGCAGCAAAGCATCCATTACCAATGCCATATCCAAAGTGACGTTTCCATACAGACTGCCTGCTGTTTCATTCATAACCACAAAGCAGCCTGAAATGACTTTACTTCTTTTTACAACTTTCAAGGAGTTAATGGACTGTGCTGGCCCCCTGCCAAAACCTTTAAGAAACTTTATTAATGTGTTATGAGGCTGGGACACCATAGTGTGGGATTTTATTGGTTATTCATTTTAATAAATAAAAATATGTATGCACAATTAAAGCCATATTCTCAAGCAATTGCCTTCTAGAAAATGTTAAGTCTTTGTCAATGATATTCTTAATTTTTGTTAATCAGGCTTTGTCTTTTTCTTTTGAAAATTTAAATCTTAACCAGTGTTGAAACCTTACTTAAATATGTATTGTCAGTGTTCCCTCAGGCAGAGACCTTACCTTTCTATGTTTGAAATGAATGATCTTTTAGTTGTGTAGAAAATATGGATCTATCTAGGGCAGAAAAAAAGTCATATGGACACTTTAAAAAAACCAACAACCCCTATACTGCACTTCTATAAAATAAAATGAAAATATTGAGAAAAACTGTATTATTCAGGAGCCACAGGTAGCCCACATAGATCGTATGAGAACCTGGCAAGGACAATAGAGATTAGTTTCTGATAGCCCATCAGACTCTGTTCTCTTTTATCAGACTGTTCCCTTTTTATTTTCAGACATCCTCCTTAGGCTACTGCCTTTTTAGCTTTTATAACACATATGTTTTTACATTCAGAATTTACTTGAAAAAGAAAATTGGCCTGCATAAAAGTAATCTGGAAAATGTTGCATTATGTATATTGTCCAATAACAGAATTTTTTCTTCAGTCGCAGCAAGATAGGTTTTTGTGGTATTAAAGAAAGGTCGTTCTTACACCCTTTCATTTCTTACTTCAGTATAGAAAAAGATTCAGCCAGGCTATGGACCTCTGAAAAGCAAGTATTTCATTTGCATTGGACTTTTGTTACCGAGAGTGCTATGTTCAAAAGGGGCCAAATTCAGTCAGCCCTGTCCACGTGGAATTGTATCATAGTCCTTCCGTGATCCCTTTAGTTTCAAGGAATAACAAGCTACTCACTGTGAATAAGGCTGAGAGAATCTAACCTAAAGTGTACAGCTAGGGAAGGCCATGAATATTTAGTGAAGGTGGGCAGTGAAGCTGGCCTCCAGAAGAGGTCCTGTTTCATTCACTGCATTTCTTTAAATGGAAAATTTGGACTTAGTGAATTAAGTTTTCCAATGAAATGGAGGGAACCTGGCCCTCCTGAAACCTTTATCTGCAAGATGCATAAGGTATGTGTGCTGTGCGTATATGCTCATGCACACACAAATGTGTGCATGTACACACACCATGCATAAGGTGTGTGCGCGCACACACACGTGCACTTTATCTTTGACTGTGCAGGAGCATAAGCCTTTACGCTTTAATCTGTATACACTTTATAACGTAAAAGGTTTACTAGAAATCAACTGACTTCTGCAGACTTTCTGAATTTTACTGATTAAGACATTTTGGCCAAATAGTTTCACATGGGGGACTTTTTTTGCATTCTTCCTCTTTTGCTGCCCTTCCCCTGCTGGCATAAAGCAATACTATAGTATGCTTGGCTCCATTTATGAGTGAAATCTAGGCCTCAGTTAAAAACACACAAAGGTAAGGTTGCAGATGCAACTTTAATTCTGCTTCCTTGGATGTATACATTACAATATGTGATGGCATAATGTTTTTCTCAAATACCATATTATGCAGTTTATAGTAAATATGTTTCTATGTTACTAATGTCTTTTAATGCTAAGTACTTCTCTGTGAATGACAGATATTTTATGAAAGCCATTTATGAAAATTTATGCAATAAATTTTCATACATCACATAGTACTCTTTAAAAAACAGCATAGTGCAAATTTGCTGGCATATATGGTTTAGCTAGATTGGTAGTTAACAGTAGTGTTTTCTAATATTACATGCAGAGCTGGCAATGATGCCTTTAATTAAGGCTTTCTGACATTTCCTTTGTAAGGCTTTGTATCCAGGTATGCATAGCTTTGCCAAACCTCATCATTCAAGTGGAAAATTTCAGTGCCAGGTTTCTTTCTCAGACTGAATTTTTTTTGGAAAGTTTCATTGAAAATGGATCAACCATTCCTGAAAAGATTAGGAAACACTGTTGGTATTGCAAATATTAAGAGCATTTCCAAGTACTTTCTGAAGGCTGTTAGTGCCTCCATACTTCAGAGCAGGCAGTTTTGGGATAAGAGGTAACTTAGATTGTCACTATAAAAAAATTCATTCAGATTTGACTAAATCATGAATTTTTCAAAAATTGCCATTTGCTTTAAGCTTGTTAGAGTTTTGTAGTTAAAATCACCAAAACACTGGTCTGAGATTGGGGAGAACTGGATGACATCCATGACTCTGTCAGAAACTCCCTACCTGTTTCTGGATAAAATTATCATACTTCTGTGTGCACCAGAGAACCAAACAAAGTTTGCATGTGCATCATTAACTGTGACATTCCTAGATGGAGTACATGAAAAGTACTTTGCAATTTCTGTTTTCTCCAAACATAGTTTTTGGTATGTACTGTGTTTCCCTGAATCCAGAGCAAGGTTTTTTCCTCATTAAGCATGAGGAAAAAAGGCCCTTGTCTTGGATTCAGGTACAAGGTAGAGAGGGGCAGGTGGCTGCTGCAACTCTGACTCCAGCCGGAGCCCAGGTCAGGGCCAGAGTCTGAGCCACAGCAGTCACCTGCCCCTCTGTTCACCTGCTCTGCTTCTGTCCCCCCAACTTAATTGTCAGATGTGGCCCTGACAGTGCCCTCTGCCTGGCTAGTTAGTAGCAGTGGCAACTCTGAACCCCAGGAGGCTGATGATTGTCTGGGCAGGGGCATGCTCCCATGTGCTCCAAGCCCAGGGAATGGCGCTGAAGCCATATCTGACAGTGGGGGGGTGGGGAAAGAGGCTGTAAGGAGCAGGGGTAGGAAGGGGACAGAGGTTGTGAGGAGCAGGGGGGTGAAGAGGGCAGGGGTTGTAGGGTGGCAGGCATCAGAGTGAGCAGGATGCTGCTTTCCCTGTTGTAGCAGTGGGGAGAGACAAATTTAAGATGACCCTCTGATAATTAGATTCTGTACATGGAAATCTATAACAAATGTATGTATGCAGATGTGCACTGGTCTTATTTCTGTGAAGCTGAAATTTCTTGTTGAAGCTGCCAGTTGAAGGTAGAAATCTCTTGATTTTCTGAATAGATAGTTCTGGACAAAAGGAAAAGAACATAGAAAATTAATGAATGTCATTAAAAATGATTGCAGCTTCTCTTTTCTTTTTCATAGAACCACAGAAAAGTAGGGCTGGAACTGACCTCTGGAGGTCATGTAGTCCAACTCCACTCCCTGAGGCAGGAACATCCATATCCAAACCATCCCATACAAATCCTTGTATATAACCTATTACTAAAACTACACAAATCAATCCTGTCACACAGCTACAAAGCATAGCATCCTAACCTGCCACAGGTAAGGCAGGGGGCATTGGTGGCCAGTATCCTGCTGCTGCAACAGTTGTTAAAATATGCTGAGAAATCCAAGGAAAAGGGCCATATCCCCTGCTAATGAGTTGGTTACTTTAGAAATCCAAGGGGGAGACTGATATTTTTCAGCAAAAATGTGAACCAAATGGGAAGATACCCTTTATAAATGAAAAGTCATGTTTCCCACAGGATAAAATTAGTGCATAAGTGTAACTTAAGACAATGACACTTCATATTATGCAAGCTGAAAATAACAGTTTATCATTATATTAACCACGAGGGAGTTAAAATACTCTTAGTTTATTATTGAACACAAAGCTGAGCTGAGGAAGAAATCAAGGGTTAGCATCTTATTTATTAATTGCTGTAAACCCTGGAGGTTTGGGTTATATGTTAAGGTGTCTTCTTTGCTCAGTGTGGCTGGGTGGTTCACCATGGAAGTTACTTACGGACTGGTCCATTATAACTAAGTACTGCTAGTAGCTGAGTTTGGATTACAGTTGTCCTTCATAAATGTGTATAAGTGGAGGCATATTTTACATCCTGCACATTAATATTCCTTCCCACCCATTTGTGTACACTGACATTTGAGATTCTCAGCACATGAGGTGGCATGCTGTTTCTGTACTGTGTGAACTGCAGTTTTTTTATTTGCCTAGTACAGTAACTTTCCAAGCTCCTTGTTAAGAGTTAAGGGAAGAGGAGACATGAAGAACCTGATGGATATTTGCCCTCAAGACTTGTGCGCAGGATTGGGATATACGCAGTTTCCACAAGATAAAGCTTCACCTCCATATGCAGGGGACAGGGGAGAGTGTTGAGACAGTGGGAGAATTTTTGTAAAAGAATAGACAATGATGAAAGGGTACAGCTGAGTCATTCACAAGGTGTGACCTTGGGACTCTGAGGTGTTAGTCAGTCTTGCAATTACATTTTGGAATTCTTTTATGAAGATGCTTGTGGGAAACAAAATGGATGGTAGTTTTTTAAGCATTTTTCTGATTTATTTTAAGCATCATGATACTAAACTGTTGTTCAACACACTGGGAATGAATATACAGCGGTTTGCCTTTCATTAACTGTACTGATTCAGGCTATCACTCTTGACAGTCTGTCAGCAAAATTAGTTTGGTTTCATCCCACCCCTGTTTGTGCCCATCCCAAAACCACAATTGTCAGATTAGGTACAAGGGAGAGATGGGCCTTGGAAATATGGGGTGTTGCAGTTGTTGATTGGCAGAGCCATTTGTTGGGGGAAGGACAGAATGAGTGTGGGATCATGGGCTGAATTTGCATTCTGCCTGATTTAACTCGAGCCTGTCACAGTGTCCTTTATCTTTTGTGACAGAGCTTGCGCTAACAGTATTTAACCTATTTATTTGATCTATTTATTATTATTTTTACTAGTTAATTTACTTAATAATTGTTATATTTAGATTCAGTGGAAAAGGATAGGAAAGTGACAAACAAAATGCCCCTGTGTTTACCTGTCTGATAACATAAAACTCAGCTGATTGTGTTTTGGTCATTTTTGTTGAGGAGGAGAGTGTCAAGGTGCTCTATTTAATATTTATGTAATGATATAAATCAGTACTGAGTGCAGACACAGCGGTCATGCTCTTTGGAACCTCAACCCTAGTGCACAGGCCATTTACAAGGACATTGACACTGTGTAGCTGTGTGACTTTGACCCTGCTTACCAATTAAACAGAGGGTGAAAGTTCCTTAATACAGAAATCAGTTGAGTGGATAGAATCATAACACTGAGGCTCCTCAGCCTGTACAGGGATTTTGATTTGATTGCTAAACTAGGGAGGAGAATATTGTACCAGACCATTATTGCATAAAACTTAATATGGTGTCCTTTAATGCAGCAAATGGCAAACTGTTGCCATAGACAGTTGATGCTCCATGGATCATTTATGGGTGGCCCATGAAGAGCTGACAGTCACAAAGCTGCTATATATGTGCATGTACAATAAAAGAAGTGGCGCACAGGGGAAGATCTTACAGGCCAACTCTTAAGTAGTTGTCCACCTAATGAACATGGTTCAAATGGGTTATCTCCTTTTATAGATATAATCTATGATATTTTTGTTTTGGAGTGAAATTCTAGTGCGGCTGTATAATCATGCAATTATAAAGAAAATAGATTGGAAATGTTCATTGAAACATGGTAATATGTTCAAATGTCACCTATGGGTATCCAAATTACCAGATTCATTCTGCATCTCTGACAAGTTGCCCTGTAATTGCAAGAATGTTGGATTCAGCTGATACTTAGAATTGTCATGATACTCTTGGTGCCAATTGCGATTATAGGATAGTAAAGAGGGTCCAACATGTATCTGAGCCTGAATTTGATTTGGTTACAAAACATAGTGACTTAATTATGGAAGACACAAGATTGCATGGCTGAGGGTTCCTGTTTTAGGTCAAGAATAAAATATAATACTATGAAAGGTGGTAGGAAATCAGATTAAATAAGTGTTTGGACAGCAAATTCTAACAGACTAATTTAATCTCGTGTTCCAGAAACTTGACAGCAAAACCCATTCCTGTTACTTTTGTAACTTTGCTGGTTCTTTGGATAAGATTAAGAGAGAGTGGGTATATTCAGTGTCAAAAACTGTCTGATACTGCTGTAAATTTTGAGATTTGGGCTTCACTGATGTATTGCAACAGCCAATTAAAATAGCTTTTTACAAAGATCTTAATGTGCTCTTGGCACAGAGGAAAAAAACATTAAGATTTATGCATAATTTAAACCAATAAAATGAATCTTCCCTTAAGGCCCCCCCTTTTTTAAAATTTAATTTACTGGATATCCCCAGAAGTCAGTTTTTCTTCCCACCCACTCTCTTTCCAGCATTTTTATGAACATGACACAGCAAATTGGTGGTGCCAGCTCCTGCTTTTGTGTGGAAACCAAGCTCTTTGCCTCATTTAAAATAATCAGACTGTTTTAAAACCAGCTTTGGCTTTTGCCCTTCACACAGGACAACACTAGGTCGACGACATTTCAGGATAACTGTTTGGCAGCCATTTTAGATGCTGCCTGTGCTGAGAGCACTCTGGCTGCCAAAAATTGCAGACACTCTGTGCCAAAACACTCTTGGCAGTAGAGATAAACTTTGTAGAGATACACAGTCCAGAAATATCTTATAATTACAAAGCGCAGGGGGGCAGAATGTTTTTACAATACAGCTGTGCTAATGTAAACATTTAATTTGGCAGCCTTCTCCACCCACTTTTCAATTAACCGGGTTTATGCAGATACTTTAGGTCTGTAATAAACTTTATTGCTACTTCTCTTGGAGTACAGTTTATGAAACACAGATTTGAGGTATTTTTTGGTCTTTCTATCCATTTAGCAAAGCACACTGAAAATGTTATATTGCCATAAAGGGGAAGTGTCAATTCCTGTTTCAAAATGCTGTAGTCCTGGCTTCACTTTTAAAAAAATGTATTCAGTGGGGCTGTCTCCTTTGGTTTCTCCCGAAGCAAGGAACAGGATATTAATAGAAAGAGGTGAAATCACTTAAACAACTACAAAAGGACACTTGTGCTGGTGATCATTAGAAAAGACAAACGTTCCCAGCATTGCATAATGGTGTTCAAGAGAACAATTCTGAAAAACAGTTCTTACGGATATAATTACAATAATTGTGTGATAACTGTGATAATTATCCTTAGAGGGTAAAGGAAAAATACTTTCCTATCGAAAGCATTTTTCAACTTTCGCTATATTAAGACCACCAAAAAATCTTTTTCTGCAAATTTCAAAATGCTGGAGCTTATTGAAATGTCCAAATAAAATCAATTAACTTTTCCAAATTGGTTGTTGTTGTTTTTTTTAAATATAAGAAGAATACATTGTGTTAAATAACATCTTTCCACTGGATCTTGCCTACATGAAGACAAGCCAATTTGTTTCTTGTAAACTGTTTTTGGGAAAATGTCACCTGCAAGATCCCTTGGGAAGGGCAGAAGGGCCAGATTTTGGAATCCTCACTTATATTAGTTAGTAGAAGTAGATAGCCCTCTGAAATCAAATGGGCTCCAGTGTGAGTCAGAGATCCAGAATCTGGAACTAAATGGAGGCAAATGGTTACTTCTTTCCTTATATTAAGTGAATCAACGTTTTCTCTAGCAGTCTTCAAAGATTCACGCTTTGAATTTGGTTTGCACAATTTGAGAAGTATGGAAAAATTGTATGCTTATTTGGAGGGTAATGAGAGCAATTAATTCATGAAAACAGGACTAGCAACCATTATTTTGGCTGCTTTATTAAGATAACAGCATTGCCATTTCTGGTCACAGTCAGTCATCTGTTGTTGATAGTTATTTAGTAGCACCAGAATGTGCTGGGTGCTTTGCAGTAACATAGAAAGATCTGATCTCTTCCCCACCAGAGCTTACAGTCTACCTTTAACATATGAATGAAGGTAACAGACTGAAGCCTGAAAATAAATGAATGGTGCTGAAATAATGTTGTATGGTGCAGGAATGTGCACATCTTGCTGATTTGCTTTTGGATGTTTATTTTAAGGTAAGAAGTTAAAGATATGAGAATGGATACTGTGGGCATCACTGAAGAAATAAATTGTCAGGAGGGATTTGTGGAAATGTAGCAATGTGCATGGCTGAAAAAAGACTCCCTAAAACTTTCAATCTAAGAAAGTTTGGTTCTAAATGTAAGCAAAGGCTCAGAGAGAGACCCTTATTTTTCACCAATAGATATTTGCCTGTCCCTACTTTATTTAAAGATGTGTTCAAGTTGATAGAGATGGGATCAAATAAATTCAGTTAGAAAATAAGCATTACATTTATAATCTTAAAAACACCTTGAGAAGATAGTGAGCAAGAAGTCAGAT
Organism: Crocodylus siamensis; assembly: GCF_052110815.1. NCBI lineage: Eukaryota > Metazoa > Chordata > Crocodylia > Crocodylidae > Crocodylus > Crocodylus siamensis. The sequence goes on along the minus strand of NC_143397.1, from coordinate 86,096,955 downwards.
ACTAAAGCATTAATGATGTAAGCTGGGCCCTGATTATGAGGATAAGGCAGCCTCAACTCCCATCCCCCATGATGCTAAAAATATAATCTGTGGGGGAAGGAGCACAGTTTGTAGACAGAATCCCACGCACTAAGTTCTTGCAGGATTTCAAAATGACTTCTTGTCTGTCCTTTACATAACAGACATTCCAAGACACTCAGTTCTAGAAGTGATAATTCCTTTAGCAATGGGATTCTTAAATATGCAGCTTGTATTTGAGTTGCTGTGATTCCTCTCCCTCATGTCAAAATAAATAAATACAGGTTTCACACTCTTTCAACGAAGGATCTCAACAGGTAGAGTTCCTTTTTAACCCCAACGAGCAACTTCTACAATATTCTCTTTGTAAACATAGAAGTCTGCTTGACTTCAGACTAACATGGCCGACGTTTTCTATAAAACTAGAGAAAGAGAGGGGACCTGTAGATCTAGGGAATCTGGAAGCAGGACAATGAGCTTTTGTACTGAAGTGTGGTGAAACATGTTTAATTTTAACCAGATTTTTAATCTAAGCATGCTATATATAGCTATGTGGGAAGGCCTGACCATCGCCCAACACTTTTGGTAGAGAGCTAAGGAGAGTATTGTTGATTGACCCGGATTTAGTTGACACAACTCTATAATGTAAAAGAACTTCAAAGTACTGTACAGTGCAATTATAGCTCTCAATCTTTCTTTGCCAGCAAGGTTAATAAAAGACTGATAGCTAAATTGCTGGACTAGAAGGCTGTTTTGCATCCCTCTGGCAGCACAAGGTATCCTCGGACTTTCCCTAAGTGTCCAGCTTGGGATTTCCTTGATATAAGGGAATCACCAGGGGGATAATAAGAACCTGAAGTCTACTGCCATGATATCTCTTTGAGGGCCATTTCAGTACAACGTGAGTTAAACTGAGTCTGTCTTTACTCTCACCAGGGGCTGAATCACCATCCACAACCTCAGGGATCAGGAGAACACTGAGGGGATTGAAAGACATTTCCCCTTCAATCATCTCTTGGGTTTTATTCTGAGGTCAGCTCAGCTGTCCCAGCAATCAGGGCTGTAGGGGTTAGAGGTTTAACTTTCAAAACTGGACTTTCACTGGAGAAGTTGGGGAAGGAGGAGCAGGGTGTGGTGTGGCTGTGACAGCACTGATACTTTCATAGTGTCTTCCAAATATGAGAAGAAGCCTGAAACGTTTTTAAAGCCAATTTAGCTTGTGTATATAGGTTTATATACACTATCCAGTGTGAGTTTAAGGGCAGTAATTCCTAATGATAGAAATAGAAAATGGAAGTGGGATTATGGGGATCCCGTACACATTCTTCCAGTGGAGCTTTGAGGAAACCATGAAATCAAAGTAGAATAGACTGAGAGCAGGATTTTAACCTACCAGCCTGCAAAAGTTAATAATACTGCTGCATCACTCCTTTAGGAAACATACAAATAAGGACAAATTAAGTGTTCCCCAGTACAGTAGACAACAGTTTAAATAGATTAGAGTCTGGCATCCAATTTAAGTTTATCAGGCATTCAGAGTTTAGGACGTACAATGAAGTAGTATGTGACTTGCCAACTATCTGGGCTTCCCCCACTGTTTCTGGTTTGGCAACGAAGTGGTTGTTCACCCTGTTACAGTGTTGACTGCCAAGGAGACGTAGCCAGCTCTACGCTTCCTGTCTTCCTCTTTGTCCTGGCCTGGCCGTCACTGAAGCTGCCAAGTCACAGATGCCAAAAGCTTCTCAAAAAAAGGTTAAGTAACTAAGGCTTGAAATCACCTTTGCCAATATCTGTATTTTCTTTTATCCTTCCATATTCAGCTTAGTAAAAATATAGCTGCTAGAGGAGAAACCCAAAACTTTTGCTATGATTTGTTTAGAACAGTTTTGCAACCTGTTCATGGACAATCAACATCAAATGTTTTGAGTAGAATTTTGTTTAAAGCTGCATGAAGCATAAGAGAGCTAAAACGTGCAATCTTCTATTTTTGTTTACTTATGAGGCAGCATTATACAAGGAGTTTTATCAAGATACACATTTTTTGGGTTCAGTACTGCCTATCTTCAGAAAATGTTATAGTCACATGCATTGCTTTTTTGGTATCTTCAGGTTTACATTATAGCTAAGGAAATGTAATAATGTATGTCAAGGGAATTGCTGTAACTAGGAATTTTGTTGGGTGGTGAGTATATTCCTGGCTAGAACAGAAATTTCATTGATAAATATACTAAAAGCCACTGGACTGATAGGAACACTGGACAGTGTGTCATACTTCTGTTTTTTTGATGATGATGATGATGAAATGTGGTCTTCTCAGTTTTTTGAGAGGACCCAGATGGTATGATCTAATCACCTCTATTTTGTGAAGCTGAAAAAAGAAAATCTGTTACACTAGTTTTATTTCTACAGTGTTTCTTATCATGACCACGATGTTGACCTGATGTGTTCATTTCCTGGTTTTGAAATAAAAGCTGCAATTGATAATAACAGTGGCCATAAATGCAACATGACTGTTGGCCATGGGTTGTAAAATTGCATTAATGTGTGGGGAGTGTTCTGTTTAGATGATTCATGAAAGTACAGTTTGCAAAGTGCAATTACACATCTTGTTCTGTCTTTAACCCAGAAAATGCACAATTTTCATCTGATTCCAACATAAAAATTCACTTTATTCACCATCTGCCTATCCTTTCCTTTCCACCAACTAATGCGTCTCTTAACACATGTGCACGTGCTGGCATATACATTTAGTAACAGCAATAAGGAAGAGAGTTATGGGGTGTGTTTTAAGAGTCACACCCTTGATGATAAGCAGAATATGATTATGTGTCTCATGCAATCTAGCATTAATTGGCAACAACACCTTGTGTTCTGTAACCTACTTTGCTAGTAATATTGTCTGGAAGCTATTCAAAACATGCTGTAGGGGCAAGGCGTTTAGGGAGAAGGAAAGGTTAGGGATTAATTAATTAGGGATTATGAGAGGTGGGAGCCAGTGTATATTGTTGGTGTTAATTCTCTTCCATGGGCATGGGCTACTTTTGACTGGATTTTTAAAAATGTTGGTATATACCGTTATTTCTAAACTCTCTTATACACCTGGATAGATGCTGTTTAAGATGTAACATCACAATTCTGAAAAGCAAAGTAGCACCATGTTTGTATTTCATGAAGCCAAGCATTGTACTTGGGAGACACCTGTAACAAAAAAGTAGCAAAATCTAAATTCATCCCATTCCCAAGGGTAATTTAATGATGTGCCTGCCCTCTGACCCTTAAAAGTAACAAGAAACTATCATTGCAGATGGTATCAGTCACTGTTGCCATTCCCTGGATGTTCTGAGGGTAGTATTCCCTTAAACATGGTGTTTGACAGTACATCAGAGTGCTGACCATATTTAGTTTTTGACTGAGGTGTAAATATTTCAGTGATACTTCAAATTCTTCGGTGTCACTTGGTGGTCTCATTCAGAGAAATATGCATTCTGGAGAGTATTTTTCCCCTTCACATAACTAGAAATGAACCCCAGGAGCTACATTAGCATATTTCACAAGGTGCCTACTTCATTTTGTGTAGTCTAACAGGAAGTATCCTCCTGGGAGTGTCTGCAATCGTATGATGATCTTGATTCCTAATGTTTGCTTTGTGACCTTAACATTGACTCATCTGCCCTGCAGAGGGAGGGAGTGTGCATCTGTTCATGTGTATACAGGAACTCAATTCAATTCTAACTAGTTTCCCCTGCAGGCCAGTAACCCCACAGGGGTAGTAATAATACTAATATTTGTCAGTAGTAGGGAAGTATTTCATGTCTGTTTCTATCCAAATGTCTAGTTCTTCAGATCTGTGCAGGCTGTTAATCAGAATTTAATCCATTTAAGAGGTGTTGCTTTTTACCAATGGGTATGGACTTTGAAGATACTTTCAAGATAGTAAATTGTGTATCTCTTGTGCTCTGCATTAACAGCTGTTTGGTTAAAAACTATTCCCTATGATAGACAGTAGTGCATGAAACATTGTGGTTGTGCTGGGCAGGCTGCAGAAATCTCTGTCATAAAGCAGAGAAGCATGAGGAGAAGTCATGTTTAACAGTCAAACCGGACAAACTGATTTATCATTGCTTATTATGGTTCTTCCTTAGTAATCTCATGGGAAGATATGGACCTAAGAGTTTGCTTCATAACCACACCTCTTGTATTCCATAATCACTACTCTTCTTGTTGTGTCTCATTGCTTAATAAAAGCTGTTTCCTGACATGTGATTTTTATTATGCCTGTTTATCCTAGTCTTTTTTTTTTTATAGCTACAGCATACTGATTACACTTTCTGTTACATCTGTTTATTATTAAAAAAGGTTTGTGATGATACATTTAAGAAGGCAGTTCTTATATGGTCTCAAATAGATTATCTCTTTTATATTTCTTCATGTGACATGTTTATGGTCCTGTAATCTCCACAAGGTTATGCCCAGCATCACAACCACATTTTCTAGTGAAAATTGATATGAGGGGAAATAGGTCTTTGGCACTTACTGGGCAGATCTACATGTGCCCCTGACTGTGCATTTGATACTGGCAGTGCATGGTTACTTTTAGATGCTATGGCGACTTAGTGTTGGTGTCATGGTTTGTGCATGCCAACACTATAGTGACTAGCAGTGACAAACTATATTGCTGTAGCTCATTGCTACGGTGACATAGCAATGTGTGTAGACACACCCACAATTTATCAAGCAGTAGCTTGCTGTAGACTAAACTTAGTAAACAGCTTTAGTTTTTACTCTCATTTTCCTGATAATCTGTATTTGCGTACTCCTGTCTCTTGAATCATTGTATTATGCAATTATCGACAGTAATGCATATGGAAGCTATTTGATTGTTTATTTGATTAAAATATGGAGTGAGAGTATATAATAATGCTTTTTTGAGGCAAGGAAGACTCAAAGCAGACATAGCAGCTTGGCATGGAGTGTATTTTACCTTTGCATATTAACTTAATTTTGAATAACACCATATGAAAGAAAGAAATGCGAGACTCACCTTTGAAAATCTTGGCCAAGTCCACACTGACATTTTTCTTTGTCTCCCACAATTGATTTAGTTCTGATAAGTTTTCCTACTGCAGGTCCCAGAGGTTTTCTATCATGTTCTCTAACTCTGTTCTGAATAGGTCTCAGTAATAGCTTGGTAAAAATTTATTACGTTCATGATGCTAGTGTTGGTCTTATCAGGGGAAGTATGTTAATCCTAATGTGGCAATGAGACGCTTTTAGAAAAATGCCTCTAGATGAAGTCTTGCAAAGGTTAAGCAATGAGTCCATTCCCATGCAGAGAGTCATTGTGAGTGATAGGACTAGAACTCTGGACTTTCACGTGTAATCGAGTAAGCCAGTGGTTCTCAACTTTTGCTACTCATGACCCCCCAAAACTAGTCAAAGTTTCTTGTCATTGTCCATCTGCATCTTTCAGTTTTTGCAGCTACTGAGGTAGGTGTATTAGGTGTTAGGTTAAGTGCATTAGGTGGTAAGCAATCTGGAAGTTGGGAGGGAAACTGGGTGTATCTCTCTCCCCTGCCAACAGAGTGCTCTGCTGCAATTCCTAAATAGAACTATTATTTGGGCAAGGGAATTTGGAGAAAAGAGATTGCCAGAGAGATGAGATGGGTTAGGAGCAGAGTAAAGACAGGATGAGGAGTGGGAAGCAGGGTTTACTTCTGCTGGATCCTACTGTCCATGGGCTTTTATGGCATTTCTTGGGGTTTTTTCTTCCAACTGTGGTGTGTGACTATTGGATACTCTTTAAGACTTGCCTATAGGTCACACCCATTGGATTGAGAAACACTGCTGTGAGCCACACTTCATCTCATGAGAGAACTGGATTTTTTTATGTACTTGCTGCTACTGATACCAAACTCTAGTCCTGAAAAGAATCTATTGGCCTCCTTATTTCATTTCTTGTAGTCACTAAAGGGGGCACTCAGATGTGCAGCATCTTTTGTTTCAGTGGTTAATGCTGGCAGTTCACAGCCAAGGTAATTTCTGATTGGACAGAAACCAAAACTCTGTAAAGATGGTCCTACTTAAGTGCACCTGGAGTCCCACCTTGGGACTGTAAATTTTTCAGAATCGCACACCAGCTAGCACAGAAAGGTAGGTAGAAGGCTAGAGGTGCACCTTATAGACTAACTGAATCAAAGATGCATAAGCTTTTGTGAGCAAGAGCTCACTTCCTCAGATGCTATGCATTACATTGCCTATAGTTAAGTTTTCAGCAGCAGCTCTAATCTTGCTTTAAGAATGAGAACTTTTTAAAAGAAATCTGTAGATGTGTGTGGGGCAGGGGGGAGGGAAGAGAAAGAGGAAACAAAAGTCTTGAGTTGAAGCAATATTGTCATAAAATGTTATATCGTATAGCTATATCATAAAATGCTTCACAACAAGATAGTACGTACAGCTTGACTTCTGTGTAGTGATGGTACAGTTGAATTAACTTGCTTAGAAAAGTGCAGTCAACATTGTCTGCATGCATACTACATATATGCAGGGCTACACATATTTGGATAATACTTCAGGCACTCAGAAGAGCAGGTCTTCAGTTGACCTCTGAATGCAGGAAAAATTGCAGGTTTTGTTACATGTTGAAAATAGGCATAGCCCATAGCAATAATATTTTACACTGTTAAGCCCTTAGGAGCAGTCTGAAAATTGTCTGTAATCAAGCCTCCCAGTAAAAAGGCTGTTAGTGTTAATTCTATTTTCCAGACATCTATTCTTCTAGCAACATGCAAGTGATTTACATGCTTAACTCCCATTAGAATTAATCCCTCACAAAGCCTTAGACCTGTCTGTGTGTATTTAAGATAACCTTTATGCTATATACATTTGTAATTTCAGTATAAACAGACACATCTATAAAGGAACTCATAAAAATGGAAAGGAATGTTTGGGGTAAACCTTGTACTGTATCTTTAACCAGCAGAAAGTTATTTAATAAATAAAGTAAGGCTTTGAACTGTGTATGTCCTTCTCACAGTCATGAAAGATGTGCTAATAGAATAAGACGTGTCCAGTCTTATTCACCTTAGGTCCACAATCCATGACTTGGATCTCCCACCCTGAAATTTGAGATGTTATAGTAGTTTGAAGGGGCATGTGCATGTTTTTACAGCTTTAATGACCTCATTCTAGCTACAGCCACATTAGATTAGAAGGATTTATCAAGATCCTTTCTCAGAGGGTAGAGATGAAAACAAGTGATTTTCAGGAGTAAATCTGTAGCATGTCACACAATTTTTAAAGTCCTATTGTGTTGGTTATGTGAAAAAATCCAGGTACTTTAATTCAGAAATGAAACAATATTGCATTTGTTACTCCCTCCTGCAGGGAAGACATTGTCATTTTGGAGCAAGTACTACAGAACAGTGTCTGTTTAGTAATTGTATAACTTTCTGAATACATTAAGAGGAGGTCTTTAAGAGGAGGCTAGACAAATACCTTGTTGAGCTCATTTGAGCCCAATTACCTCATGCCCATGGCAGGGGACTGGACTTGATGATCTTACAGGTCCCTTCCAGTCCTTCTTTCTATGATTCTAAGTGTTAGCAAGAGTTTGATCCATAGCTACCAGGCCAAAGACTTAGAACTAGGTGCCCAAGAAATGTATGAGTGACATCATCCTCACTATTACTTGGTGTAAAATGCCAAAGTAGACAGAAAATCAGTTAGTGGTGACTGAATTTTTGTCAGTGCTTTTAATGAGAATGGATATTGTATGTAGTGGTTTAATTAACACATATTAAATGCTGGTAAACAACTTGGAGCTTGTGAATATAAATAGGTTCCAGGCAGAGCTGATACTGATGTTTTGAATACAGGTGAGGGCTAAACTGGCCACTGTTAGGTCAGATTTATGGCAAGTGAGAAAGGAAAATGTAAGGAATTTCTCTTCCTCCACTCATGATGTGCTTATTCTGTCCAGATTAACAGAACAAAAGTTTGGCTCCTTTAAACTTGCAATTACCTATTTATATTTTTATATATGTAATATAAATGTTTGTGTATACATATGAGAATACAGATAAAGAGATGTACATGAGAACAAAAGAGATTTTGCTATTTTTATGAGAAGCTTTATTTTTCACTCCCTTTGCTCTTGAAAGTAACTTGATCATTTTAGCTTAGAATTTGTCAAAAAACAATGAAACAAAAATTTTAAAACTGAGAACAAATAAGACAGATTTCACCTTTGAAAGGTAAAAGGCTGAAAAGATATGCCTAATGGAAAATGACTCCCTGCCCTGGAAAGGCTAGTCCGTCCATTGATATCCAAGTACAGTATATATAAACCTAATCTTCAGTAACTATATACTCGATGAATCTTGTTTAAAGGTTGGATAAAAGAAGACAGGCAAACTCCCTCTCCAACAAAGATTTTCTTCTTTTACTTTCTGAAACAATGCTCCTCTTTATCTACACAACCCAAGGGATATATATTTGATCAAACTGTCTCCATATACTTATACATCGTAATAGGGACCAGCCTTTTTTTCTGGTTCATATCATAGCTCAAGGTTCTTTGAGAGGTACCAGATGATTTTGGCATCTTCAGGGGCTCTGCAAGTTTCTTCATAGCATCTGCTAGAGATGGGATGTCAAATGTGAAGGCTGCCTGCCAGATCTGACCTGTGGAGCTGCACAGTCCAGTCTCATAGTCTATTGTTAGGCTAGCAGAGGTCAAACATGGGTAAGGATGTGGCCTGCTGCAGAATCTGGGACCCTTGGGCTCCAGTAGACGTGGCCATTGGTGGCACCAGGGTGAGAAAGGGCTTATATGGCTCTGGTTGCCCTCCAGCTGCTGCCACTGCTGTGGCCCCAGCCCCTCAGCTGCCAGCCCCTGTTGCAGCTGTGTGTTGAAGCTGCTGCTCTTGCTGACAGTATGTGCCCTATGCTGGAGCTGGAGCTGCTGCTGTAGCTGCATGCCCCAGGTCATAGTTGTAGCCTGGAGCCCCACAGTCAGTATCTTTCCTGGGGCACAGGGTGAGTCAGCTTAACAGGGTAAGAACCCTGTGTTAGAGTCCTACTAGGAATGGTGAGCTAGTCATGAAGAGATTAGTTTGTGAGAAGCCTGCGTTGACTTTTGCAGCAGTCTCAGGCCAGTTTAATGCATAAGGGTCACAATGTTTCCTTTGAAATGCTTGAACTACAGACATTGTGTGTGTGAGTGTATGTGTATGTGAATGTGCACGCGTACACACACGCGCGCGCGCACACACACACACCCCACTCCATATATCATTTTGAAACTTTTTTAGCTTGGGAAGCTAGAATACATTTTCCTTTAATAAAGATGGCTGTGTGGTAGCTTGGAACTTCTAAGAAAATGCAGTTTGTTACAAAAGCAGTCTGAGCAGGTCTCCTCCTGGATAGACTCTCCAGTGTCGTGGGCTTTATGCCCTCTGTGTCATCATCAGATGCCTGCACAGCAGAGAGAAGTGTAATCCATTATGTATAAAATATGGTGTGTGTAATTCATAGATCATTCCACACAAGAATGATCTAAACATACTCTATTGTATGATATATCTGAAGCCAATTAAAACATTTTTGTCAAAAATAGCATTAGATACAAATATGTTAAATTATGAAATGTACCAGCAATCATGTCATGCTTTAGGTCAATAGATGGATTACTAATGAACTAGGCAAATATTTTGACTAAAAGTTGTACCTATTCTACTTGGCAGCTATCTGAAAGTTCACAGGATGTAAACTATTTTGTTATACATGTGCAGTAAGAAATTTGAAACTGCACAGTGATTTCACGAGCCTTCTTGTAGTGGTGGCCAAAGGTTGTTTCAGAATAAAACAGGAATGACATTTAAAGCTGAGCTGAAAGTGTATGTCATGGTTGCCACAGCCCCTTAAACTTAAATGTACACAGCATTATGTATGGCAAAAATGAAACTTTATTAAAAGAGTTTTAAAAACATTCATTAGGTTTTGTACTCCTAAACATGTTTGCACTGACTGGCAAAGTGATAACCTCACATTAATCTTTGAAAATCACCCCTTGCTGAAGTGTTCACTGAAGACTCCAGGGTAAGCTTGGAGTTTCTGTGGCTCTTTAAGAATCCAGAATTGTAGTTGAATTGCTGCTATTGTCTTCAATGAATATGTTGTGCCATGGCATACCTGCTGCTTTAAGGAATCTATGTCTAGACGAATAACATTTTCAACACAGGGGCCCACTGAAGCAAATAGAAATTTTCTGTTTTCCACAGATTTTGGCTCAGACACATAATGCACAAATATGTCTTTCTCAGTTATATCATTGTCATTCACAGCCTAAAATATTGTCTTGTATAGTAGAAAATATTTGATCTTTGTGGACTTATTGCTGCTCTAACGGCCAAAAATATCATCCAGTGATTGAACTCTTGGCCCTGTGGAAGTCAATGGCATCGACTTGTCTGGTACTAGGATTTCACCTCAAGCCTTTCATTTGAAATATTACACAAAAATTAGCAACATAACGGTTGGGGGAAGACGATGTAATTAGTTTGTCAAGGGTGTATGCACTTTTGGTTCAAGTAAATTTGTTGCTTTACTCAGGGACCTGAAACAGCTCTCTGAGAGAGGTCTTTCACTGCCTTTCTCCTGCCTTTCATTTTCAGAAGAATCTATAATGAACACTCCCTTTATGCTACATACCTGAATATAAAAGATTTCTTAGTTTCCAAGGGCATGTTACAGAGTGTAGCAGAAATCCACAGATGGATAAGATTAAGCATTAATATCTCATCTCTTTCTACTGAATCAAGCAAGTTTTGGAAGGAAATGTCATTCTTTCACATTTATCCACATATGGCAAAATACCTATGTAAATCTCTTCTTAAAGTACATGTCAAAGAAGAGCTCACCAGTGTTATGAGATATAGTAAGCATTTGTTTCAGGCCATGAAAAAACATACAAATCTTTTAACTTTTTTTTCTAAATGTCTCCCATGCAAAAATATATCTTGTAACATTGCTGGAAACTCTGTTTTCAAAAAGAGTAACATATGGTCCTTATAAATTGTATAAGAAATATTTTGAATAATAAGTGTTGTAATTTATCTTACATAAACAAATGAGGGAATTTAAATTAAAAATGTAAATCAGTGCATGGAACACAAAGCTGAAAAGTTGAGTTTGCTTATTGCTATTTTGGTTCTAATAAGTGTTTCTAGTTCCTAGAATTTCTTTCATCTAAAGGAAAACTGGATTTACTCCCAGTGCTCCACTTCTCTAGAGCAGTTTAAAAACTAAACAAGGGCTGAGTCAGTTAATTAATTTAAATGAGATTACAAATCAAAAACACATTACGTAATGTTGATTTAATTACCACTTTTTATTTACCTAATTAAAACACTCTGTAGAAAAGTTAACAATCCTAACAATGACCAATTGGGTGACTTGGCAGCAGAAGGTTGAGTTGCTGCTAAAATAGGAGATGAACCTAGGAGTAAGTCATGACCTTTGCATTTCTAAGCATTGCATGTTATGTCTGTACTTCACAGTTATCCCAGGTGATTGGGACCAGGGACTGAACACCTAAATTAGCCTAGTCCATGAATAAAATTTCAACAACAGAATTACACTCAGTGTTTCTGCACTCTCATCACTGTCTCTGGGTCTGTGCGGTGCTTTAGGATTCTTACAGTTGTCAGTTGCAGGAGATAGTCTGTTCCTTTTTCTGGGAATCATGAGATGAGCATTGGAGGGTTATCAATACACAATTCATTTTGCCCGTGCCTTAACTAAAAATTTAGGTTTCAACCCAACTGAAAACAAAACCTGGGCTCTAACCTCTATCCCCAGCTTAACCTCCCAAATTTAAAGCACCCCAAAACTAGATCAGTAGTTTTCCTGTGGATGGCCTCATTAAAGATGTACCTATAGAGGTAATATTTATGATTTTGGGGACTGGGAAAACCTTTTTTCTTTTTTTTCTTTCTCTTTTTTTTTTTTTACTTGTGATTGCTCCTGGCTTCCTTTTTAAAGCACACATGTTAGAACATTAATAAATCATTTTAAGGTTAGAAGTATAGCACACCGGTTATAGTACCCTACTGGCCCCTGAAATAGTGTGTTCATGCTAATTAAGTCTGCCTTTTGTGAATGTCCAGCACATCTACTCTCAGCTACCTCCAGTCTCTGCAATAAGAGTACTTAGTGTGACACCCCAATCACATTTTTCTTCATGCGGCTTCCTTAAGTAGGGTCTTAAAGTAGGTAAACAAGCAGGAGATTGTTAGATGGCAGCATGGAGATTTCATTTGGTTGCAGCTGTTTGATTTTCCAGGTGGCTGGTTTGACCTTTCAGATATTGAAGACCCAGGTCCATTAACAATGGGACCACCTTATTTCATGGGTGTGGTGTTCAATATACAGACATGAGTTTGGTGGCTGTATAAGAATTTCCACAGACTGGCCAACACTGACATTAGTTTGAATCCTTGTTAAGATGATTTTAGAATACAATGGACTTGAAAGCAGAATTACTTTCTGTAGCCTATGGTCCTTTCATAACAGAATGAAGCTGTATGACATAGTGTTGTATGCAGAATCATCATCAGCCACCACAAATGCTGTAGCTAAATGCCTGACTTCAGTTGGCTATTAAATTTAGCAGTGTTCATGTGGGCACTAAATTTACTTTAAACATTTAGGATCAGATCCTGATACAGTTACTTATTTTTGGAAGTATTTAATTCCATGGCAACCCCAATGAACTCAAAAGGATGACTTATGGAGTAGGCTTATCAGAAGGAGTCCCTTAAAAAAGAAGGCAATAAGGCAGTGGAAAAGGGAGTCTTCATTGAAATATGATGAAATTTCACAGAGTTACATGCTGACACCTCTTTTAGACAAGCCAGTCACCTTGCTTTTGCTACGTGCAACTCCTCCCTCATAAGTTGTATTGCATACAGCAGGCATTTAGAGGTATCTAATAAAAAGCAAAATCAGTATTTCATAATATTTAGTCTGTTAACATTTTGCAATAAGAGCAGCTCCAAGTAATACATGGCATATAAAAAGTGAGAAAACAAAACCTTTCCCACAGATTTACATTCTTATGCAAGACAAGGGAAGTATTTATACAGTTTTCAGTGATGTTTGTGGTGTAATTTTAATAAATATTTAATAGAATGGAAATAAAATGTAGTCCAAACTGTTTAAGCAGTAAGCAAACACTCCTGTTGTCTGAGCTGGTGAGGACAGTGCACTTAAAATGAAAGTTGTACAATGATTTAAAATCTTCAGATATAAAACTAATAATTTATGTAATAACATGTTTTGATTGTGAAAATATAAGTTGCTAGAAATCACTGAGAATTTGTTAAACCCATCAGTTGCCTTCTCGTGGAGCTAAAGGTGTCATGGGATCTAGTGTGCAAATGTGGGATTGCACATTAGATCCCATCATGCCTTGTTGCCTGTGCAGGGGGAGCTTGATTGCAGGGCCTCCCCCTGCATCAGTAAGCTGCTGCGGCTGGGAGCCCCACACACCCCAGTTGAGGGTCCCCAGCTACAGGGATGCCCCACACACCTCTGGGATTGGAGTTTCACTGCCATGGTGGCCTTCCCACCCCAGAGGCACAATCTTCTGGCCCTGTGGGTTTCCTGCACCAGCAAGCCCTAGGGATACTGGATCCCCAGGGTCCAGGGCTTTCCCACAGGGGTCAGGAGTATGAGAAACTCCTGCACACTGGGGTTTATGGCTGCAATAATCCCTAGGGCTTGGGGGTTTTACACTAGGCATGGTGTACCCCTGCAGCTGGGAGGCTCCCAGTCGCAGGGGAGAACCTGCTACATGTGCAAATTAAAGCTCAATACCAACCAGCTGTAAAATGAGTACGCAGTTTCGAGGTCTAATGTTATAGCTGGTTGGAGCTTTCTATTGCCTTATAGCTACTTTGCACATGCAGCTGGTGTCTAGGAAACTGTGTAATTAACCAGTTGTGCAGTACCTGTAACACGTAGTGGGGGCTCTGAGTCAAATACAGCACCTACTAGAAGGTTAGGACGCAGCAAAATTCGGAAAGGAATCATTAACAGTAGTCTTTAAATATAAGCTATAGTTGGAATTGGCATTTGTTTTTTATTTCAACCACAAGTAGGATTTTTCACTTTCATTGTTTTCTTGGTGTGTTTGCTTTTTTCCTATGCTTTTTTTTATTCTTTTTTTGCATTTTGCCTGCTTTGTTCTCTCTCCCTTTGCTTCACCAACCCCCCTGCATTTCCTCTGTTCATAAGCCCTCCCTCTGTTCATTCCTGCCATCAGAGTGTTCTGAGCAGGCAGATCTTTTACAGAAAGATAAGCAGTTACACTTGAAGTGCCAGTTGTGCTAATGCATTAGAATTTGTAGTGGCACTGTAACACCAAAGGATGGCAACTGGGGATATGTAAGTACTTGTCCCGACTCAAAATATATGCTGTTGTACTGGCTTAGTCAGCTGTCGGGTTACTCCCTACTAGTAGACTGAGGCTTGAATAGAGTCAAGGTGGTTCTTGCATGATATCAAATCTGCCTGTTCAATTAACCTGAAATGTACTTGAAAAGCAAACAGTGGAATGTTATTTAAAAGCTGCTGAATATGTTTGAGAGGCACACACACCACTCATTGTAAAAATGATCAGTACATAAATAAAAAGAGTAAGACCTTGTTGATCTGATGGTGGAAACTGTTCATTCTCTGTCATAGCAGTTGCATTTAAGAGAGTCAAGCAAGTTATGTTGCCTGCTCCTCTCAATGCATGTGTGAATGTTAGTGCAAGGCAGAGGCATTTGAAAGACAAAGAAAATGAGCAGGTGCAAATAGACATTAGGCATCTGCTCTAGAGAAAACTTAGGAAGTTGGGCCTAGAATAGATATAGGCACACTGGCTCAGCAACACTGTCAAGGGGCGTTGTGGAGAGAACAGTATTGTTTGTACCAAAATAGGGCACGTCTACACATGCATTAATGCACCATAGGTACTATGCATTAAGTTTAGTGCCTGTAATAACAGTAAGTGGAACTACTGTGCAGTAGCACTGACACATGCGTTTTTAGTGATGCTAATGCACAGTGAACTAATTCTAGTGCGCATTAGTGCAGCACAGTCTTTTGCTGTGATGTGTTAGTACGCAGTAGAATTAGTCCACTGCCCATGTAGTATCTTCTGTTACTAGTGTGGGCCTGGAACACTAATGATTTACTTTGGCTAAATAACAATCGGTATTTTGTATTATTTTATTAAGTTGTATGGTGTAGTCATTGAAGGTGGCAAGGCATTCATGACACCTCTAGACATTCATGACATACGGAGCAAGTTCAGTCCTGTCTAGAGGTTTGTCATTTCTTTATTTGGGCTGCCAGTTACTGTCCTCTTGTTATTGCATTATTCTTTTAATTTATATCTGACTCTTCATGTACCATCTACAAATGAAGCAGGGACCTCCTGTGGCAACCCCAAAGTTAAAGTCTCTGTCCTGCAAATGCTATGCATGTACTTAATTCTGTGTGCTTTAACTACAATGGGTTTATGCTCAGATGGAAAGTTAAGGGTATCCTTAAGCATTTGCAAGATGAGGGACTACATTTAAAAAAGTTTCAAATCTTGGCTGAAATGTAACTCCTCTGCCTGAGGGAGTAGAGAGAATGTTTTCTTTTTCCTTGAAATGAGTCACATATGATGCTTTCAGTTACAGGATGTAAAGATAAAATGTATAGTTTTAAACATATTTTTCTTAAATTGCTGTATCAAATGTGTTTTTCCTCAAGCGCTAAGAACTGCACACCAGTGCAAAAGACTTAGAATAACATGGGTACATTGGACAGTGTGGCACTGAACATAACTGTCCTTTTTTAAACCAGGTAGAACAAGTATAATCAATGATATCTTATTCCTGAGTCCAAAAAACTATTAGATTGAGGGAAGTGAGACTATAGGAGTGGGGAAGTAATGCTCATATATTCCTTCAAGGCAGGAAACTGGGGTAGAAAAGTGATATTTTATCAGAGCTGCATTTCTTCCCACTGTCTTGTTGTGAGAAAGCTGTGCATTTCTTTTCTATTGTCTTTTGGCCTCAACCTTTTCCAGCCCCCAAACCAGTGCAATGCAGGGTGTGAACCTCATCTTTTGGCTTTATGGGTGTTTTGCTTTTCCTGCTGCTTTGGCAAAAATCCTGTTTAATTTTTTCCTTCTTAGGGTTGGGAATGGGAGGGCAACTTTCTGTTTACTAGTTGTTTCTCTAGCAGGTTTTTTTCCTGTCTCATGAATCGGGGAATGATAATGTCTGAAAACACTTCTCTTCTATGGTAGGGAGGAGGAGTGCTTATGAATATTCTGCTCATTGCCTTCAGGCCCCACACAGCCAGGTTCACTTACTTGGCATTTACCAAGAATTGTCTAAGCCAAGAATGAGCTGTGCTCTTATCATCACATTTCACCGTCAGATCAGAGTATGTGGGAACATTATGCTCACATTTCAGGGTTGAGGTTCCATGGGGAAACATATTGGTGTGCACCACATCAACTCAACTTTGACTCTCATGTTTCATACTTTCAATTGAAAGATAATTCCCAGATAAATATTGCCTTGAAATAGAATCTTATGGCTAAAGTTCTGAATCTTAAGAATTTAAATATATTTCTGGCATCCATAAAAGAACAGTGATAGTGAATATAACAAAGGTTGAGAAATATTAGGGATGATACAAATTCTACTGGAACAAGATTAAAGGGTGACCAGAGCTATCCAGAAACAAAATGTGTGGCTCAACCATTGCCTTTTGGGCCAATTTATTCTGGAGAAAAGCAAATAATACACTTCATATATTTCGAGAACACAGGAGTTGCTACAGGAAACACTGTAAGCGTAGTTGAGCCAAGAAGTAACAATAATGACAGAATAATTAACTTTGACATCAGTGGAGGAAAATCATTCCAAGGGGTTGTGCTGTGATACTGAACTTTAAGAGGGGTGAACTCCCTCCCTAAAACTGTTTCTGTTATTAAGAAGCAACTGGAATGAAAACATTGCAAAATCAGATCTGTAAAATTCACATAGAAGAGCTTTTTTGTGTGGATTCATACAAATACAAAAGGGTATTTGTTCATGAATGCGTGTATTTGCTTGGAATTGTTTGCTCTTCTTATGCATAAAATTATTTGGTGAGAAAATTGAATGTAAAATCAGTTACACAAGCAGTAATTCTAGTTTATATATTTCTCCATCAGTACCAAAGAAGACCCTGCTATTTTGTAATCTAGGGTTCATGTATTTTGCCAAATACAATGCTCTTGTTCAAATGAGGACAAGCAAAGATTTAATCTGTTTTAAAATGTACAGTGCCTGCTTAGTTTCTGGGCTTTCCCTTACGTGCTTCTACATGCTCTTTTAGAAAACCAGTACTCTATAGAATTTCTTCAAGCACTGTTTCTAAGATAATTATTCAGTTGGAGAGCAGGAATCATATCATGCACATGGTTCCCTTATACTGTGGTAAGACATTTGTCAGTGGAGATCAGCATTTTACACTCAGCACAGCTGTAAGAACTTGATCCAAAGACCATCACAGTCTAGGTAAAAGGCACTGGATACTCCAGCTCCATGTATGTTACATGAAGGGTTACACAGACTGAACTCCAAATTCAGAGTATGAAATTCTTGAAGCACTTGCCATTTATGAGAAACCACAGGAACAAACATACTATATATACTCAAATACAAAATGAGGCTCCCCCCCGCTGAGTCAGCATGGGAAAAAAGCCCTTCATCTTCTATTCACGTACAAGAAAATTGTGTTACATATATTGTGTGTCTTTGAACTGCTGCTAAATGCAGCATGTACTCAGTAATAGAAACCACCTATGATGCTGATTAAATGAGCCAACACTGAGCATAACTGTAAAGTACATGGCCTATATTGGGCAAATATGTGGATAGGAACCTGTTAAAAAAATAGGTTAGTGGAACCTTCTGAGTAAGATACGTGGTAGTGCTCATTGAGTGTAGTCCCTATCAACACTGACAAATCTTTCAAGTCATGGGGAGCCACTACATTGCATACATTTTGACTTCCTCTTCACTCTCACAGCTGTGCTGTGCCTTTCTTTCCCATTTCAAATTATTCCTGTTTTTTACCATCCTTAAATGTCTGATAAGCATCACCAAGTAGGGCCCTGAGAGTAGAGTTCACCCAGAAGCCCTCTATCACCCCTTTCTCAGCCTGGTAAATATGATTAGTGTGGCCTACCTCCATGAGGTGAAGCCAGACCAGGTTGCCCTATGTTTCATCTGCATATACTTTTTGGAGGTTCCCAGGACTCATGATGAGAACACCCAGTTCTGGGACTTGCATACATCAGACTGCCCATATGCCCGCTCCTCCTGGTGGTGACAGGTTTTAGAATCCTGACCAGAGAAGCGGTCCTCTACGGGCACTTCACCAAACAGCAAGGGGCCCCAACAACTCACTTCACGTTCATCTCCTGCCTCTGGTATGCCCCAGGGAAGGCCATGAACTTACTCACTAGCAGGCACTCAGACCCCACAATCAAAGACTGTATTAAAATGGGACTGAGTGAAATATACTGGTATAACAGGAAGACAGAAGAGCATGACAGGAAAGAGATGGCAGATATCATATGGTAAAGAGGGGACTGGCATAGACTTTGCAGGGGCAAACCCTCCAAAGACAACAATGATGAGAACAGCAGTGACGACGAATACGACGACGAGTCAAAGCGCTGGAATGGTGATGGGTGTGGGGGTGCAAGGAAGCACGGTGTGAACTTTGTAACGGGACTAAAATAGTTCAACTGTTAAAGTGGGTTTTTGGTTTGTCAAGTGAATCACAATGGTCACATGACAGGTTGTTAGAGCTACAGTTTTATGTCTGTATATTATATAATATATATATATATTCTCTCTACATATATATTATTTATAACTATATTTTATATATAGAAATGAATATTTTTCCAAAAAAAGTTTGCATTATATAAAAAAGAAGAAAGTTTGTACTGTATATAAGTAGGTGCCAAAGTTCTACTTAAAAAACTGTTTATGGAATACCTGTACTAAAAGTTGTAGCTGTTTCAGAAAAGGTAAAATGTATCAATTCTGGATGAACTAAGTCTATGGGTACTACATGCCAATGACTGCAGCTATGTTTTTTTCAAAATCAGTTTTTTCAGATTTGCTCCTTACTTTCATGTGCTCAGATAGAGCAGGGTCTGACAGTAGGGGATGGAAGGGGCTGCTGGGGGCAAATGCTGGGGGGAAGCAGAGAGCAAAGTGGCTACCCGACCCCCCAGATGTATGTTCTCTGCTATAGCGGTAGCAGGGGGACAGATCTCCAATAATTAGAGTCTATACTTGGACAAATTTATAAATTTTCCATATATAAAATCTAATTTCTTGAGGGGTCATATTATAATCAGGGTTGTCTTATATATGAGTAAATATGGCATTTATAGAATTTAATGGTGAAAACACTGCGAAAGAATAAAGAATCACTAATAAAAAAGTAATATCTTTTTTACACTTTTTTTTTTAGTTAATCACCTTACCCTCAGATTGGAGACATTTCTTTATAATTTTATACTATTGGCACTTTAGAAATTTTTTTTTAATAAAAAGTGTGTAGACTCAAAATTTCCATATTAGCAGAAGTGTGACAGAGTAGGTATAAAGGCGAATAGCACTGCAAGAACTGAAAAGAACCTTGCCTCTTTCTGTGTATGAGTTAGTGAATGAGAACAGCAGGAGATTTTGAAGGTTATTTTCAGGTAGGGCTCCAAGTAAAGCATTGTTTCAGTGTAAAATCTCTGTGAACCCCTACCTGCACGGTATGCACTTTATATTTATGGGCATCTGCCACCCAATGAACACCTCATTTAGCCACACATCTGCAGTGCTTTTACCCTCCACCATTACTGTGTAAAACCATTAATCCTCTGTGTTAATATTAATTTAAAAGATCATAGAGCATTTTTTCAGAAAATGAGACTAGATATTAAAACAACATTTGACTTAAAGCTAGATAGTGGACACTATATATGTGTGCTTTCACTTCTGGGAGCAAGAAGTTCATAATCCGGCTCTTAAGAAAAGACTTGTAGCACTACATTGATTCATTTTATGTATGTTTTGCAAAGTGGATCTAAAGTGTCTTATGGAATGAGTGAGTATAAGACAAAAGAAGAACTACACTGACATTTAAAGCCCTACTTCAAAAATATTTTAGTCAGTTCAGGAAGCCTTCCAAACACTTAAAACTACAGCCAGGAATACAGCAGACAAAAGGAACCTGCAATAATTATTATTAATCAGTTATAATGGCTTCTTTTGTTACTTATAAAGAACAATACTGTGTATCATGTTATTGGATTATTCAGGAAACCGATTTCTCTTCAGTGACATTACTGAACAGTCTAATTCCTCCTTGCCTAAACACTTTTTTTATCATTCAATCAAGATGTTAAAGAAGCCTATCTTTGAGCTTAATTAAAGATTGTAGAAGTTGTCTTATCAACAGATAACATGCATAGAACTAGTTCTATGTATATATGGAGAACTAACACGTTAATGCTGAACATTAATACTTCTTTCATGTGGGCTTTTTCCATTGGTGAGACATGGAAAAATACAAACTTTTGAAAAAGCTCCTGATTCCCTCACTGATATCACACTACGTCTGTACTTAGTTGTTCCCCAGGGACCTTGCAGAGGACCGTTCATCAATCTTAAATCAAGGAGAGCTGCCTGGTGACAGGGCTAAATGGGGGGCATGTGTGGTGTTCATGGTACCCAGCAGTTTTTTAGGAGAGTTAGAAGAGGTTCTAGGAGCAGCTTTGATCAAAGCAGCTTCAGGGGTCCCAAGCTACTAAACATTAAGGGGTTGGCTGGTCAGGAAAATGGGTACCCACAGAATTTTGAGGCCATACTCTCTATTCCATTGGGGACTGAATGCAGAAGTATCCTGTGTCAAGAAGCTAACAGAGATTTGTATACAGATTTTATAGTATAAGGGAACCATTTCCTTTTGTATTGGTTATCTGGAATTTCATTTTATTTTTTCTAACATAAGGAAGATTTTAATGGACATCCACTTGAACTTACAGTACTTGTACAGGGATTATGCATAATATTACAAAACAGAGAAGTTTCTCTTCGAAAGAGGTACTATTTTGTAAAGCTTTTGCCATCTTGGTAGTGCTACAAACAGTTTGCATGGTGGTAAACTCACTTTTTGTAGTGTTACAAGGGTGTATTTAGTGCTATAAGCGTGTGTCTACATTAGAGCTTGAATTTTCTGTAAACAAAATTCAAGTGCATTAATTGCATGTGTAGACATGCCCTATATGTAACAATTGTCCATGGCAACAAAATTCAGGCAGCTCCCAGAACTTTTTAATGACATATTCTAATGGTATTTTTCAGGTAATTGGGTCACATGATATAGCAGTTAGAATCTTTCAGAGCTTCAGCACGAGTTAGATCTTTACACTTCTTCAGATTCTGTGGAGCTCAGCCTTTATATTTTCTTCTGTAAGACCAGCTCTTTGTCAAATATTGTAGATCCAGTGTAGAGTCATATGTATCCAACCATGCTTTCAAAGTGTACAGCAACTAGCAACAAATTTTAATGAGGCCTTATGTAGAGGCAGAGAAAAAGCTAATTTATTAGCTACTCATACTGCATTAAGCCCTGTGTTTACGAGGAAATGTGATAGGGATTGAGGAACAAAAAGATGTTTCACTGAGGCTCTTCTTCTTTACTTTTGTTGTTGTTGCTATTTTAGTCTACTTTTAGAATAAGAAGAGGTGTTTCCATTTGAAATAATGAAGCTGCCTAACCAAAAAAATAAAGTGGCCAAGAAAGGCCCTACATGTTTTTAAAACATAGGGTAGGGCAAAAGGTTTTAGTTTGAAAGCCCATGCCTATCCCATATCATCTGATAAGTAGGAGAAGGGATGTCCAACATGAGGAGTGGGCAAGTGAGGAAACAAATCTTTTTTAATGTCCTTCCCATTAGTTGTCCAGACTAATAATTTTATTTGGAAAGGCAGAACAAAATTGAAGTGGACTGTCATCTCCTGTATTGTTACTATGCTGATGGAGTCAGTTCCTAGTAGCATGGAGGAAAGTGTCCTGAGTACTAAATAGGCTAATGGTGAGCAGGGGAATTTAACCCTCCTTCCCCCAAATATAAATGTTAGCACCCACGTTTCATTAGCTGTGATGAAATTCTAAGGTTCATCAACCTTCTTTCAAGATATATTTGATTGCCTGTTGGTGGAAATTCCATAAAGAAATTCCTCCCCCTACTGCTGCCCCTTATGTATTATTTAACATTTAGATGCAGACATATGTTTTTTTCCTCAAGGATCTTGTGTTGGTTGTTCAACCACTGTTAAAGGCAAGATCTGTTCTGGTATAGCAATTTCTGTGTTCCTATGGCATATACATTTGGTTTATGCCATACTCTGGTTTCTCTTCAGATGGCATAAATCTTTTGCCTTTTACATTTGGGTCTCTGCATCCATTGGGCAGCGCTGCATCCAATGGTAAATATATTCTTATTCCAATTATGATACTACCAGATTTTTAGAGCCGCATGTGCACGAATGAAAGTCATAGAAGGCTTTAACTTGAATTAAACAAAAAGGAACAAAACCTGGTGTCTTTAGTTTTTTACTTTCCTCATCTTTAAGATTTCTGTACATGTTTTATTTTGTAAGTAATATGTTCTGGTAGTGGAACAGAGAGCTCTTAATGAGATACCATGCCTATATATGTGTCTAGGGAAGGTATATGACTTTATTGATGTAGGAGTGAAAAAGAGTTTAGCATGAGCTATATTAACATCAAATTGGATTCTCCCCTTGATGTAACTTCTGCAGGGTGCTTTCTGTCAGTTGTCGTATGTTTCATTTATTCTATTACACAATGGGACATACAGGAAGAACAGAAGCACAGGAATTGTACTAATTCAAATCAGACCATTAGTTATCAGTGGAGCATTTCGCCTTCAGTAGTGGCCAATGGTTAATGCTTTAAAACAGTGGTTTTCAAACTTTTTTGAGCTGAGCCCTGCTTCGAGTTACAATTTTCTTCATGACCCCCACCCCCGTTGCCCCAGAGGAGCAGCACAGCCAGGCATAGGGTGCTTTTTCTAGCAGCTGCTACAGCTCAGCTCAGCTAGGCTTAACTCAGTGTGGCAGGCTTCACCCACTGTGGCTCCAGTGCCTCCTGCCTTTGCCCTGATGTAGCTCTAGGCTGCATGCCCACCGCACCAGCCTCCTGGAGACGCAGCAGCCTGCTGGCAGAGCCTGCTATGGGCTTCCTGCCCCTGCGTTCCTCCTTTCCCCCACCCCCACGGCTGCAGTGGCACCAGCTCCTTGCAAACTTCTTCTTCTCCCCCACCCCCCAGCGTTCCTTCTCACCTCCCCAGGGGGGCATACCCCACAGTTTGAAAACTGCTGCTTTAAAGGAAGGAACAGGAAAAACGGGAATGATCATACCAGACCACTGTAGGGGGCCAGTTAGTCCAGTTTCTGATGTTTCTGCTTCAGAATGTATAAAACCTGCTATAATGTTGAAAATGTGGGAGAATGGGAGAATATACCTTTCTCACTTCTGCAGTAATGTTTGGACTCTGACAAGTGCCTGGAGGACACATCCTCAGCCAGTTTTGTATTACCTTTCTTTGACATTCTGATTTGCTCCCAAAATAATAACAACTTGCTTCTTTTATAATGCTTGGGGTTTTCCTTTTCTTCTCTTCCTGGTTACTATCCAGTGGCTCTTCCATTAATATTGGTTTACACACACTGTATGAAATGACATATATGCAGTTGCATATATGTTTGCACATTAATGCCTTATGTAAAAAGGCAGGGAAATGATCTTTAGTGTTAAAACTAATACTTAACTTTTTGTTTAAAAATCCTAAGGATTGTGAGATACTTTAAAAACAAATTAATAAAACATCTCTTTGATTTCTTTATAGATTCTGGACAATCAGGAAGTCCAAGCCACAATGATCCTGCCAAGAATCCACCAGGTAAATATGAGTTCCAGGACATGTGCAATCTAACATTATTTGAGAACAAAGATACTACTATTAATAGTTAAAGAGAGCATAAACGGTCAGCAAACTATTTTGCACTGGTAGGTATATATAATCAGGACAGGTTTTGGCTATATTTGCTCTTCTGGACCAGCAAAAGCCTCAACTGCAGTTTCATCAGGATTCTTAAAAAAAAAATCACTGGATTTTTTTCTTTCTGTTGTTACTTAAAAATGAATAAATGGGGGATAGGCAGACGACAGTAGACATCATCCTAAATTGCATTTCTCTGATAAAGGGTTCCACATACTTCAGTTATTTTATGAAGGACAATGAAATTTTCTCTCTTTCATTTGTGACCAAGAGTATAAGGTTGTTCTGTCCTGTAATTTTTTTTATGCTCACTTTGTTAAATGTATACATATTCACTTTTATAAAAATTGTCAACTCCTCCACTGTTTTAAAGGACCATTAAAAATAACGAAGCAAGAGAGAATCAAAATAAAATTTTATGTTCCACCTTATTTAGACCAAACATTCTTTATATTTGTATCTTTTCATGTAATCATTCATATAACCAGCTAGTACAGATCTACTAATATCTTGTTGATTTGGTTTAAATATGAAAACTTGCTGGTGAATTTAAGTTGATGTAATTTTTCACAGGCTAAGATGAACAAGATGTATTAGGGGTATCTTATATTACCATTTTTCCTTAGTGGATTATGAATGAGTAACTCTGCAAGTAAAATGTGTCATATCCTCCCATTTTAGCACTTAAAAATGGTTTCTATCTGCATTGAATTTAAGGCTAACTGCATGTAATTATTTCTGTAATAAATAGGTGAATCATAGCATCAAACTAACCAAGAGTTTATTGGACAAGGCTGATCTGTTAATCTGCAGAGATATTTCCTGTTCAAAGATTAGGAGAAACAATCTACTTTGCAATCATAAAATGATTTACTACCCACTGTAATTAAAAGTATTCTTCAAGCATGTCACAATATGCCCCACTGTAGATTTGGTATTTGTGAATATGAAAAAGAGGAGAAATCCCATTGGCTTGTTATATAATGTGAAACAATCATATTGGTTATATAACTTACATGGTAAAAATACAAGTAGATTGTACATACTTTTTAAAGATATGAAGATGAGTAACTCTATGGCATGTCTTTTGGGGGCACTATTTTTGGTCTGATTTTCTTCCTGAAGATATTGTTGTTTTACATTAAAGAAACCTCAGTATAGTTTTCCTCCAAATTTGTGGATTACATGACTTGTTTTCAATTTTTTTACTTGTGATATGATGGGAATTATATCATGTAGTCCTTTAAAAAAGCACAGGCAGCAAGAAGAAAAATTCAAAATGCAACAGCCTAGAAAGTTCTTCCAAAGCCTCCATTTTGCTTTCTTGGAAGATAGTTCAACTTTTGCCAAAACTGAAATGTTGGGCCTTACCTTTTAGTTTAGTCACTATTAAAATGTTAATGAGCCATTTTGAAGGTTCCAGAATAAATCCAAATATAAGCATGATATCTGGTAAAGTTTGCAGGATCAAACCTGAGCCAGATCCTGTGGCTGTGCAGGACCCAGTGGAAGTTCTGCCCCTTAATGTTTTTTTTTGTTTGTTTGTTTTTTGAAATGGCATTAAATAAATTGGGAATGGAGTTGGCTCTTGTTTTCATGTTGTGGGAGATACAGATCTGCATTCTTTTAGCGTTTAGGAATAAATCCACCACTAAGCCTTTTCACAATCTGTGGTGAACTTCCTTTTCGAAGCAGCAACAGGAAGCAGCCTTGTTGCCACAGTCAGAAGTAGTATAGGGCAGGAGGAGGACAAGTGCTGTAGGTTACCCAATTTCTGCTCCAGTTTGGGGCAAAATTAGGTACCCTTTGACACTTGATCTAAGGAATCACAGCTGTCCAGGAAGTAAAAAGGCAAGGAGGGAAATCTGTGGTTGGTTTCACTGTGAAACTGCTTGACTGAAATTTGATCGTAACACTCTCTTCCTGCTGTAGAGCCATGGTTGGCATAATAGCTCTTTTTATCTGCTGCCAGGAAAGGATAGAAAATGGAAGCTATGTCTTGCCTCACTTGAAACCCTTCCTCTTACTAGGTTGGGGTATTATTTTCCATTTGTTAATACTTAACCTTTGGCATCTCGTGGTTTTCCCAAGTGGTCTTAGGTAGAAGTTAAAAGAGGAGACAAAAGTATTGAGAGGAGTAGGACTCTGCAAGACAGAGAGTTATAGGGGTGCGCAAAGTAACAGGAATACAGTGAGAACTTTGGGATTTCCCTGTCAAGAATGACTTCTTTTCTCTCTTTATTAAACCTCATCTGTTATCAGCACCTTGTAGTCACTGTTGTAAAGGCATAAGCATATTAGCTTAGAGGCTTGTTTTCTGTCCAAGCAGGTCAACCAGCAGTGCCAGAAGGCCCATTCCTATGTCATGTTTGATCTGATGCCTGGGTATGAAGGAGCCAGGACATTGGCAAGGGATAGGTGCTGCTAACATTTGGATGCTACTGCTTTCTTAATGACTCTGCCAAGGAAAAGGAGGTTGGAAAATGAGTGGTAGCTGGCAAGGCTGATGGTGTTAAGAGTGGTTATTTCTAGGTTTGGCTAGACTGCTGCATTCTTTGGGGTGTCTGGTAATTTGCCTTCTTAACCAAGGCGGGAGTGCAACACCACATGCCAAACAAAAGAATATTAAGTGCACTTGCTTGAATTCCTAAAAATACACTATATGTTTTGATAGTATAAAACAGGCTCAAGATTGTGTAGATTGCAGTGGGAGTGGCATATAGTTTTTGTAGCAGGATCCAGGGGTATCTGCCTCCAAATTTTATTTTTCATTGCCTTTCATCTGATACACTGCAGAAACATTAGACTTGCTTTTCTCCTTGTGAGCCTAATTTTAAAGGTCCCATCTCTGTAGGGATAGTGTTGCAGCCTAAAGCCCACTGTAGTCTGTAGCATTATTAAGACAACTGGCCATGCTCTCTTTCTAGCTCTGTATTGCATCTGCAGCCTCTGACAACCTTGAAAAAGTGACCCAAATACTAACCAGTGGTGGAGTATATGGGAGAAGGCATGTATTATGGAGAACAGACATGATTAATCATTAAGTTTTCATTAAGAATTTGTTAAAGGGTGTAAAACATTGAATACAGTTATGACTGTTTACAAACTGTTGGTATAAAGACTAACCATGACAATTCCCCTGTTTTATTATAATATCCAAGCTGGCTAACTTTGTAGTAAAAACTTCTCTGGCTTTTTTGTTTATTACTTTCTGGTGCCTGAGGTAAATTGCTAGTTTTTTACTTGGCTTTTTTTAACGTCTGCAGTGTGCCAAAAGTAATCATTTGAGTACTGTTATCAATATTATTATATGTCTAATTTTTGCTAGGGTATTCAGAGCTATGAGTTGTTTTAAAAATGTTAAATTAAAAGAAATAAAACAATAGCCAGCAGTATCGATATAGTAAAATAGCAAAATAGTGTATTCCTTTCTTCTAAATTCTGAGCCATATTGAAGTCTGATCAAACGTAGACTCATATACAGGCATACCTCATTTTATTGCGCTTCGCTTTATTGCACTTCGCAGATAGTGTGTTTTTTACAAATTGAAGGTTTGTGGCAACCCTGCGTCGAGCAAGTCTATCGGCGCCATTTTTCCAACAGCATTTGCTCACTTCGCATTTTTTAGCAATAAAGTATTTATTAATTAAGGTATGTACATTGGTTTTTTAGACATAATGCTATTGCACACTTGATAGACTACAGTATAGTGTAAACATAACTTTTATATGCACTGGGAAACCAAAAAATTCATGTGACTCGCTTTATTGCGATGGTCTGGAACCGAACCCGCAATATCTCCAAGGTATGCCTGTATACATATTGAGGAGTCAATTGCTATGGAAGCTATAGGGAAACCTAGGACAAGCTGGCAATGGATGACAGTTTCTAGGTGTATTAGTACTTGTTGGGGTGGGGTGGGTTGCAGATAGTTCCATGTTTGAGAACTGGTCTTGTTCAGCTTTGAGATAAAACCGTGACCTTTTGAAAAAACAAGACAGGGGTGGGGGGAGGGGGTGAAGAGGGAGAGTAGTCATTAAGGAATTGATAGACCCAAGTTTAAGTCCTTACTCCATTTCAAGCAGAAAAAGTACTAGAGTTGGATCTCCTACATCATAGATGGGAATTCCCTCACTGAGATACAGTAATTTCCTGTTTCTCTGTATGAATCCTGTGCCACTTTATATGAGTATTTAAATATTAACTAGGCTGGAGAAAAAAAGATTGACCTTATTAGGTTGGTGATTTGGGCACTGATCCAAATCAAAGACAGACCCAGGGTCAAGTTCTTGTGCCAGTGGATATTTAAGAATGCAAACTGGAATGTTTTTAACAGGAAAACTTGAGCGACACCCATCCCAGAATAGCCCACAGTTGCCTGCCATGAGGCTTACTTAGGAGACCCAGATTCAAGCTTCTGATCTGCAGAGTATAACAACATTGCTGGGTGCCCAGGGGCAGTGGTGATTTCTAGTTGCTGCCATCATCAACACAATCATATGAATACAGCATCAGACATTTTATTCTTTTTCCCCCACCCTCTGCCGGCCCTTCCAAGGCACCTGCCACAGTCATCCTGTCATGATTATACCTGATTTGAATCAGGCAGGTTAGGAGGGTAGTCGATTTCTCTAGCCATTAGGCTTTTTGCTGTTCTGCAGTGGCTCTCATTTTTACCAGAACTTATATCTTGGGTCTGAGAATCTTTTCCTAATAAACGTTTCACCAAATCAGCATCTTTTGAGGAGGGAAAAAAAGATTTTTTTAAAGAAGTTCCCAATCGGCTATACTTCAGCTTGTGCAAATATCCTTTCTGGCTGTACAGCACTGGAGGTTTTCTGAGCACTTTTGTGAATTTGGCATCCCTGGGGAATATGTTCTCCCAGATTGGACCCTAGACATTTTCAAGTAATTCTCCAATATTAGTCTTTGGTAAAAAAGCAACTGGTCATTTCATTGTTTAAACATGTACTTTCAAAATGAATCTTTAAACAGTAGCAGGTGGTCTCAACCTTTATGCTCTTTTGAAAATGTAATAAGTGAATTTCCTTGAGTTCTGTGCAACTTAGAGCACAGATGGTTTCATTATTTTATTGTATTGCAAGTTACCCTCTTGTGGATGGAGAATTAACCCCCTAATTAATAGTAATTGGAGTGCTGTTTCATTCTAAAACTCCCCTGCCTCATCACTGTAAGCAGCTTTTCTTGAACAAGTAATGATGCCATAGCAGTAGTTTTGGGATTTGGGAGAAATTCTATTGAAACAAATATACATTTTTATTTTGGTTTTATCAATTTGGGAGTGGGTGTTTTAAAATGCATGTGTGTTAAAATGTTTTTTTCTTGCATTCCTGTGACTGTACCTCAGACTGTGATCTTCAGGGAAAATAACATTAGGTGTGATCAGGGTTTGATTTTCTGTGGAGCTGTCCCTTCCCAGAATGTGACAAAAAGTTGAGATGATATTCTACCCTTTGATTTTGTCAGTATTGAGCTAGTGTTCATGGGAAGGAAGTGAGTGGGGGGAAGGGCGTTCAGTTGGAAGTGGGAAAGTCTGACAGGCTGCAGTCTTCCTAGATACTTTGGCACCTTTCAAAGGAACAGAAGTTTTAGACCTTGCATTCTGGTTAAATCCCAGTTTGCTTGGCTAAGAGTCTTTCTGTATTATCAGTTGGTTATAGTATTCTTTACTTCCTAATTTCTTCTGTGGTGTTGCTGCATGTTGTAAAATTGTTACTTATTTTTGTGCTAGATGTGGCAACATATCAATCGTAGGTGAGGTGGTTCTTAGTCCTATACATGTACAGGCAGAAATTTTCAAAAATAGCTATCCAAAGTTAGACCTGTAAGTCCTCGCTTAGCAATGAATCCATGGGCTCATTTTCTAATGTTCTAAACATCCGGGTCCTGCTGAACCATTTTAAAAATTTGGCTCTAACTATAAACACTTGTCCTTCAGGACAGAAGATGCTATATGCATAAGTTTGTTTGTTGTTGTGTTATTGCTGTGGCTTCACAGCAACTAATCTGATAGATGGCAGTGGTCCACAGTCAGTTAAACTAGTGTTTTTGCTTCTTCGATTTACTCTAGCATATTAGAGTATTTTCATTGTTTTGGTTAGCATTGACTAACAGAAACAAAAGATATTATTTTATTTTTAATGAGAACAGACACTTTTTTAGGTCCCAACTACACTTAAGATGCAATCTAATTGAGATTCACAGTACAACATGGTTATCTCTTGACCTGGTTACAACACAGTTGCAATTTGCTGTTAAAACCTTAACCATGTAGTAAGGTCGGGGCAACCATGTTGTAACCAAATTCCCAGACTCAGTTATATCTGTAATATAGACAGGTCCTTAGTTCATCATCATTATTTAAATCTGCATCACAATGTGGCTAATTTCCCTGCCTCCAACTCTCTCTTGAGAAGTTCAGATGTCTTACAAACTTCTTAATGTTATGTTACGATTTTGATGATATCATCGTCAAAAACACTAAATAATATCAGGATTGGAAACTGGCCATGTGTTATATTAAGTTGCTTACTATTTCTGTACCACTGTTAGTCTTTGGACCATCCTTAAAGACTGTGAAGAGTACTGACTTTCACCAGTTATCCTACTGAAATCAAGGGGCTATCTAGTGAAGTAAGATACTGTTCAGAGTAACAAAAGCTGGCTCTTTGTTTGCAAAGTAGTTTGATATTCTCTTGCAAAAGAAGTGATGAAAGCCAAATACTTTTTAAAATCATGAGTTAAATAGAAAGACCAGTTAGACTATCTAAATTCTTATCTGAATCCATGCTGGTCTTCCTGAAACATGCTTTCTCTTTTTATGTCTTGTCCCAAAGACTGGGGCTTCCATCATTTCCCTTCAGAGTCACTGTAGCTGAAACTCTCTCACTACAAGGAAGTTTTCATGATATTAGCTTGTATTTTCTCTTTTTAAAGCTATGAAAAACAAAAATATATAAAGACCCATATATCATTAAAAAAAAACTTTAATGATTTAATTTAATCAAAATATTGATTGCATCCTAATCGTACTTTATAAATGGTTCAGAATCAGAAGTATGTTAATAAAAAAATAAGGCGTTTCATGGTACCAGGAAGCAATTTTAGACTTAGGCAATATACAACAGAGCATAAACAGGCCTTCTATTCATAAAAGTATAATCAAATCAAAAGACACTAAAAGGTTTGGTTAAAGATTTGTAAAGCCAAACGTCACAGTTAAGCTTTTAAGTAACTTGAGAACTAGGCCAGCACCTTACAGGGTAGTGCAAAAATGAAAGAGTTTTCAATAGATTTGTCTAAGAAATGTTTTGATTTTTAAAGCTTAAATTTTTAAAGCTGAAATAATAGCAACTCCTGGGTGCATGTGAAGATGAAGGAAGAAGTATAAACACTTCGAACACAAATTGTGTTTTTACAGTGTTAGATAAAGCTCCTAAAAGATATCTTAGGACAGCTTGCTTAGAATTGGTCAGTCTGACTAGGTACAGATAGTCAAAAAGCCTAAGGCAGAATCAATCTAAGATATGAAATTTTCTGTAAGTGGCATAGTTTATATCGGTAATGAACAAAATACACATTCGCCCTTTTAGGGGTTGGGAGGGGAGGGGACAAATCTTAGACCAGGTTCCACCATTTTTAAACTAGTCTATGTGTGCTGAACTTCTGTTCTGTTACAGCTATAGACAGATTTCCAATTGCTTATACTGGTAAAAGTGTAATGTCTGTACTTGGCCTCTAAGGCTAGCCCTTTGCCCATTATCCATAATGGCACTAGTCTGATAATTGTAGTATTAAATTCGGAAAAACTATTCCTTAGGAATATCTTCTACACAGAACAAGGTAAGAAGAGAAGTTGGGTGTTCCACACCTTCTGTAAAAGTAAAAAATATTAAATGGAAAGAAAAAAAATCCAGCAAGTTGGTTCATAGCTATGAAACCATCCCTTTTGACTAACCCATGCTTGACAGCAAATTACATAGTTCAGTTTCTGATAGGCAGATTCTTATTCTCCCCCGAGTTGAGTTAAAAAAATGAAGTAATAGTGATAATTAAAAGTATCTCAGAGTACATTATCTCTCAAGCAAAATTGCATTCAATAGGTGGCCATGGTATATGCATGTATTAAGTTTAAACAGCAAAGACATGTATTACTATGGCCAAAATGAAAGAGCAAATTCTTTGAGGAGAAATGGGGAGGTGTTACAGTAATAAAGTATTGTAAAGTGCCCTCGGTTCTGTACTGGAGCAATTTAGAAACTAATAACAAGAATGTTAATTTAAATATCTTTAACATTTTAATGCAGACTGTGCATTAGGGATTATTTAATCTAAAAAAACATACTGTACAGACTATTACTGTGTATCTTTTTATACACAAAGGATAATAATGGAAATATGAACATTATGTGTTATTCTGTAGGGAGATCAGGATTCCCAGATGAAAAACAGCGTCTCACATCATTAAAATCACATGTTCTACAATGCTCAACTGCTACGTATAGCATCTCACAGCTTATCTTTTATCATGTTTACAGTGCCTACTTCTGCAACAAATTACAGCAGTTTAAGAACGCAAAACATTTTTCTACCTCACAGCTGGAAGCCAAGAACTGTTCTATAACATATTCACTGTGGACTTACTTCTTAACTAGTTAAAATCACTAAACTCTACTGGTGCCGGAACTAAACATACTGTGTTTATTTTTCTGTACTCAAAGGCACCATTGGAATCTTGCATCTGAGAACATAATGCTCAGAATGAAGTATCCAACCCAAGTTAGCAAAAGGCGCATAACATAAAATGTTTAGTATTCTTATATTTTAGCCCCCATAGCCTCCATCTATGTCATATTAGATGGAGAAATATCAGTGTCGCCCTAAATTGATTTGGATAGTTTATATCTATCTTGCTTGTCCTTATAAATGCCAGGCAAAGTGTGTGTGTGTGTGTGTGTGTGTGTGTGTGTGTGAGAAAGAGAGAGAGAGCGTGCACACATACCCCCCCCATATAATTATTTTTAGTTTGCCTTGGCAGGGCTTAAAAAGCTTACAGAAGAGAAAGCATGCTAGCTAGGAAAGATAGGTCACCAATATGTATTTCAAGGAACAGACTTGCACTTGTGTGCTGAATGATGTATGTCAGTGTCACAGTTATTTCCCGGCTCCTGCCTTACTGCCACAGGGAAGTAATCTGCTATTGCCTTTTACTGGGATAGATTAGTCTCTTCTCCTACCCCTCAATGCTGGTTCAGTTATTCAAGGGCTTGTAGAGCCAGAGCTCTGTGCAGTCCTTTTGAGGAACTACTCTGTGTGCAGCCTAATTCCCAGTATTGCCACCATGAACAGTTCAGAATTCGTGGGACCAAAAAGTCATAAGATGGGTTCTTAGAACATAGGACTTCATGAAAGTAAAGAATGAATGGTGCAGTTGCTTTCTTGTTCTGACTTCTAATTTTTAAATTTTCCTGGTCACTCTAATGCAAGTTACACTACTGTAGTATTAGGAGTTGAGGTGATTTTGACCCATGTTAGAGGATCCCTTATTGTATGACCCAACTAAGATTGAGACCTGTATTTACACTATTGTATAGTCACATAGTAGGGGGTGGTCTGGGCACCAAAGAACTTAAAAGCAAATGCAAAACATGGTAGAGAATCTGAAATGTGGAAACTGGAGCTGTAGTTGACCAAACTAATTTCCTGCAAGGAATAGCAAACATTCATTAGGTAGGAGAAACTATGAAGCCCTCTTGAGCAGAGTATGACTTCAGTGTATAAATAGGGCTAGTCAAAATAGTACATCAGAGGTTTTTTTTTAGTGGAAAATGTGTGTGTGTTTTTCAAGTCAGTGGATTGGGATTGGGAGAGGTTTAGTTGTTTTTTTACAAACAAAAATGTAATTTTTTTCACTGAAAAATTTAGTGAACAGAAACAGATCTTTTGATTCAGAAGTGATGCCAAAGTGTTCTGTGCAAATTATAGTTTGGTGTCATGTTCCCCTGGTCTCTTCTGTTGATCAAGATCCCACAGTGGTTCTGTAATTGCTGTGATGTTCATCTTCCTCTTTTCATAAGGGGTAACTGCAGTGTGTTGTGGGAAATGTCCTATAGAGGGAATGACAATCTGAGGTACTTGATCTTTACCTGAGACGCTCCTGGCACATTTCAATAGGAGGATTGAAGAGTGTAATTTTTGGCCAAAAACTAAAAAATGATATGTAAGAAAAAATTCTATTTTCTAACCTGCTAGCTCCTTTTCCATTGACAGGGAGGGCTCTGTAATTCAGCAGCAGCACTTGGTATGCATTTGGAAATGAAACTTCCTTCCTAGAAAGATAGGTTCATTAAATCAAGTTGGAACCTTTTTGGATCTTACAAAGTTAGGCTCTGGACACAGAGACAGGTAACCCTCACATAGTGTTCAGTCCTAAACTTGTTAGTTGGTCACACATGGTTCTTATCAGGACAGCTCCTATTAGCCAAAAAACCCCCAGCAAAAATGCAAGACTGAAAGAGATTAATACTACATCCAAATCCTCTTCCCAATATGTTTTATACTAAAACTAATCTTCGCAATTGCTTTAGGTCCCTTATATGAAGTTTTATATGTAGCATTTTTTAACCACACATGAGTCATCAGTCACGCTTAAACTCATTATCTTTATACCCACAACATGAACCACTTCTACTTCACTAGCATAAATAAACAGTGAGATAATAATGTGCTATTCTCCTGTATCAGTCCCTCAGATCAGCCCCATAGAAAGATAGCCGAGATGAGTATTTATGGAACATCAGGGGAGTACTGGGTTCAGGAATATTGGTTTGCCTTCCTGGTTCTGAGTCTAGTGGATGCAGATAACATTTCCAAATGTAAAAGTACTTTGTTTAGGTGGGACTGTTGACTGTGAAAAGTAGGTGACTCTTATTCTTGAGCTGATGAACCAACTATTTGTAGGGTTAGCTTTTGTTATCCACCCTTATCCACCTCCATTTACATTAGCTTAGACCAGTGGTCACCACCCAGTCAGTCTTGATCGACTGGTTGATCGTGGAGCCTCTGACAGTCAATTTTAGTCTGTAGATCCCTGGGAGGTAGATCCTGGGGTGTCCTTTACTTTCAGAAAGTGATCTTTACCTTAAAAAGGTTGGAGAGTGAACACTGGCTTAGACTGAGTGAAAATTTAAGTGAACTGCTCCTTCTGCTGGGAGGAGCAGTCAGCCAAATCCAACCAGTCACGTAGGTTCTTAACCTGAGTGCAGGACCTTCACCTAATGCAGGAGGTATATGGTCCCACTAGGGGGAATGCCTTCCTGGACTTGGTGTTGGCTACAGGGGAGGACCAGGTAGGGGTGCTGCAGATTCATGGTCACCTTGGGGACAGTGACCACCAATCAATCAAATTCACCATATGGTGTAACGTGGATAAGATAACTAGTAAGGTGGAAGTGCTTGACTTTAGGAAGGATAACTTCAGTGTGCTTAGGAGTCTAGTCAGTGACGCACTACAGGAGAAGAGTATTGGCAAGATGGGAGTCCAGGAAGGGTGGTCATTCATAAAGGAAGCGATCCTTTGGGCACAGAGGGAGACTATCCTAGTATGAGGGAAAAAGGGAAAAGGAGCCAAAAACTTCCTTGGCTTAACAGGGAAATCCAGGGGAGCCTAATGGCAAAAAAGAAGGCGCATAGGCAGTGGAAGCAGAGGGAAGCTACCAAGGAAGCGTACACCTACTTGGCCTGTACTTGCAGGGAGGCAGTTAGAAAGGCCAAAGCAGCTACAGAGCTGAGGCTGGCAACACAAATTAAAGACAACAAAAAGTCTTTTTTTAGGTATGTAGGGAGTAAAAGGAAGGCACAGGGCAGCATAGGACTTCTACTGAACAAGGAGGAGCAATTAGTGACAGAGAGAGGGGCTGAGCTATTCAATGAGTTTTTTGCCTCGGTGTTCCTGAACAGGGCTCAAGATAAGTCTCCTAATGGGTTCTTGGATGGGCATCAGAGGGACACCAGCCTACCAACTGTCAATGCTGACTTGGTATAGAGTCACTTGGATGGACTGGATGTGTTTAAGTCAGCAGGCCCAGATGAGCCTCATCCAAGGGTACTGAAGGAATTGGCCAGTGTCATAGCACTGCCATGGCTGTTTGAGCGCTCGTGGTGCTCGGATCAGGTTCCAGAGGACTGGAGAAGGGCCAATGTGGTCCCTATTTTCAAGAAGGGGAGGAAGGAAGATCTGAGTAATTATAGGCCAGTCAGTCTCACCTCCATCCTTGGAAAGGTCATTGAAAAGATTATGAAGGATTGTATTTGTGGGAGTCCAGCAGGAAAAGTAATGCAGCAGGGAAACCAGCATGGATTTGTAGCAGGTAGATTATGCCTGACCAATCTGGTTTCGTTTTATGACAAAGTCACAACATTCTTAGACGCAGGAGTAGAGGTGGATGTCATTTTCTTGGATTTTAGCAAGGCCTTCGATATGGTATCTCATCCTATTCTCATAAATAACTTAAGAGGCTGTGACATAGATGTTTACACAGTCTGGTGGGTGGTAAATTGACTTAGTGGTCGCACCCAGAGAGTGGTAGTGGATGCGTCAGTATCGACTTGGAAGGATGTGGGTAGTGGGGTACGGCAGGGTTAGGTCCTTGGACTTGTACTCTTCAGTATATTCATAAGTGTCTTGGATGTGGGTGTGAAGTGTACTCTGTCCAAGTTTGCGGATGATACTGAATTGTGGGGTGAAGTGCATGCTCTAGAGGGTAGGGAATGATTGTAGGCAGACCTGGACAGGTTAGAAAAGTGGGCAGTACACAATAGGATGCAGTACAACAAGGACAAGTGCAGAGTGATGTACCAAGGGAGCAAAAATATCCAGCACACCTACTGGCTGGGAAGTGACCCTCTCAGCAGCACAGAAGCGGAAAAGGATCTTAGAGTCATAGTGGACTCCAAGATGAACATGGGTCGTCAGTGTGACGAAATCATCAGCAAAGCTAACTGCACTTCATCATGCACCAGCAGATGCAAGACAAATAGATCTAAGGAGGTGATACTTCCCCTCTATGTAGCATTGGTCAGACCTCAGTTGGAGTACTATGTCCAGTTTTGGGCGCTGTACTTCAAGAAGGATGTTGATGGATTCGAAAGGGTCCAGAGGAGGGCCACTCGTATGGTTAGGGGCTTACTGGACAAGCCCTATGAGGTGAGACTGAGCGACCTGGACCTCTTCAGCCTCTGCCAGAGAAGGCTGAGAGGTGGCCTCATGATTGCCTACAAATTCATTAGGGGGATGCAGCAAGGGATCAGAGATGCTCTGTTCACCAGGGTGCCTCTTGGGGTAACAAGGAACAATGGTCACAAACTGACAAGAGAGCAGATTTAGGCTAGATATCAGGAAAAAATTCTTCATGGTAAGGATTGCCAAAATTTGGAATGGGCCTCCAAGGGAGGTAGTACTCTCCCCTACCTTGGGGGTCTATAAGAGAAGGCTGGATAGGCATCTGGCTGGGGTCATCTGACCCCAGCACTCTTTCCTGCCTAGGCAGGGAGTTGGACTCGATGATCTGTTGAGGTCCCTTCCGACCCTAGCATCTATGAATCTATGAACATGGCTATATTAGAAAACAACAGCATGTTCCACACAGAAGTGTTTAGTTGCCTACTGCAGCAGTTCCCAAGTTGTGGATCGCAACCCCAAATAGGGTTACAACATCAGTGGATGGGATCTCAGGGAGTGAGGGGCCATGCTGTGAGTTGGGAACAAGGGGCCAAGCTGAGGAAATAAGCTCATGCTGAGGAAATGGGGCCATAAATGGAGTCATGGTGAGGAAAAGTTTGGGAAGCACTGCCCTACTGTGTCACTAGCTTCAGGAAAGGCTGCACTTAGGCCAGCTAGAATCAAGAAACTTCAGTGTTCCTGGGAAGTGTCACATCCATGTGCCAACTCAGATGGCACTGTTTAAGGAGGGAGGTATAGAAAGGAAAGTTCACAAATATCAGCAGAGTTTGTGCATCCTTTGTCCAAATTGCTCATACGAATATTAAGAAGTGGGGGCAGAAAATAAAATTAGAGTTAGGTATTTGACAGGTCAAATAAAGTTTGGTCAATTGACTGGTTAAATATTGGTCAAAAATTGTAAAAGATTGCCAATGGGTCCAAATAATACACAGAAAAAGCACAAGTTTTCTGTTAAGAAAGAAATGTGTCAAAAACAATAAAAAAATCATATTTCTGTCAAGAAAAGTAAAAAAAAAAAGGGGTTTTTTGTATAATTTCTATAATCTTTGACCAGTCAAAAATATGCAGTCAATTCACAATATTTGACTGGTCAATTAAACGGCTTGCCAACCCTAAGTAAAATAACTCTTTACTCTTTAGATTTGAGGGTGGGGTGAATGCTAAGGCACACAGTTAACAGCCCAGAGGTTGCAAGTTTAAGGCCCTAGAGAAAGTGTTCCTGGTGTGGCCTGTAATGTTCCAGTAAATCTGTGGGTTCTGCTAAATACCTTGTCATAAGGGCACAAAAAAGGAAGGGGTTCCAGGGACAGAGCATGTTCAGGCCTCCTTGCCACATGAAGAAAAATCTTTTATAGGATAAGCCATCCATTCTTCTTAGCAAAAATGAATGGGAAAATTAAAGTAGAGGGAAGCTGTCAGAAGAGAGAGAGAAAGAAAGAGAGAGCGAGAAAAGGATGGGAGTAAAGAGGCATGAGAGGGAGACCTACAAATCTACCTCACCATTTAATGGAAACAGAGGTCTTGTAACACTGTATATTAGTGTTACTTGTAGTTGGAAATGTCATGACATATTGTGCTGTGCCAGTCAGTGATACATATTGGCATAGTAGTTCTGCGGATCTGGAAGCTGATTACCATTGGTCCTTTTCACTTTTACCATTTGAAATGTTCAACAAATAGAATAGCAAAGATGGCAGTGGAGATAGAAATAAATGATCAAGTGTGAGCTCAGTTGCATGTATTAGTATTTTTTTATCTTGTCAGGTGCACTGCATTTAGGCTAGGAACAGATGTTGCATCTGTCCCTGGACAACGCTGAGCTTTTGTTTGTCCTGGAACAAAAATATCTTGGGATTGGCCTGTAAACACATCACTCTTGAGCGCCTGAAAGCACTGCCGCTTTTCTGACCTTGATTCAGTGATGCAATTCTGAACAGACATACTTTGCAATATCCTGGGATAAACTGTTACTACCTCTTATCTGGAAAACCTTTTTAGAATTTATCCTAGGACAATGAACATAGATGTTTTCATGACTGCAGTTTTTCCTGGGCTAAAATGGTATATCCTGGGATAAATGCAGCAACTGTTTGCAGACATAGACTTATGTGCTAGTTACTTTAATTTGTGAAATGTGAACCAAAAAGGAGTTCAGTACTCTCTGAGAACAATACTCACCTTGCAGGAGTGAAAAATAACAAAAACTTGAAAATAAGCAAATTGAATTCCTAGTGCAT
This sequence comes from Crocodylus siamensis, assembly GCF_052110815.1. Taxonomy (NCBI): domain Eukaryota; kingdom Metazoa; phylum Chordata; order Crocodylia; family Crocodylidae; genus Crocodylus; species Crocodylus siamensis. The sequence goes on along the minus strand of NC_143397.1, from coordinate 86,057,233 downwards.
TCAAGGAAAGATCGTTTAAGCAAAGTGTGCTACTTTTCTGTCTATACCTTCACTTTATAGTCTTGCCAAATTACTTGAAAGTAGAAAGTACTACTTTCCTTAAAACACATTAGAGGAGTATTTTCAAGCCTTGCACATTTCCATTACATATTCCAGATCATTTGAGTGCCATCAACGATGATCTGCAGTAGGTTCTTTTAAGTTTCTTTTTTATATTTTCCTGTTGGCTAAGGTATTTATTTTATTAGTAGTACAATCCACGATGTTAATACCTAATACCTTGGTTGGGGGAATCCACCTTTTTAAGAGTACTTGCTTAAATATGCTATTGGTTTAGTTCAGTAACATTCATGATATGAATGATGTTGTAAAGGTTTATACAGAATTCCAAAAAGTATGAGGCAAAGAGCATTTTAATTGAACAGGAAAACATAGGAAAATTATATATATTTTATTCAGGCATAGAATGTAAAACCCAGTAAATCCAAAAATGAATGGACTGCATTCATATATTTAAAGGCTGTAGTCTTATGTGAACTTAACCCCAACAAGTTCAAGCTGGGTAGTACATGGATAGGAGACTTCAAGGAAAATCTTGGTTTCTTTATTGTCTGTTTGAAAGTCCTGAAGCCACATCACTGGGACTATGTATATTAATTATTTTTAATGTCAGTTCTTGTATCACTTCATCACTTCCAGGTATGACTGAATTACAGTAACAGGGAAAGTTAATACAGGTAACAGGGAAAATTCCAGGTATGACTGCATTACAGTAACAGGGAAAGTTAATACAGGTAAACAGAAGCCTTCATTATAGTTAATAGAAACCAACATCTGACTGTCTAAACTTCTAATATGTGCTCATCATCAAGATAAAGACATGTTTCACACTCACCACTAGAGGTACTGGGTCTTGCTTCTTCTCTTGCTCCCATTTGAAGTTAATCGCAAAACTATTGGCTTCAAAGACAAAGATCTGGGCACTAACCTCATGGTAACTCATAGCTGATATACCAAGTTACCTAATTCAATATGCAATGTTCTAACCTCTTTTTTATTTTGGTGTTGTTATCAACATTTAAAAGAATAATGAAAAGCACTTATTATATATCATTCTCAAATGGTTTGGCTATGTTTTTAGCCAGGAACCAATCTCGAGCGGGTTCAGTGGCATGGTTGAACCCTGCTTTTGGACCACACTGCAAAAGCAGCAGCTGGGGAAAATTTTAACCCCCCCAAACAGGAAAGAATCCTGCCTTCCTTTCCCTCCAGGCTCAACAGCATGTCTCTACTCATCCCATTCTCCCTTCTCCCACCCACTACTGCTGCTGTCCTTCTCCACTGTTCCTCCTCCTTGACCAGTTCCCCTTTCCCTGCCTCAGAGCAGGCTTACAGAAGGGGAAACTGCCTGCCACTGCCTGAGCTCTGCTTCATGTGCGGCTTGGCTGGAGTGGGGCAGGAGCAGCTGTGGAGCTCCTCCAAACCCCAGATCAGCTGGGAACAGCAGCAGCAGTGCACGGAGGAGAGGGGCTGAGCATGGAGGAGAGAGTATGTGTGGGAGAGATTTTTATCTGGTTTTGGGACTTAAAAGTACCTGGTTGCTGCTCCTGCAGTGTGGTTTGCCTATTCCACTGGGGGAAGGAGGAAACTGGGAGCAGGGGTGGAGTCACCCCTGCAACACTGATGTTTGTTTGCTCCCACACCACACTTTACAAAATCCTGTGTTCAGTGTACTGCTTGTTAATTTTCTTGAAGGCCTTTTATTTTTCCTCTTTAGAATCTTAATTTTTGAACATAGTTTGGATTTTAACTTTTACTGTGTCTGAGCTCAGTGTATTTTGATTTAATTTTTGGCCTTTCTTAGTTAATTGTGACATTAAATGGTCTGTGCTTTTGTCTTCTAAGTAGTCTGATTATAGTATTGTGATCTTTTTCAGTGTACCTTGAGGATAGTTTTGTGAAATCTGGAGTCTTCAACGTGTCAGAACTTGTGAGGGTGTCCAGAAGTAAGTTAACAATCCACACTTAATGACCTAATATGTGCAAATAGCTTTATTCCAAACTTTTTTAAAGCAATTGCAGACGTCAGTTGACTTCAGGCCTGAATCCAGGCAGAAAATTTTTCCTGTTGCCCAGATTTTGCTAACCTTGTGCACAGTTCATCTTGCATACATTTATAATAAAAACAGGTTTTCTTTTGTTTTATTCAGGGTTTGAATGAAACATCTTTCTTCATAACTCAGGAATGCACAGCAAATTGATTTATGTAAGGTTTAACGGACTGAGATGTCAATAAAATGACATCTCAGTAATGAACTTTTTTTTGGTTGAACTTTCAACTTTCTCTTGCCATTCTGTTCATCTTTGAAATTATGCTGAACCATCATACTTTTTAAATTTACTTTACTCTCCAAAGTAAGGAGTCATGGCCTTAAAGGAAAATTGCATCATAGCAAGTGTAGTAAATACTGTATTTACTCAAATCCAAGGTGAGGTACCCTGCTTTCAACATGAGGGGGGAAGTCCCTCATCTTAGATTAAAGTACAGGTTGGCAGAGGCAGTGGTCATAGCTCTGACACTGACCCCAGGAGCCACTAACCCCCTTCTCTTCCCCACAAAACTTGCCCTTTGTAGTCTCTCCCTTCCCCACCTTTGCTCCCTGCCATTATCCTCCCCACCTCTCGCCACTGCTTCCCTTCCCTTCACAGCTCTGGCTCTGGCTGTGGTCTCACTCCAGGCTAGAGTAGGGAGCACAGAGCACATGCTCCTTCCAGCTCCAGCCCAGCCACGCAGAGGAAGTTCCAGGCCTGGCTCTGGCTCTGGCTCTGGCTCTGGCTCTGGGACTGGAGCCAGAGCTGTTGCTGCTGCATGTCTGGGCTGGGACCAGTGGCAGTACATGCTCCCTATCCTGGGCCAGTGTGGGACCTGACCTAAAGCCAGAGCTGAGGGGAAGGTAAGGAGTGGAGGGGAGGAGCTCTGTTGGGGGGCAAGCAGCAGAGAGGGCAGACACTGGTTTGTGCAAGTGGGAGGGGGACAAATAATGGTGGGGACAGGTGGTAGGGGATGCAGGCACTGCAGGGAAGAACAGGCATCAGGGACATAGACATAGGGTGCAAGTGGGCTCACAGGTAGTGGGGTAGGAATATATGGGCTTAATACAGAATCTACTCATGAGCAAACATACCATACAGATGCAGAAATATTATTACAAATAGGAAATGAAGATGGGCAAGAAGAGATTTTTAATATGAAACAGGACAAAATTATGAATAAAATTTAATTTAAGATATCTCCTGTTTTTAGGAGCCAAGAATCTACAGTTTTGAGATTTAACATAGGGTAAAATAATCTATGTATTTTATTTGCCCTTGTATTTGGTGCATTTCCTTCTTGTACTTAAAGTAAATGCTATTCATGGCTTTCTCTTTGAGATTTAATTTGGAAGGAAGTGAACCAAAAAAACCATTCAGAAGTTATGTTTAGAAGCATGCACAGTAACAAGTGTGGAGTTCATTGCTATTTTGATAGTTGAATGTTCAAGGAGGAACATTGCTCAGATGAGAAGTTTGACACAACACCAAAAATGAGAGAACACTTTTAAACTATCCACCCAGATTTCACACATGAGCTAGTTCAGGCTAGAACAGGAAAATTACAGGGTTTTAATTAGCTTTTAAGGGCTGAAGGCATGATTCTTTCTTCAAAGTTTTATGAATCAAGAATAATTCAGTTGGAAGTCAGTAAAATTACATCAACAAAATGTAATATTGCACTGGGGTATGTACAGAATATATTGATTGAATAAAACTGATAGCTTTTTACCTTAGTACTGGGTTTTGGGAGCCATTAGATGCATAGATACGCATGTACAAATCCTGTTGAATTATTTTGTTATTTTGCAAGAGTTGGGCGGAAATATTCAAGAGCACAGTTTGTTCCCTCAATATGAAGCTACATGCACTTTGTGTTTGATAGGGTTGTGCGTGAGCAGCATTGAATGTTTTTGTGGAAGTCAGGGATTTGCGTATGTGGAATTCAGGTTTGCGCACACTCATCCATTATTTTGTTCAAGGAACTCAAACACATGCCCATGTTCATTTTGGAATCAGTAATAACTCCAAGATCCTTTTCTGCCTCTATGCTGATGAGAAGGGAGTTCCCCAGCTTGTAGGTGTGCTGTTGGTTCTTTCTCCCTAGGTGCAGTACCTTGCACTTGTCAGTATCGAATCCTATCCGCCCACCCCTGTAACCTGTCCAGATCTAGTTGTAGCCTACCTCCCTTCTAGCGTGCCCACCTCTCCCCACATCTTAGTGTCATCTGTGAATTTGAACAAGGTGTTTTTCACCCCCTCGTCCATGTTGCTGATGAAGATGTTAAACCGTGCAGGCCTGAGGACCCCACTGCCAACCTCACTCCAGGTTCCTCCAGGTCGAAAATGACCCGTCCACCACCACTCTCTAGGTGTGGCCCTCCAATTTGCCAATTTGCAACCCATCTGACTATGTAGGCATCAATGCCACAGTCGCCTAACTTTTTGATGAGAATGGGGTGAGAGACAGTGTCAAAGGCCTTCCTGAAGTCCAGAAAGACTATGTCCACCGTGACATGTGCATCTAAGGATTTTGTGACCTTGTCATAGAAGGCAGCCAGGTTGGTCTGACAGGACCTGTCCCTAATGAACCCATGTTGATTGCCCCTAAGCATAATCTCCCCTGCTGGTCCCTTGCAGATGTGCTCTTGGATAATTCTTTCAAAGAGCTTCCCTAGGACCGAGGTAAGACTAACGGGCCTGTAGTTTCCTGGGTCCTCCTTACTCCCCCATTTGAAAATGGGGACCACATTGGCCCTTTTCCAGTCCTCTGGCACCTGGCCAGAGCAACATGAGTGCTCGTAAAGCCAGGCCAGGGGTTTCACAATGACCTCGGCCAATTCCCTCAGCATCCTGTGGTGGAAATCATCTGGACCTGATTTGAACATGTCCAGCCCCATCAGGAGTTCCCTAACTAGGTCCTCTCTGACCCTAGTCCTGGCTGTGCTTCTCTTGGGTCCATCTGGAATCCCGGTGGGGGAGATGTCCCAGTCCCTGCTCAAAAAAATGGAGGCAAAGAATTTGTTAAAGAGGTCAGTTTTGTCGTCTGTTGCAACCACCAGATTGCCAAGCATGTCCTGCAGGGGCCCCACGTTACCTGGTGCTTTCTTTTTACTACCTATGTATTTAAAAAAGGACTTCTTGTTATCCTTGATCCTGGTTGCTACTCCTAGTTCTGTCTTCACCTTAGCCTTCCTAACACCCTGACTACAGTCTTGAGGAATGGAGGTATAATCCTCCTTGGTGATGGCCCCTCCCTTCCGTTGAGTATACACATTCTTTTTAGCTTTCAGATGTTCCTGAATGCTTTTGGTGAGCCATGGGGGCTTTTGAGCACTCTGGTGATTCAAATCACCAAATCGAATCATCAGTCCCCGAATTGGCCAAATCCGAATCTGAAGCAAATACTAGCTGCTTTGCACAGGCCTAGTAGACTTACCAATCCTGGGACATTTTTATTCAGGTCAAACTTATGCATTACTTGTCCTGAGCCACTAGCCATAATATACTTCTCATAATAAACTTAAAAGTGTATGGTTTCTGGGGGATATTTCCCCATGCATTTAACTTTAAGCTGCAACAGAGCTGTGCTTTCACTGTCAGAAAAATTCAAACCTTCTGATATGTTACACGATATGCAGTTATTCTTGAAGTGCCGAAGGTTGTTAAAATGCACAATATTCAGATAGCAGATAAAAGTTAAGATTATAATATGTGTGGGCTAATGCAAAAACAATGTCTGTGTCAAGGATAAAAGGCAAAAGAAACAGTGTGGTATGGTCTTACCATACAGGCCACTTTTAGGATGACTAGGTATGTTCACGCTTTGTATCAGTTTTATCCGTTTCTTCATACCAGTTCTTTTAGATTGTCTGTTATGGAAGACTAATGTACAAAATAATAAATAAAACTATAAATGTTAAGAGGTTTGCGATGGTGAGGGTGATAGGTTAAGGTGGGAAAACATTAACAGAACTTGTCTGTGCTTGATTTCCTCAATAGGTAGCATAGGTACACATTGTCATATTGCAAGGTTTTTTTCAGTGTTAAAATGGAGAAGATGGCAAAAGGATTAGAGATTATTTTTGACTCTTAATAACATGTTCTTCAGCGCCTATAACCCAGGGAGCTGGGGTGAACTTCCCAATTGGAGAGCTTCCGAGCCAACCATACTACCATGACATGAACTCCGGTGTGAATCTGCAGAGGTCACTGTCTTCTCCACCAAGCAGGTAAAAACATAAGCATTGAAAAAGCAATAAATAATAACTAAGAATAATTAATAATACTACTGTTAATAATGATAATGAATAAATGATTGTGGGAAGTTAGTGTTGATTAGGTGGGAAAGCAGTTCACAAATACCACAGACTAAGTGCATAATTTCATGCATTCTGTTTGCTTTTACCAAGTCATAGTTTCATAGTTTCATAGTTGGTAGGGTCGGAAGGGACCTGAGCAGATCATCTAGTCTGACCCCCTGCCATGGCAGGAAAGAATGCTGGGGTCAAACGACCCCGGCATGGTGATTGTCTAGTCTCCTTTTGAAGATCCCCAGGGTAGGGGCGAGCACCACTTCCCTGGGAAGTTGGTTCCAGATCCTAGCCACCCTGACAGTGAAGTAGCACCTCCTGATGTCTAGCCTGAACCTACTCTCAGTCAGCTTATGGCTGTTATTCCTTGTAACTCCTGGTAGTGGGCAGGGGAACAGGGACTCTCCCACTGCCTGCTGGTCCCCCTTGGCAAGTTTGTAGGTGGCCACCAGATCCCCTCTCAGCCTTATTTTGTGTAGGCTGAACAGGTTCAGCTCCCATAGTCTCTCCTCATAGGACTTACCCTGCTGCCTTCTGATCACGTGAGTGGCTCTCCTCTGGACGCTTTCTATGCTATCCACATCTCTCCTGAAGTGCCGTGCCCAGACCTGGATGCATTACTCCAACTGCGGCCTGACCAATGTCTCATAGAGAAGTCAAATATGTATGTTTTATAAATCATTACTAGGTTATTAATTCACAGTGGAAAATATATTCCTGTAAAGGGTGATAGAGCTGTGTAGTATTAACACTGATGTTTCAGATGATATGACTTCTGTCATATTTGTAAACCACTTCCTACTGCTATTAGAGACAAACCATTTTCAAGTGGTTTATTAGAAGAGCAATCTGAAACTTCTCAGTAAATTAAACAATGACTTTAGACTATCAAGAAAGGTGCTATGCATGATGTATTTAAAATTACCAGCTAATTCAGGCCACGTTTACAGCTCTATGGATGAACACAGCTTGTTTTTATTTAACATTTCTATTTCCAAAATTATGTTTGCTGCCTTTCCTCACTTTCTGCATTCCTTCAAAAAAAAGATGCTTAGACACTTGAAGCTCCTACTGGGAGAACTATGAATAATCTCATTTTCCAACTGGAATTCTGTACCTTTTGGAAAATAAGCCAAGACAATTCTTAGAAAAGTGTGAAAATTTGAAGGCTGACTCTCAAGAAGATGCTGACTGATAATTTCATGTACATCATGGGCTAGACATAGGGAAGGGGAAAATGAGAACAAGCAACCACATTAAATATGGCCTATGGGGATCAAAACACCAAAGACCAGATCTGCATTCTACAGGAGAGCACAGAGGTTGAAGGATCCCCTGTTGGAATTCCTCTTTGAATGTTACATTCAGGAAAAAATTGCCCACTCTGGAATAGGCATGGGATAGGTGCCCAAATGGGCAGAGGCTACCTCTAATGGGTCTGTTTACCTGGCTTCATCATTGTGTCAGAAGGCACAGTTCCTGGACCTCTCCTAATTGGAAGTTCCTCAGTATAGAGGAGGAACTGGAGAAATATACAATACTAATACAAGCTCTCCTAGTTTTTCTGGGTAATTTTCTTTGGGCTGGTGTTAGGGGACAATAAGTGTACTTGTGGCTCCATCCTTACAGTGCCACCTGCTTTCTGCCACAGTTCACTTCTCTCCTCTCTGGTTGCCGATAGAAATGATGTTTGTTGTGAGGTTGGCCCCTGGAAACCCCTCAAAAGTCCAAACAGAAGAGCATGGCTACAGAGTGTTCCGATCATGCGACAAATTAACCCTTATTGTATGAGGGTTCCAATGAAGATGCTTCCAAGCAGAGTGCCTTCATTAATTTCTGTCTGTCCTGGCTCCAGCACAGCCTGGCCCCAGCTGCTGTCTTAGGATGGGAGAGAGAGAAGGCAGGGGAAGGAGGTTCATTCTGGGGTTCTCTCATGCCTGCTGAGGTGGAGAAGGGGGTGGGTGGATTGGAGCCCCTCACTTCAGGGGTGCTTTAGTGTACCTGCCCTCCACTCCAGTGGGGCTGAGAACCCCGAATGGACGTCTATCCCCTGCTTTCTCCCCCTCCCATTCTGAGACAGCAGTGGAGTTGCAAGGGGAGTGGAGCTACGGGGAGACAGGCTGCATCTATGCAGCCAATCTCCCAACCTCCCAATCCAATAACTAATGCATGTTGGGTTAGGAGAATCGGTCTAACTCATGGTGCTTTTTATGACTCGCTACGAGTTAGACATGGGAGCTGCAATTTTGTCTGTTCTCTCTATTTGTATATTCTGTGAACCAGCATTTGGTGCAGGGATCCTAGATAGGTCAGGCAGCACCAGATAGATGAGTAGAGAATCTGCTTTGCTCAGGGATCTTGGATTTATATTCCTATTCTAGAACAATAAGTTGTGGTATTGCTTGGTTTGCTGAAGCTACCAGGGTATCACAATGTCAGAGGTACTGTGTTTTATATGGGATCTTTGTTGTCAAAGAGTATTACCTCATCAATGAAGGTAACTGTCTGGGCTTGAGAGCAGATTTTGTAGTTTTTTTTCAAATTATTGTTGATAAGGTTAGAACATTCTTCCACCAGTATCTGACTGTAGTAGTTAGTCAGCTCATGCTCCGGGATTCAACTCAGCTTTGAAATTTAAAAAAAGAATGTAAAGAAAGAAAGAATAATCATTCTCATAGTACTGTCACAGTTACTTTAAAATAATATTATTGAATTTTTCATGCTTAATTCCCCACCTTCCTTTCCCCACCTTTCTTTGGAAAACTGCTACATAGATAAGAAGAAATCTGCCTTTGTCCTAGTAGATTGAAATGGTGCCGTAGTACCAGTGGTGTTACTTGAAATGCAGACCTTTCATTGTCAGTTAAATTAACTGAAAATGAAAAGACCATGTCAGGATAGGCATCTTGTAAAAGTCCTGCACTCTGTTCTGGTAGGATATAGCAAGCTATTTTTCTCCCTATACACAGATTCAGAATAATTCCAGTTTCACCTGGTTAATTTTGGCATGGGTTCAACTCTGGGGTTTTTTTGCCTCAAATGAATCCCCTGGAGAATTTTACTTTCTAATGATACATCTTTTACATCAGGTGGCAGAAAACAGACCTTTGACCAATGTCTTAAATGCTGCTGGATTTAGAACATGCTGGGATTTGTGTGTGTGTGCACGCGTGTGCGCACTTGTGTGTATATAGTGTAAAAGAAATAGACACCATATAAACAACTTTGTTTCAGACTTATGCATAAGGTTAAGTGTAAAATGTGTTTTTTGTTTTAATGCCTGCATTGTTCTCTGTTTTGCAAAATTTGTCATAATCCTTATAGATTTTGCCATACTATTGCTAAATACATGTACATAATATAAGACTTAATCCCGACACTTATGATATTTCAACAGCAAGAGACCCAAAACTATCTCCATAGATGAGAATATGGAGCCAAGTCCAACAGGAGACTTTTATCCCTCTCCAAATTCACCAGCTGCTGGGAGTCGAACATGGCATGAAAGAGATCAAGGTTAGTAACATTTTGTAACAACGTGTTCAAGCATTCATCAGTATTATAAATTTTCCTGTTCCTTTCTAGCATTAAAACAATAAAGCAATGGTGTATTGCAGTAAGTTAGCTTGACTATTCTATGTAACACATTTTTGCTAAATGTCTTTAACTAAATATATATTTTTTAAAAAACTGTAATGATCATATAGCATGAGCAAGCACATAATCATAATTTTTCCACACAGTAAACTGCATTATCATCATCAAAACATTTATTGCAGATGAAGTCTTCTTTAAGCACCTCATTTATATTGTGGACACTATAAAAGATAATTACGCTGTTCCAAAATGATCTGAACAATGCATTTTAATTGAGTAAAAACAAACTATTTTTACTTTCTGGTTTGGCCATTATTAGTATACCCAGCTTCTTCAGTGGGATTAATGTACATCTCAACACGTTTTACCTTCAAGAGAACTCAGTCTTAGCCCGTGGTTATTGAAGTCAGTGGCTTCGTCTACACATATGCTTAACTGTGGAGTCAACTAATTAGCTGTGGAGTAAAGCATCACCTGTAAAGACGCACATGCAGTGCTATTAGACCACAGTTAACTAATTAATGCCGCCGTAATTAACTGCAATTAAATCTACATGTAGATCCTGACCACAGGCATAAATTGTGCTCTGACAGCCTAGCCAGCAGGGGGCCAGACTCCTGCCTGCCACCTAGCCACATGGTTCTGCACTTTCAGCACCCTCATGCTCCACCCAGCCCCTCTGCTGCCTCAAACTGGAGACTGTGACTGGCTGCTGGTGCCGTCTGCCAGCCTGGCGTAAACTGCTCTGCCTTGGCTCAAATTGTTGCTGTCTCAGGCACATGTAGAGATGCTACACTCAGGAATAGTTTACTCTGGTTCAGACTGCTCCAGAGTTTGAACCAGTGTGCTAAATTAATTGCACATGTAGATGTACCCAGTGTAGATTTTCCCTTCAATTAGTAAGGCATTATGAAATTCCCAGTATATGTGTTGTGGACATTTCATGCACTGTGGTGTTCAAAGAATTATCTGCTTGAGGCTCTGCCACTCTTTGGAACTCAGTATGCAGCATTGCTTGCAAGAATTAAATAATAAAGCTAGACAGGAAGTTCCCTGTTCAGCTCCCTCTCCTGATACATATTTTGTTCTACTCAGTCTGTTGTTTGATATTCTAGTTCTCCATTACCAACTGGCAGTTTGATGCATAGCACCTTCCATGGTTTAGGTCTGTTGCTTAACTTTTATTTGTGCTTTTCTTCCTTTAGTTCCCTCCCCCCACCCCTTTGGGTGGTGTTTGTTTAGCAATTAATGTAGTTATATTTGATGTTTTCTGTGGAATGGATTAAACCAGCAGCGGTCTTCTATGTGCCTTGTTGACAAGTAGTAGACATGCAGAAATGGAGATGCCAGCATTTCATATATGAATAGTGCTGTATTTATGTTGTGTCATTTGCAGAACAGACAAAAATTTGCTAGCAGTGAGGGCCTGGAGGTGGCAATAGTGATAGATCCATAGTGCTGAACCAAGCTTAAATAACTTAGATTGGAAATTCAAAGAGGTATTCAAAGCAGTTAAGTGCCCTTTAAAACTAAGTGGAAGTAGGGTATCTAACTCCTTTAGGCAGCCTTCTAACATTTTAATCTAAGGGAATACCATGTGAATACACAGCATGTTGACATTTAGCCTTCTATCAAAATCAGTACTGATTTGTTGGTCCTCTTGGAGAAGGTTGGATGAACTTATTACTCCCCATAAAGGGTAGATACTGTGAAATGTAATAGAAAAACAGACACAAGGGGCATAATGTGAATAACCTCACTATAGATTGTCCTTGCTGTTCCTGCAAGTTGTATGCTGCATAAGCATATATCATGAAAGGTTGGAATGTGATTAAGGGAGAATTAGTGGTTTGCCTAGGCAGTGGCAGCTGTGAAATTGGGGGAAAAATAAAATTTCATCAAACTTCAGTAAAAGACTCATCATATACCACACTGTTTCTAATTGGGAAGGCTCCAGCCCTTGCCTTTTATTAAGCTTTAGAGCTCTCTGTATAAGTAAAGAACTGTTATCTAGTCTTCTTATTGACATACAATCTCTGAAGAGCTGTTTATGAAACAAAATGTGTATGCATTTTCTATTTGTCTGTTTTGAAAGAGCAGTGTAGGGAAATGAAAGAAAGAACAGGAATAAGTAAATAGATAATCAGGTCTGAACCCATGCCCCAGGCAGGAATGGGTTCCAGGGTCATATCACCCCAGCCAAATATCTGTCCAGCCTCCTCTTGAACACCCCTAAGGTAGGAGAGAGCACCGCATCACTTAGGAACCCATTCCAGAGCCTGGCAGCCCTAACTGTAAAGTAGTGTCTCCTGATGTTCAGCCTGAACCTTCTCTCTAACAATTTGTGGCCATTATTTCTAGTAACCCCTGGTGGTGCCTGGGGGAACAGAGCCTCTCCCAGTTCTCACTGGTCCCCCCTGGTGAGCTTGTACATAGCCACCAGATCCCCTCTCAGCCTTCTCTTGTGGAGGCTGAATAGGTTCAGGCCCTTTAGCCTCTCTTCTTAGGGCCTGCCCCGCTGCACCTTGACCATGCAAGTGGCCCTCCTCTGGACCCTCTCAATGCTAGCCATATCCCTCTTGAAGTGTGGTGCCCAGAACTGGACACAGTACTCCAACTGTGGCCTGACCAATGCTGCATAGAGGTGAAGGATCACCTCCCTGGACCTGCTTGTGATGCATCTGTAGATTCACAACAAGGAGTGGTTAGCCTTACTGACTGCTTCCTCGCATTGGCGGCTCATGTTCATCCTGGAGTCAGTAATGTCTCCAAGATCCCTTTCTGCCACCATGTTTACAAGAAGGGTGTTACCCAGCCTATAAGCATGTTGCTGGTTCCTTCTCCCTAAATGCAGCGCCTTGCACTTGTCTGCATTGAATTCCATCCTATTCTCATCTGCCCCCCTCTGTAATTTGTCTAGATCTGGTTGGATTTTGTCCCTCCCCTCCAGCATGCCCACCTTGCTCCACAGCTTGGTGTTGTCAGTGAATTTGGACAGCATGCATTCCACACCGACATCCAGATCGCTGACAAAGATGTTGAACAGTACAGACTTCAGGACCAAGCCCTGGGGGACTCCATTGCCCACATCCCTCCAGGTCAAAAACAACCTCTCCACCACCACTCTCTGGATGTGGCCATCTAGTGAATTTGCCACCCATCTGACTGTAGGCATCAATGCCACAGTCACCAAGTTATTTTAAGAGAATGTGGTGGGAAATCATGTCAAAGGCCTTCTTAAAATCCAGGAAGAAAATATTCACCTGACACCCTTGTCCAGGGACTTTGTGACCTGATCATAAAAAGAAATCAGGTTAGTCAAGCAGGACCTGCCTTCAGTGAACCCATGTTTGTTGCCCCTGAGCATTACCTCCCCTTGTGATCCCTTGCAGATGTGCTCCTTGATAATTTTCTCAAAGCTCTTCCCAAGGACCAAGGTAAGACTGACTGGCCTATAATTTCTGGGGTCCTCCTTTCTCCCCTTCTTGTAAATGGGGACCACATTGGCTCTTTTCCAATCCTCTGGTACCTGGCCAGTGCTCTATGAGCACTCATACAGCCATGCCAGGGGCCCCGCTATGACTCCCACCAATTCCCTCAGCACCCTCGGGTGAAGAGCATCTGGAACTACTGATTTAAACATGTCCAGCCCCTCCAAAAGATCCCTAACTAGGTGGTCCCTGACCCTAGGCATGGCGGTGCCTCCCCTGGGTCCGTCTGCAATTCTAGTGGGGGATGTGTCCTGGTCCCTGTTCAGGAATATGGAGGCAAAAAAATCATTAAAGAGGTCAGCTTTTTCATTTTTTTGCAATACCAGATTATCAAGCCTATCCTGTAGGGGCCCTGGTGCCACCTTCTTACTTCCTATGTATTTGAAAAAGGACTTTTTATTTTCCTTAATTCTGATCGCTAGCCCTAGCTCCATCTCTGCCTTGGCCTTCCTAACAGCCTCCCTGCAGTCCTGAGCAACGGAGGTATAATCCTCTTTGGTGATAGCCCCTTGCTTCCGCTGTTTGTACACCTCCTTTTTTGCCCTCAGGCATCCCTGGATGCCTACGCAGAGCCATGGGGGCTTCTGAGCACTCCTGCCCCCCTTGCTGTGCATTGGGACTGACTTCCTTTAAGCTCAGAGGATCGTCTCCTTGAGGAACAACCACCCGTCTTGGACTCCCATTTCATTGAAGCTCTGAGACCCCAATGCCTCTCCTACTAACCTTCTTAGCTTACAGAAGTCAGACCTCCTGAAGTTGAGGACCTCTGTCTTGCTGCTTGCTTTCACCACCCTCTGCTGAATAGTAAATTCCAGCAGGTGAGGATCACTGTTGCCCAGGTGACTGAGTACCTGCAGACCCCTTATAAGGTTGTCACCTGTAGCAAGGACCAGGTCCAGCAAGGCATTTCCCCTGGTGGGACTATGCATCTTCTGGGTTAGGTGGAAGTCCTGTATCCCAACTAAGAACCTCCATGAGTAGTCGGACCTGGCTAACTGATCCTCCCAGCAGGTGTCTGGGTAGTTTAGGTCACCCATGACAACCACATCCCTTGACTTTACAGCCTCCATGAGCCGACCTGAGAATTCCAGGTCCAGCTCATCCCCCTGGTGAGGGGATCTGTAGTAGATACCCACTATCAAGTCCCTTTCCCCATGCCCCCCTTGCATTCTTACCCATAGTGCCTCATTTTGTCCCTCCTCTGACCCCATCCTGATCATTGAGGAAGTGTATAGCACTACACCCCCCACCCTTTTCCCTGCTCTGTCTCGCCTGTCCACTGCCCAGTCATGGGTAGAATCCTGCTAGGTTTCCATGAGTCCCACTAGGTCTGGGTTTTTGCTCGCTAGCAGGATGGCAAGTTCCTCCTGCTTATTCCCCATGCTCCAAGCATTTGTGTAGAGGTATTTGAGGCCTTCTGTAGGTGCCCGTGCTGCCCCCTTGTTCCCAAGTCTGCCCTGGCCCATCACTTACCTGGGTACTAGTTCTTTGTGTCACCTGGCTCGATGGTGAAGTGTCCTCTGCATCTCCGTCCCCCGGCAAACTTAATTTAAAGCTCGCTGTACAAGATCAGCCAGCCTGGAAGAAAAAACCTTTTGGGGACAGATGAAGCCCCTCCTGCCCCAGCATGTCCTCTGTATGGAAATGCAGGTCATGGTCCAAGAACCCAAGGCCTGCCTGGTAACACCAGCTCCAAAGTCGCTGATTGACCTCGCCAGTGCATGTCTCGTGGTGCTATCTGCGTCTGCTCACTGAAAGATAAAAGAAAAAAACTACTTGTGCCCCTGTCTCCTTGAGCTTTGCCCCTAGAGCCTTGTAGTTTCTCAAGTTCTGAAACTCTGAATAACTTCAGAACTTTTTATATGCATATAATACTTTCTTTCCAAAACCTCACTTAGTGAAGTATATTAACATAATAGAGAAATATCCAGTAAGATCAGATTTTAAACCTGTTTTCCTTGGTATTACAACATGGTTTAAAGTATAAATGTACAGCACATACATTTGTTAATAATATAGCCTATAACAGAGTGACAGAAGCAGATTCATGTGTCATTCTGTAGTCAATGTTTCCCAAAAATACATAATGTCAGTATACAGTTAAGTGAATTTTAATTTTACAGCTCCTGCATAATATCCACTCTCTCACATTTCTCTTGTCATCTTCTAACAGTCAGGAGTTAGGATATGAACATACAATTTAAACAAACAGGTAGACCTGCTGATTGCTTGTTCAACCCTCCTATACTCAGACCAAAACCCTCTTAGCTGGTCACCCCTCTCCTGAACTTATTCCATCTTTTGCTTTTTCCCTACATACTGGACATGCCCACCCTATTGGGTTCTTCTTCTTGCTGGCCCTTCCTTGGTTAGGTCATGTTTAAAATGGATATTTTAATTTCTGAAGTGAGGGACTTAACAGAGGAAGGAGTTAAAGTTGTCCAGGAACAGAGCTGTAAGAGACAACTTTAAATTGTTTGGTGTCCTATATTGGACAGAGCTCAGGACTACTTTCAGCTTCTAATGTATCTGCAGAAGGCTAATGCATATTCTATCATGATCTTTTATCTGTGCTAAATGCTGAGAAAAGCAGATACAGATAATGCCTTTAAGAAATACGTCTCACTACAAAAAGGTTTTGAAATATGTTTGAACAAAGTTCTTGATTGTGTGTGACATTTCTGAGCCATCATACTAAAATATGGCATTGTAGTGAAAGTGGCATTTCTATCCAAACTGCACGTGCAACACTAAACCAGTTTCTCTCCTACTTTTTTGATGGTTGAAGCATTGGAAGTCACTCATGCTTAATATTTAAAAGCACATTTAATTTTTAAACATCAGTATTCCCATATGCTGTTTCAAGCAATATTAAAATAAGTCAGAATCTTACTTTAATATCGGTTGGGTTTGCTCTGAGCTTCACTTGTGTCAGAGTTGTAAGTAATGTCTTTCTTCAGTGTAACTGCTGACATTAGCAGTAGGTTCAGCAGCAGTTTAATCAGGGTGAAAAGTGCTTTCTTATCTTCTGAGCCTTAAGACTGCTGGGCTGAGTGGAATGGATGAAGCAGTTTTCAAAGACTTAATATTTAAAAAAGACAAATATAAATTAAAATTCAGTGAATAGTATAACAACAGATGATTTATATTAAGATCAATGAGAGTTCCACATATGCATCAAAGACAGAATCCTTTATCAAGTAGGAATAAGTGATAATTTACCAGAATGTTACTTAAACTCAACTTTGAACAGAATTAAAGTAATGGGGTTTGATTTAATTAGCATAGTGAAGTGTAACAAGTGTGAATGGGTGCAACATCAGTGCAATTTTATGAGCAAAGAATGAATCTCTAGTCCCCTTAAACTCAGTGATAAGATTCCCAAAAATATTAGTGGAGCCAGAATTTCACCATAAACCTAAGTTCTCTTTTGTTCAGAGTGGCTTCTGACCTAGTCATGCCTATTTTAAAGGCTGTTTGAAATATGTGGATTGACTATGATAACATTTAGGCAAAATTTTTGCTCAAGTACACATGTGAATCAGGTTCTAAATTAATTAATATGGATAATAATGTATAGAAGAAGAGAGTTGGGGGGGAAAAGGCAAGACAATACTGTGTAGGAAGTACCCATATATCATCCAATAGCTTTCATTTTTCTCCAATATTTTTATTTAATAAAAGTCCTTGTTCTAAAACCTGGTTATGGGTCTAGTGTCTTTTATTCTGAAAAGAAAATCATTAGGTATGACTGCAATATATGTTTTCCATATGTAGCTAGTAGGTTGAATTTTGCCTCAAGTAGGTACATGCACCTCTCATTTATATCAATGACAGCTACATGTGCAGGAGGCACTTGGCCATTAGCATATTTAGAACAACTATTTTGTGAATAACCCTGTTGTGTGAACTGAAGATGAGTCCAGCCTCTATAAAATGTAATTGACAGAGATTTGCTTTATTTTACTATTGATCAGATCCTCAGAATACCTGAAACCAGTGGGTCCTGGTTCTACAAGTAAAGCATTCATTCAGCTTCCTTAAGGATTCAAAGGAGTCTCACATTGTTTTGAATAGCATGTTTTTTCTTCATTTGTGGTATAGCTGAGTGGGGAAAATGTAGGTTTAGCTAAAAAAAATTGTAATTTATGCTTTTGTAGCTTTTTTTAACCCTTTGTAATAGGATCTGTTTTTCAACAGTGTTATACCAGATTGACCTTCGCTCTTAGTCTCCATTTTCTTTTACCATTATATTAATTGTGTCAAACAATAATTGCTCAGGATGATTTGTTTCTTTCTGAGTTTAGTGGTTATATTTAAATTTGAGATCCAAACCACTTCATTTCCCAGATTTTTATATAAATCCCCTAATACACTTAATTACACTTCACTGTGCTAATTAAATCAAACCCCATAACTTTTACATAATCCTAAACTGTTAGAAGTATTATTTATAATAATAATTAGTCACAATATAATCCTTGAGATATCTTGCCTGAGTATTTCTAAATGAATAGCTTTTCCTTAAATTATCTTATCTCTAACCCCCTCTGTAATCTTGTTAAATTTGAAGTCTCCCAGTATCCTTCTAACTCTTATAGTTAAGGTTACAGTATTGATTTTACTTTGTAAGTCAAGTTCCTGGATTCCTAGCATTAATAAGATGCTGTGGCATGAGCTTTCCCTTAGAGTTACAGTGAGTCTTAGTGATTTACCTATGCCAATTGTGGTATGGTAACGTGGGAAGTCCCCAAGCAGCCACAGTGCTGCCTCCCACTGACTGGGCACGCCACCCACCTATCTTGCTTGTCATGCCTTGTTGTTAAAGAATTATGGTCTTACTTAAGCAGGAGGCTGCCTATTGAATGCTCTGTTCTCCTATGTATGGGCCTATGTATGCAACTTCAGCCACCCCTGTATTGCATCCCAAGCCTCGCAGATGTTGCTCACAGCTGTAGTAAGTTCCGGCCTGAGGCTGGGCCCAACTCATCACAGCATTGAGTCTCATTCGCTGTGCCCTACTACGGCCACACTCATACTGCCTCCCTCTCACAGAGGACTCTCGCTGTCCACTGGCTCTCACCTAGTCTATTCCATCCCACCCTTCCTGGGCCTCACACGTACCGCCTCTTCTCTCCCAGAGACCACACTCACTCTACCCTCACCCAGAGGGTTGTCAGACTTGCTACTCTTCATTCCCCAGACTTCAAGTGTACAGCATTTTGGGCATCTCCCTCTCCCCTCATCTGAGCAAGTGCTGGGCAGTTCACAAAGTGCTGTGCTGACTCTTCCCCGATCTCATAGCCGGGTAACTCCCCCAGCTGCTCTCCATCAAGGGGCTGATGGCTCGCCCCCTTTTCTCTTCACAGCTCCTCCTCTGCTGCCTTCGTATCAGTCTCCAGCCCCCCTGCAGCCTCAGGCACCCAAAGGCTTACCTGGACCTAGATCCAGCCCCTATGCTAGCAGGGCCTCCACTCAACCCCCTGCCCTCAGGGCCCCAACTCATGCCCCTCACAGGGCTTTAAAACTGCCCCTCTCTACTCCGCCCCATACTCTGGGGCCTGGGATTGAGCACCTCTGGAGACTCAGGTGCCACTTGTTGGCATGCCTGGCTGGCAGCTTGCCTGCTCACACCAGGACCTCAGCTGTTCGCCTTGTGGGGTCTTCCACCCTTTCAGGCTTAGGCGCTTCTCAAAGCTTACCTGGCCTTCCCTGCTCCCCTTCAGGATCATACACCCACAATCGACTCAGGTGTCCCCTGTGGATGTCCCTGGCCCCACTACTCTCTCTCTGATATTATCACATAGCCCACTGGGTGGTAGGGTCAGGGGCTTAGGTGCCCCAACCTGCCTTTCACCAGGATAGTCCTCAACCCTGGCATTTACTGGCCCTGCCCCGCCACAGGCAGGACCACTAGGCCTCCTTATCCTGGCAGGATGCAATTTTAGGGCATGCCTAGGACCAGGAGCCCTATAGCTCCTGCCCTTACCTCCAAGCCATCTCTAGAGCAGCAGCTCCACTGGAAGATGTTCCTTCCTCAGCACCAGGCAGCAACTGCTGCCTCCTGCCTTGCTGGCCTGAGGCTTAAGATGGCTGCTCATCAGGCCTGGGTTGCATTTGCCTGCTGCCTGGCCCAGTTCTTAAAGTGGCAGAGCACCCTGAGTGCCCTGATACCACCTTCCCCCTTCAAATGTTTCCTGGGGAGGGTTTTCCCTGCTGCTCAGTCACCAAGCTCCCATAGATCTTGCTACATCCCCAAGTGGCAAACACCCCACTGGTGTTCCACCACACCAATATTTAGTAAATGAATCCTGTATAATTTGCTTGACTTTTTAAATGAGATTATCTCACTGTTTTCTAGGATGCTTTTTTATCACTGCCTATCCAGTGGACTGAAATCACATAAAAGATGATTAATGGACATTAGAATGGACAAGTATATTCATGATCTGTAAAATTAAAGAAGAACACATTTTCTTTCTTTCTTTCTTTATATAGCTATAATACTTTTTTTTTTTTCTTTGCATGTGTAATTTCACATTCTCACTATTTGAGCAGTTTTGGAGAGCAGTTTGACGTTCAAGAAGGTTTGGCCATACTAGTACAGATAGATAATAGTGAAAGTTTTATGTAGTTGTCACATGAGGAATAGTTTTGGCTTGGAGTTTAGTATCTGAAGTCAGGTTAATTTAGCCTTTAAACTGGTTTTCTAAGGATGGATTTTAGAATACTCTTTATGTACTGATGTTTTTTCCTTACCTGGCACAAAGTCATTGACTCTTGGTTATGATTCAGAAATCATAAGTTAGAATATAATATGGTAGTTTATATCTCTACCACATTAAGTTGCATCTTACTTTGTAATGATACAGCAGAGTGCCTGTCTGCAGGAAGAGAGGTCTAGATGAAATGGGTGTAGAGTTATCACTCAATGACCTTATAGCATAGTTTGCCATAGTTTCAAAGTCATCTTGGTGGACAAAAAATGTAACTTTAAACAAAACAATTCTTTTCATTATGGTAGCTAATTACTTACAAGTTGCTTGACAGATCAAACAACTGTTATGGTATTAAGTCCGTACATCCTGTCATGATGTTGCAGATTTTTAAAATATTTTGGGGATGCATTTTGAAAAGTGTGTACACACATACATGCACACTTTAAATATAATTTTAAAAATGTCTAGGGCCTGGCAATATTAATAATGCCTTAAATTAAGTACTTCAGATGTCAGTGTGAATATTTTTTAAAGGTCTATGACCTAGACTTGACAGTTTTAAATCAGTAAAAGTTAACTTTTCATCTGTGATATAATCAGGAAATTTAGATGTTAGTTTTTATGTGATAGAGTACTCATCACCATAGTGCTACCCCTATTACTTGTTCATGCAGAGGCATTTGTGAACATTTGGTGTACACAACTTTAAACATTCTTTTATATGAACAACAGAGTGAACACTTGCAAAAGACAATGCTGAAAAGTCCTTGTCAATACTATACTCTTGCAGGTTTCTTCTCATATTCTTTTCATCCAGGTACAACACTATACAAGCACTTTCCCCTTGCTTTTTAAGGTACAGATTATCAAGGGTGATAAGCCCCCAAATACATTTCTGATCAGAATAGGATTTTTGTAAAACATGAGAAGAACTTCCAGGCAGGGCAGGGATATGGTGCAGAAACTGAAGAACAAAGTTACTGGTTCATTTCACAACAGTGTATACATGCAAATATAGGAAGAATAAAATACGAGGATTATAAAGTTCAAGAGATTAGTAATAGGATTTACAGCTATAGACATTCTGTGGGAGAGGAATGGAGGAAAAGTCTGCCTATCTTATTTAAAAGCCACCCATTGGCTGTAAAAGGCTTTTGATCAGCCAAATGTTCTTGCATCAGCTCTCTCTCTTTGGTATCTGAATACATTTCACCCATTGGAAATGAAATAATGAAATTGATTAGAGAACATTAAAGATTAATAGAGAATGAATTGAAGAGATAATTCAATTATATCTTTTCAAAGCATTTTCCTACTTTGCTGTAACCTTCCTCTACCCCTAGTATCATTTCATTGTTCTGCTGTGCAGCTAATTCTAGTGATAAAGTATTACAGGAATCCTCTAATTTTTTCTTCCCAGATCTTGTACCACTAATCACAAAACATAATACTGTAAAATGACTATCCATTGCAAAATGGCAAAATAAAAAATATCCCACAACACTGTTTTTGAAGGTGCTTGGAAATGTTATGAACTAAATGGTTAGAAGGGAACCAATGCAAAAAAAAGCATCTTCTGGAAGATACAGTGCAAGAGGTGTCCTTATGACTATATACATGTTCTCACTTCTAAGTTGTTAAGAAGCATTTTGACTTTCTGTTTATTGCTTTATTGGGATGTATCAAGTGTGCGTTACAGTTTGCTTACCATCTTGATTTTGCACATGATTACTATTTATGCTAAGATATCTGGCTGCTTCTCAAACACAAGGTTCAGCTTCAGTACAAAATTTGTCCTTTTTAAATGCATCTAAGATATCCTTTAGAAAGCCAGAGTACGTGAACTGGCATACAAAATATTGCTGCACCTACCCCCAGCACAGGACCAGCTGAAGCACAAACAACGGAAAATAGCCAATAACCTGGTAGTTAGGCAACCTGCCTGGTTTGGAGAATATCCAGGCTCAAAAACCCTGCTCTGCCTGATTTTCCTTGTTAGAGGTCATTATCCTCACCACCAGGCTGTTGCCTGTTTGAGAATATTTTTCTCTCTTTCTCTCTCTCTAAAACAAAAACGAACAAACAAAAAATCTGCATGAGAAAAACAAGTCTTGTCTTCTTTTCTTTCCACTGAGCATATCTACACATGCATTTAAGAGCACTGAAATTTGAATGTGTATTAGCTTAACGTGTATTAAATGAGTTTAGGCACGCATCTACGCATGCAGGCATTAAAGCACATTGATGCTGTGTGGGATCTGACTTGGCAGTTAGTCGCAAGTGAGTTGACACACACAGAGTTAATGCTCTTTAAGGTGTCTATGCATTTGTTAAAGTGCTTTAACTACTTGCGCCTAAATTTGATACCTGCATTTGATTACCTCCATGAATAGCCTAAATTTGCGATTTTTGGTCAGCATTAAAGCATGCATATGTAGACGTGTGCCCCTAATGAGCATTAACTTAGGCTAATGTGCATTAAAGCGTCATGTGTAGACATGCCCACTGAAGAGTAAAAGGCAAATTTAAAACCTTGATTCTCTTTTTTTTTTTGTGAAACAGGATTGTTTCCTAACCATCAACACATTTTAAGTTGATTAACAAATTATTTTTCATTTGAAGTCAGCATCTGCTTGTGAGAAATCATGGTACCTATGTTCTCTGACCTCTGCTGAAATATTTTAAGTCTTTGAAGCCTGTGTTTAGATGTGCTGGGCACCTCCAGTTTCCATAGCAGTGTGGTATGTATGCACTGTATATATCTCTACAATAAAAGGTAGCCTCTACAATAAAAGGTAGCCACCTGAACAAAGTGCTACCATGCTGATCTGGTGAAGTTTTACATTCTCTTTGCACACAGATGTACATAACTATACAATGTGTGAGGCACTGGGGATTTGGGCTCAATTTTCTTCAGTAAAATGTAGAATAGTGTTGTTATCCCTAGTGCTATCTCTGGAAATGGCCCTTTGGTTTGAACTTTTACACAAAGATGCAACTCTGGTTTTTTTTCTCCAGTAAAGTAATGAAAGTATGACTACATGAACAATGACCAGAAGATATTATCATCTGCATTTCTTGAGGCAATGTTAAATTAATGAGGTCTAAATGATGCTGGTGGATAATGATCTACTGGAATGTACCTTGAAAAGACAGATTAGATAAGCAATACGAGTAGGAAGAGGTAGATAATAAATTGGAGGCATAATTATTGAAGTCATATAGATTTAATTCTGTTTATTCTCTTTTTCTATTTATTCATCTGTTCCCACTGCATCACCAGCAAAATAGAAAAGTTACCATGTTGCTATACTGCACAAGACAATTGAGCAGGTGTCCAAAACAGGCAGGTGGATGTTTGAACTTGCCCTGGATGATGAGTTGACTCCAGCAAAGTTCTGTTAACAGGTGGCTTACTGACTGGTGCACCACGTGACATTTATCCAGGGAGCTACTTGGATGACAGGCTGCTTCAGATTGAGGAAGAGGGTCTTTGCTTTGATGAGGAAATTGCTGAAACTCATGTCTCATTAGTGTTTCCTAAGGTTCTTTGGAAGCGAACAACAGTTTAATTAAAGGCTGACGTAAACACGTTTCTCCACATTTTCCCTGCAGCATTTTATCACATTAGAATTGATCAAAATTGTTGCCTTGGGCTGTCTTGAACAGATATACATCTGGAGCACCATTTGTGCAAGCTGCCAATGAGCAGGCTACATACGCTATGCTTCACAGTGGCTCTTTTCTGCCTGCCTTTGTAGATGGAATTACCTTGTTGGGAGATGAGTTGATCTAACACTTTTTATTTTCATAGCCTTTATCTCTTTGATGTGACACTTCAGAATTTATAACATGCAGTAGTTTGGGCATGTATATACTGTAAATATCTCTACAATAAAAGAAGTATATTATGCAAGAATATTTGGGCATGTATGCACTATATCTCCACAATAACACAATGATATTGCACAAGAGTAATATGGAACACACCTGTGAATTTTTAAAAAACACATTTATGTTTTGCTAAAGCCTTAAGAAAGTTCTAGGGAGGACAAAGAAATAATATGTTCTGATCTAAATTGCTGATTTTGGTGCTCTTTTTTTTCTTAGATGGTAGTTATTTTTCCATGGAAAGCTATGATACAACTATACCTGCTTTTTATGTTCTTTCAGTCACTTGTTACCTCATTACCTTTGTATATCTAGGTTGCAGGAGATAAAATATATATGTGGGGTGACCTATAAAAATGTTTTAAAGCAAAACTAAATCAGTCATTTTTATTTTGTAAGTACTGAAGGTACCAGTAAAAATGTTGTGAACTTTTAAGATTATTTAAATTAATTCTGCTGTATTTATAGGCCATACATATTTTTATTAATAAAAGTACAAAAAATTCAGCTTCTCCTAAATTTTAATAATAATTTTTTTTTCCATAGCTGATAATTCTCTGAAGAAAATATAGCTCTTGCTTTCTTACCAGACTTACAAGCCTGGTCAAGAAGGAGAGTGCTGCAGTTTCTTTTTGTAACCTATACAAACAGTTTTTGTTCTGGCTCCCCTGTAGACTGCATCTGTTATTCCACTGTGAATAGAACTTGAATGCTCCATTATGATGTCAGTGCATACAAGAGGAGAACAAGGGGTAGAAATGGCCATCTGAATTACTTCACAATGCTAAGTACATTATTTTAACAAAGGAAGTGCTACATGTATTTCACCCATTCATGCCCAGCAGTCAGGTATGCTGTGAGTATCCTCCAAAAGTACTTCACTGCAGTGTATGATGCAGCATGTTTTGTTGCAGTAAAGTACCTAATCTGGGCTTGAGCAGGTGATGAGGGTTCATCTGGTAGTGAAACTTTCATAGTTTCATAGTTACTTTCAAACATTTTATATTATTGACTGCCAGAGGAATTCATCTTGACTTAAAGACCATCATCTCTCATAGTAATACGGCCGGTTGTATTCTGTGTTGCTTTGTAATTTATGCTATGCTTAGGTATTGACTATATTTATTTTTGCCCAAAAGTTGAAGCAGGAAAAGTAGCACAGTTTTAAAGGCAAAAGGCTAGGATTGTAGTAGCAACTGGCCTCTTTTTCTATAAATTCATTTCAAACTAGGGATTAGGCCAGGGGGTAAATGGAAACCCTGATTACATTGCACTTAATAAAGCATTCTTCTTTCAAGCAGCCAAAATATTTTTGGTTTAAATAGCACAAGTTTTTCTTGTTTTGTGAAGTAACAGTCACATTAGCTTCTGTTGCATTTTAGAAATTGGAGCTACAGACGTATTCAGAATGTCTAAGCAGAAGACAGTTCATTCTTTCAGTTCTTTTGTTGAACATATCAGTGAAAGACAAGCAAAAGATTCCTCACATCCAGTTCATTCAAGCTTTAGTTAGTCTTTCCTTTTTAATATATTTATGTATGTGATATAATGAAATAATTGTCTCTCAGAAAGTATTTTATCAAGGTACTCAGTCACTGATAAATTTTTGGCAGCCAGCGATGGACATAGTGTGTTAGTCAAAGGCTGTGATTATGAGCCATTAATGAATCTGTTTTTTTGGACAATGACTTTGGAATGTTTTTGCAGTAACAGACTACTCACTAGTAGTACATGCGTAGCAGAAGAGCAAATATTTGGTTTTATTCAGTGAATAATAAAATCTTAACCATCTAGTACAATAATGAAATGTTCTTTGTTCTTAAATGAAACAAGGGTTTTAAATGAAGGCGCTAAAGCTGTTGTTTCATCACAAAATAATCTATCATTCCTGAAATAAGACGTTTTTATTGTAGCATATCTGCACCAGACTCACTGAGAGCACTAGAAATATATATTGTTTAGAATGTTGGTAGATTAGCAGAGACATGTAATAATTTTAACCATAACCACGTGGAAATCTTGCTCTTGTTAGATGCTGGTACAAGCAGAAAAAATAAATATATCTTTACTCTCAAGAAGCAGTTTGTTTATTTATTCATTTAAATTTCTACAGTGAGCAGATAGATGCACTTACATCAATGTTCAGGTGCAATACAGAATAACTTGAAATTGCAGTAGTCCAATGTAATCAACTCTCCCAACTAACAGTAATCACTAAAAGCTGTACAGCATGGAAATAAAACAAATGCCTCTCTTTCCCTATATATTCCCCTTCCAAAATTCACTTCTTTAGGGACCCTTTTGCCAAGAGAAGCATTGCAGGGTGCCATGAAAGTCACCAGGTTTTGGACTTTTAAAATTGGGGCCTCATGAAGAGTTGTTTGGTGTATCTCTATTGGTGCAGAATGGCAGAAACTAATCAGTAGCTCAGGCCCCTGGTCTCTGTGGCATGGCAGGAGGAGCAATTGTGGTGATTGCACATCAGATCGCATCATGCCTTTAACTGCATGTCTGCCAGGGGCCTCAGGTCCTAAGTTTTCTAAGTCACTAAGTAATATCTTAAACAACTGCCAGATGAATAAGCATTGACTGAATATGTTTACAAGGCTCCATTTTATCCATCTTCAACGTTTAATAGGATTTAAGACACAGTTTAAACAGAGCAGAATGCAATAGCCTGGTGATAAGGTGACAACTGCACATTAAAGACAACAGTAGCATGCTCCAAATGCAGCATGGCCCTGATCCAGCAAAGTACTTAAGAAATGAGCTTACCTGCAGTAAATATGAGTTATTCCTGTTGAGTTCAGATTGACTCCAAATACCATGCCATGTGTAGCCTCTGATTGTTTGTTATAAATAATTAAAAAGTGGAAAGGATTTCATTCCAATTTCTCAAGTGCAGTCATGGACTTTAGGTTAATTAAAGCTTCAGATAATATACATTATGTTTACAATATATTTGTAAAAAATAAAGAAGCCTTCCAAATAGCAGCTGTTCATTTGCTACAACTACCATGATCTCCATCGACAGATGTTTTTGTTGATGCATCAGTGGGAAAGAAGTGAGAAAGCCCTACTTGTACAAGAATAGTGTGTATCTCGCATTCTTGGGAAGGCTATACTGTGTCACTACACATTTAGAAAAGGTAAAACATGGATTTCCAAATTAAAAATAACACATGCTTTAAATGCATTGTATACTTACATTGTCCCAATAAAAATATAGTAAAGAATATAATGCTGTTGGAGAAGTGAATATGGTGATTCAGACTGGTATTGAATACCATCTAGGGAACTTGAAAGGACTTGGATTTCTTCACTGACATGCTTGGTTGCTATGAAGGGAATGCAGGTTCTGTTTTGCAGGCCAAACAACAGTGACTGTTTATTTATGCCCATGTTGAAAATCAATAATGTTGAATTAGTTTACTGGTCACAGTGGGAATCTATACACATGCTCTGGGATGGAGTGGGGAGCCACTCTGAGAGCTGTTCTAATTAAAGTGCCTGCAGCGTCATGTGTATTCAGTGTCCTGTGCTTCAAAATGGCAGCAGGGGCACATTAACTAAAGCTTGTTCAATGAGCTTTAATTAAAGTGCCTCCACCACCATTTTGAAATGTGGGGATGCTGAAGACACATGATGTGGAGGCTGCCGGAGCGTGCCAATTAGCACTCTCCAGCAGACTCACAGAAGACTCAATTAATTAGCACGCGTCAAAGCAGAGGTCTGTCATGTGTATAGGTGCTTAGAAGTGTTGGTAACTGAACAGGCACTTAAGTAAGGAGCATAACCATAAACATTGTACAATTTACAAAGTACCATGTGTATGCTTCCCATTGGTTAATGTGACTGCTGTGTTGTATTTCCATTGCAGATATGTCTTCTCCTACAATGAAGAAGCCTGAAAAGCCTTTGTTCAGCCCTACATCTCCCCAGGATACTTCACCAAGACTGAGCACTTTCCCCCAGCATCACCATCCAGGAATCCCAGGAGTTGCACACAGTGGTGAGGGCATATGAAGGAGGAAGAAACCCTCTCTATTCTGTTCCTTTTCTACACAATGATAATTATGCCATTATTGCATCCCTTATTATGGACCTAATCCTATATATATTACTGATGAAAGTAGAAAGGGAATTAAGCACGTTACTGAGGTTGGGGTATCCTTGAAAGAATTATCATTAAACAAAGCTCAGGTAACTCTTAACATGATTAGCATTATTAAAGCTAAGATAAACCTGTGAATAAACATAAACATAACCTAAATGAAGGTGCTCCCATAACATAAACAACTATGGCACCTTTTTTGCTACTAGTGTATTGTATTTACATAACTCATTCAATGCCAAAGCAAATAAAAGCCTCAAAAGCAAAAAAAAAAAAAAAAAAAAAAAGGGAACACCCATATCAATGGAATAAATAATATCATTTTTTTGGAAAATGTATAGCAGTACAATTTGTTAAATATTTCTGCCATTTACTGACTTAAATCTGTAGTGGAAATCCTTTTACTCTTAAATGGGAAGTTGCTTATGTGGGTTAAAGCAATAGTACAGCCCATGAGCTATAATGACTTGTCAGGAAGTAGTTAGGGACTTTCTTGCGTGATTTTTGAATTTCGTACTTAAAGTTGACCCTTTGTCCCTAACTTCCTATATTAACTTTTGGCCCTGCAAGGGCCTAACATCAGTGGGTTATCTCACATTACATACTCTTAAGCAAGGATATGTCTTTTGAGCACAGTTGGATGATGGAGGAAGGAGTGTTATGGCTGAATATCCATTATTTTAGCCTACCTATGCAGTTCTGCTTACTCTTTTATGTTGTTTTTCTCTCAGTGACTTGATCATATTTCTCCAATTTAAAATAAAGAAGATGTTATTTTTATCCTAACATCCAGCCTTACAAAATGACATTGGGATGTAAAAGTCCATTTGGAGTCTTTCTGGTTTGCTTAAGGATTCTGCCATCAGAAAATAGCTAACAGTCCTGTATGCAGTGTACAGGCTCTCTGGATTGCAGCTCACTTTTCTGTTGATTCTGCACAGCTAAGGCGGGCGAAAGGCCATAATTCATTTTTATCATTCAGTTGAGCTGAATCACGTTACTGACTTTCACATGGAGTAGATTTGTTGAGGGAGAAGATGCTATTGTCATTTTTCTGACCATAACCACACTGTAATCCAGAGTTTTGCATTTTCCTCAGGTTATAATTTTTAGATGTTGTTTATTAAGCAACAAGGTAGAATAGTAAACAGAATAATAATGCTGTAAACCAAGGCTGCCCAATTTCACTGTGGTCAGGTCTGGCCATAAGCTATGGGGACAGGCCCCTAGATCCCCTCCGTATGCCGCTGGACAGACTGCATGGGCAGTGTACAGCCCTTCCCTCCCCTGCACTGCACAGGCAGAATAGATAGGACATGGACCATTCCCCACTCAATTTTCCTTCTCTTTAGGACACTGGGAGGGGCAGCTGATGGGACCTGAAGGCATCGAGTTGGAAAGCCCTGCTGTAAACAGATTAGTTACTTTGTCAAGGGCAGGCACAGAATATCCACTCTGGAAACTCAGGCAACCTTGAACTGCCTCTATTCAGAAGGGTTTTTTTCCCTCCCCTCTTACTACTGCCTTCAATCACTAGTTGGTCCACTGCTAGCTTGTCTTGTATCTCTTACTGTAACAGAGTATGGATGGAAATTGTCACAAGCAGTAGTTGTTTTATGTGGCCCCACTTAGAGCTCAGTAATCTCAGCAGGAAAAAGAAAGGCCCATGGTGGGAAGATACAGGAAGTCAAGACAAGGGAAGGGAAAAAAAGATCTAGAGTGAAGCCAGCCAGCCGTAGGGAAGAGGAGCAGTGGAAGAAAAAATGATGGGTAGATGCGGCCCAGTGAAGACATAAAACTAAAAAATGAGACTGCCATTCTTCTCTTCATGGGAAAAAGATAATGGGAATCAGAGGAGCATTAGGCAGTTGTTTTCAGTTATTGCCCCATTCTTATCATGCAGACTGAATTGCTTTTGCAAAGCGTAAATTCGGAGATAACCACTAGTGCAATTTTTTTGTGTTCTCACCAGGTAGACATCCAGCCTTATGACTTTTGAAAAGATTGTTGAAAGGTCTATCTTGGGGCTGAAAAATGGAAGTGAAACAGGGTTAAGTCCAATAAACCTAAACCATGTTTTCAACTTTGGGTGTGTAATTGGACACCCAGACAGATACCAGATTTTAGGTATCCTCATGTAGCCACATTTGAAAATCAGATCTCAGTAACTGGGGTCTTGGATTCATAAGGGTTTCAAAACAAATTGCTTTTGAACCATAATGTTGCCTGTTATAGGGTTAACTTGTAGTAAGTTCCTGCTCAGACCTGCCAAATAGATTCAAATTAAATGACTTTCTAAAAAATTAAATAAAAATAAAACTAGGGGACTTATAAAGGCAGGGTTAATGCAGAGTTCAGATGGTTCTGGTTCTGCCACAATTTTGGATATTATTTAGTTGTATAGGCAGCGATGTCTATCCTAAGAGCAAGGCAGAAAGAACTTTGTAAAATACCTTAAACAGATTTCATTTTATACCCTTCTTTTAATCAAAAGAAAAATACAAGCCTTTTTTCCTTCATTTTCATCTTACTCAATATTTTCCTTTTAATAAAGCACAGCATAAGTGTCTTGTAGATGTGAAATAAGAGTGGAATGTGGATTATTATACATTGGAATAATGTAACAATTTTCACTCCTGGCTTGATAACTCAGTAACAGGACATTCTGTACATTCCTTTCATTGTGAAAACATTGCTGGTTGTTTAGACATTACATATAGTCTATAGATAGAGAAGTGTGTGTTTGTGGGGGGTTGGGAAGAAAGAGAATGCAAAGAGAAATATGTATAGGATAGATCCCTTTTTGTTTGCCTGAGATATTTTCATTGGGTGGAATGGTTTCCCAGGCCCTGAAGTTGAACATTCATTAGCATTTCCACAATAGTCAGCTAATTATTCATGACATTATTGCTTAGTAATTATTGCCCCCTGTCCCCACATGAGACAGGTATAGTACAATGCAGTGAGGAATCAGTGGCTGTCTCCTAGGACTCAGTGACTTTGTCCACCTCAGTTGCATTGCTCTGTATAAAAATCTGGGTTTTACTTCTTTATGTATGCTTTTTATTCAACTAGGTTTGTAAGGTGAAGACTTTTTTAACTGAAATAATGTTCCTTGCTGGGATAGTGTAGTTTCTTTTAAAGGAAATTTAAATTGAGCAATAGTGTAATCTATGCACAACTAAATAAAAGCCTTTATGATTTGGAATAACAGTGCTATCATTCCCTGGAGTGCTGTTGGGAAGGGAATAAAAGGTGGTTATTTAAAGTTATTGTGAATAAGAAATGCATAATGCCAATTCATGACTGAGTTTTATTTTCTTGCTGTGACACAGAGGTGAAGAGGTGTGCAGTAAACTTTAAAAGACACTAAATATTTTTCATTTTATTTTTATCTCCTCCAGTCATCTCAACCAGAACTCCTCCTCCGCCTTCACCATTGCCATTTCCAGCCCAGGCTATTCTCCCTCCTGCCCCGTCTAGCTACTTCTCTCATCCAACAATCAGATATCCTCCCCACCTGAATCCTCAGGATACTCTGAAGAATTATGTACCTTCTTATGACCCGTCCAGTCCTCAGACTAGCCAGGTACTGTAAAAATAAACAATATGAAAAGAAATCCTATAAGAAGTATGTACTCATCAGGGTATGCAGAGCTGATCAGCTCATTAGGTCTGATACCAGAACAAGTTGGAACTTCAGACATAAGTGATTTTAAAAAAAATTAATTTGATTGGATACAGAGGCTTGCTTGCTGGAACAGATCAATCATATCCACTCACTCCTTCTTTGTGGAGCCTAAGAGGAATACTTGTGGTGAATGATCCAGTTGCACTAGGGGAAAAGGTGCAAATTCTGCAGTCCTCTGGCCCACAAAATTCTTGAATGGGAGTTCTGTGTGTACAGCAGGGCTGCAGGATTGGTAGATAGCTCAGTAGTATGTGACACTTGAGAGAACAGTTACAGTAATTTGCACCTCTGATTCATGTGGTGAAACACAAATGAAGTGCTTGCTTCAGGGAGGAGCAAATGTAAATGCATATACACAAAAGAACATACAGGTATATTTATAGACCAAGTATTAAGATAAAATCAGCTCTGGCAAGGTAATGCTTGCAATGTTTCATTGATTCTTGACAGTTCATACAGTCACAAAAACACTTCAGTAATGAGTGTGACACAGAACCAAAGACTTGTTTTTCTCTTTTTGTGAAGAGCATGTAACAGCAGTTGTATTTTCTGGCAGATATATTGACTCAAATCTGGGAAGTTTGATGTGGGAAGTTAATATGGTTTCCATTAGAGTAGTAATTTGTAAAGGACTGTGTGCAAGAGTGCTTTTTCATGATACAAACAACCCATAGCATTAACATGTGATTTGTGCTATAGGAAAAACTGTAGTTGAGCCTTGGTCTGTCAATACTTGGAATACTTCCAGTATTCTAGTCAATGTAATGTAATCTTCATTGCTTGGTCTGGTTTCTGGCTTTGCTGCCTTGTCTGAAATGTCCCTGTAAAGCCTTGTTGCTCATGTTATGATATGTTTTTAGGAGAGATTCAAGAGCATGTACTGAAATGACAGCATAGCTCACTGAATTACCACCCCCCCCAAATTAGTCATAAGTCTTGTTTTAATAACTGAGATAAACAGGCAGAGTTTGTTCTGATAAATATTTAGCCCAACTGATAGAAGGGCTCTTTGCATACATTTCAGGCACTGCAGTGAGAGATTTGGGGTGGAATCAAAGTCTCTATGTTGAATAACAGATAAGGTTCCCTGTGGGCTGTTCAAAAAGTTACTGTGGTTATTGGGCCCCATTGGCTAGCATTCTGATACAGCTGCATAGCTTTTGCATATTTAAAGAAAATATTGGTTTATAAACTTGCGTCTTCCTTTGTAAGGAAACCATCCAAATAATGTGATTTGTATTGGTTAGAACATTAATGCAAATTAAACCAAACAGTGGAGTTGGAGTATGTCAGTTTTAGACGACAAATTTCTGTCAGTGCATGGATTAAAAATCTTTGTCCCATATAACATTTTTTGCTGAGACTCAGCTGGGAACAGTGCACACAGGACCTGATTTTAATTTGTGCAAAATTTCCATGAATAACAAAGTCTAATTAAGACATCCATTAAAAGTCCTTAACGTTAATTCAGTGCGGAAAATCTTAGCCTTGTATTGGATTTTTTTTTTTAACTGATGTCTTAATTAGGCAGTATTAAGGGAAAAGTTATGCAAATTAAAATCAGGCCATTAGTGGTATGTACTTCTTTAATTATTCTGTCCTTGTTTTACTTGCATTTCAATTTCTTATATATGTTAAAATGACAGATTAAGTGATAATCTCTCTATAGTGTTCCCTGTTTGGTTTCAGATTATCAAGGTAACCTATAATGTACTAAGTGAAGTATCTCACTCTCTCTTCAGTCGTTGATGAATGTGCTCTCTTGTGGCTTTAATACCGTGAAGCACATTTATTGAGCAGGAGGAAGTTCCATCAACCCTTTCCTAAGGAGAATCAACTCCTTTCTAATACCACATATAAAAGGTTAACCTACTAACCTTAAAAGACAAGTTTTATTCTGCTGAAGCTTTTGGACTAGCAGCAAGCTGAAGACATTTCCTCTTCTTGCTTTGTGCCACACTAGGGAATAATAGGCAAAATTGGGTTTGATTTACTACTTTTCTCACCTTTCATAACCTTAATATTAGGGGAATGCTTTTCATTTTATTTGATGTTGGATTTAATTTCTGGGGGATGGGGGCAGAGTGAAACAGCATTAAATACTGTATTCCAATCTTCTACTCCAGTGGTTCTTTGTAATTTATTATTATTAGTCACTATTATTACTGATATCAGATATGTGGTACACTAGAGGATGTGCATGCACAATCTAAACTTCTCTTGTGCACAGCAACTGTGGGATAAGGCAGTATAAAACTGTAAAATAGCAAGAAAAATTTTCTTTCTTAGGAGAAGAAGCAGCAGCCGTCTGTGAAGTTTCAGTGACAAAAGAGAATTGTTCTGATACAATGGCATGCTTTGAGCCAAACCAGTTTTTCTTTTCTAAATAAAACATGAATTTTTATTCAAACAAATTTAATTATTATAAAATGTGAAACTGCATCAGTAGGAATACCACATCAAATTTAATTATACTTCCCCACCTCAAAACATATTCATTTGGATTTCAAAGGAGAACTAGGATGATAGTCTTAATTTCAGCTTTAGAAATAGAAAGAATGGATACCCTGACAGCATTTACCTAAAATGAACCGTTCCTCCCCAACATCTTTCAGTAATACACTAATTTAGATTGTTACGACAAGCAACTGAGATGCCTTGTACTCCCCACAGCAATTTTGAGATTAATTACATTACTGCTGCACCGATTATAGTGAGACAGTCGTGCTATTCAGTGGAATATTTTAGTAAAATTCATTTAAAGATATAGAGCTCCCATAGGTTTCCACAGTGGCAATTTTCTTGACATAATGTTAAATACTCCAGATTATGCATGATGATCAGCCAAAGTTCAAACAGGCCATTTAGCTTCAGTGAGAAATAATGCAACAACCAACAAATGTAAACAAAAGAGAGCCATTGCTCCAGTATTTAAGTGATATTTTTTTTCATCACTGCTCTGACTGGAGCATGAATAATAAATAAATATACTATACAGCAGAAATCTGTATCCAACTGGTGACTTGAAGGTATCCCCATTTAATATTGAGTTAAATATCTTATGATGAGTCACTGAACTTTTCAGTTTCCTTGGCATTATGTGCAGGCATGTGTTACTGTGTGTGTGTATGTGTGTATGTTTGGGTATCATGACAGGTTGCTAGTTCCTCAGTAGTAAAGACTGTTAGTAGTTGCTTAGCACAAGATTGATCTTCTACCACTATAGTTTCACCAAAAAATAACCAGTTCATCTGTATCTAATCTACTTAAAGTATGGCTGAGATTTTCAAAGCTGCTTAAGGAGTTTGATGCTGATTTCCTTCCAAAAGTTACGTCACTGTGATGATCCATTCCTCTACATTGTTTTGAAAATTTCAACCCACATGTGTACACACATATGTATATGTATATACTTATATTTAATATAGTTAATATGTGTAAGTAATCCTAAATGCCATTAAGATTAAAGTGAAAGCATTAAAATAAAACTTAAACATCCACTTAACTGGACTAAATCATCAAGCAGAAGAAAACAACCTGCCCGAGGCAAATTCAC
Organism: Crocodylus siamensis; assembly: GCF_052110815.1. NCBI lineage: Eukaryota > Metazoa > Chordata > Crocodylia > Crocodylidae > Crocodylus > Crocodylus siamensis. The sequence goes on along the minus strand of NC_143397.1, from coordinate 86,021,770 downwards.
TAAATTCCAGTCAAGTATCCCAACCCCAGGAAAGGGGAATGATTCTCAAATTATCATGAAGAGAAGCAAATAAAAGGGATAAGCAAATAAAATAAATAGCAGCAAAGAAAAGAGTCAAAGGAAATGCTTTCAAAGAACATTATGGCATCAGTAGAGGCGGGGGATGGCCTCTTCTGGAAAAGAGGACAACAGCTGAAGTCCCAGTATTGAGAAAACTGTGCAAAAAGGAAACAAAGAAGTGTCCTTTCCTGTGTATGAATAATGCACAGTAGAGCTGTGCAAAATGGCTATGTTACATTTTGGTTTCAGATTTGGTTGTTTCAGAGGACAGTAATTTGTTTTGGTGTTTTGGCTTACTGTTCCACTTTGATTCAGCTGAATCTGTTGTGGAGTTTCAACACTGTTTCAGCAATTTGGATCGACTGGGGAGAGACAAGCACAGCTGAGTAACTGCAGGTTCTCCTGTGGCTTCTCCAGCTGTGCCTGCTTCTCACTAGGTGTGAGGAGCCTCAGGAGAAGCCCCCATGGCGGCTCTGCCCAGCCCCATCCCCTGTCCGGCCCCAGCCTCCTGGCACTTGGAAAAAAAAAAAGCCCTGCACTCACTGGCTGTAGCAGCAGCTATTGGGGCCTCTTGGTGCTTGTGGCAGAGCCCCCCCGCTTGGCATCCATGCGGCAGCTGTCGTATGGTGCAGGTGCAGCACAGCTTGGCAGGGCACCATGTGCTGTCTGGGAGCTGGGGCTCCAGCAGTCAGTCAGAGCCCGACACCATTCAGCCTCAGCAGCCCCAGCTCCCAGACAGTGTGAGGCACCCTGCCGAGCTGCACTGCACCCATGGTATGGGGCAGCTGCCTCACAAGTGCCAGCTGGGGGGGTGATCCCTATTGCCCCCTGCTGCCCCACGCTGCATGGGGGGGGCTCTGTCACGAGCCTTCAGAGGCCGTGGTCGCCACTGCTGCAGCCAGTGAGTGCGGGGCTTTTTATTTTTTTTTAAGCACTGGCAGGCTGGGGTCAGGTGGGGACTGGGGACAGGCAGGGCAGCCATGGGGGCTTCTCCTGTAGCTCCTCTGGGTGTTCCTACCTCTCTCCAGAGATGTTTCAGAGCCTTACTTTTTGTTTCGGATTTGGTGTTTCACGCACCGAAATGGGCCAAAACACCTCTGAAATGAGCTGACAAAATTTCACACAGCCCTAATGCACAGATCTCCAGTGCAACCAGCCCAAAGTGTTTAGTAGCACTTAGGCTCTGGATTATGAAGGGCATTATGTACAAATAGTAAAGTTTAATTTGTATGTTATAATATAATCAGTTAGTACAGATATCAGAAAGAGGGTTTCCATCATCCCAAGTAACAATTTTCAGATGTTTCTGTTAAAATTAAAGCTTTAGGCTTGATCTGAAATGGAGTCCATGTGAGGTGCTGTCAACTTTCTGACTAATAGTTCTTGGGAACACTATGCCATGATGCAATCTTGCAATTTGTGCTAGTTTGCAACTGTGTTTATTTAATAGCTTTGATTTTGTTTTATGACAGTGATTTCTGAGCTCCTAGTGAGGCTTCCTGTTTTCCCTCTCTCAACTGCTTGTAATATTCTTTCTTCACTTAATGAAAGATTGGCATATTGTTAAGGAACTACATTCAGGTGCTTTGTGATTCTTCAGTACACAACGGCAAACATTTATCAGCAAGAATGGGATCTTGTTAGGCTATGTGTTGACTGATTAAAGGATTTCCTGTTTCTTCCAAGGAGCATTGTTGTAGAATAAATCAACAAAAGAAAAATGTGTTCAAATGGGTGTCCTTGATGTAGCCAGTGCCTTCTTTATTGATATTTAAGAGTTTTGAAACTTCTTGGCCATTTACAGTCTTTCTTTGCACAAAACATTGCTGAAGATTTAAAAAGTTAATATAATATTTTTCTTCTAATCTTGAGACAGAAATAGAGTACTGTCATATTAGGGTTTTAGGGACAAAGGATTGAAGGATGTAATTGCAATTTTAAGGTGTTTTTCCCTTTCTTTTTTGGGTTATGAAATGCCTCCAATTACAGTCTCTTGGATATGCATACAACATTTACCCCATCTTTTAAACAAAGCGATTTCTTTTCCTGTGCATTATTAATGCACAGATCTCCAGTCCTCCTGGCAAATATCTAGAGGAAAATGAGAGAGGAGGAAAGGTGTGTCTATTGCTCTGTATCCTAAATATCAGCCAACTGGGTTTGTCAGACTGCTGGTAAAAATGTGTTTGAGTTGAGTTGTATTCACTTTGAGTATTTTGTATTGGTAATGTGACATTTACATCTAAGCACAATTAGCTGAACTTCTGCAGCTGATCACAACTATTACAGCAGTGTCCTGAGAGAGGGGTACTATCTCAGATAGACAAAGCTCAAGCCTTCGTAGATCAAAGTCAACACCTGAATTGCTCTCAGAAAGGCACAGAGAGATAATGCTGTCGGCTAAGAACTGGCAATAACATGTCTTCTGAAGCTAACTCCTTCAACCAGGCAGGCAGCTGCATGCCATGCCACCTGAAGCTACCATATGCGATCTCTAGGTGAGGCCCATGTTGAATGCACTTCAGTAATACATTATGAAAAAACAAAGGCACGGATGATAGAAGTGAGACCCATATTAAAGAAAAGTAGTTGTGCATGTATTACCACAGAGGCTGTCTGTGTGTGTGGCACAGGAGAGATCAAGGAGGGCATAGGCAGCACAGGGCAAATAGGACAGGGAACAGAAAGCAGAGCAGCGGATTAGGCAGGGGAAGGGGATTGGAAAACCGCCAAAAAGATTGGCCTCCACTGTGTTACCAGGCGCAGATGGAAAACTGCATGTTTCATATTGATATCCTTGAGGCTCCCTAGCAAATGGGGACTATACACATCCTTAGTTGCTCTTGAATATAGGACAATGTTTTTATCTAATTCTGATGAAATTGGGACTTGTGGCTCAATATTTTCCACAGATTGATGGTATTGCAGGTATATCCTCTCATCATTGGCCAGTGTGCTCTCATATACATTGAACAAGAGGTGGTGACAAAGCAAAACATTAGGGAAGTCTGCCTGAAAAAAATCACTTATATTTTGCAAGGCTAGGCCTGTGCTATATTACATAAAAGAGAATGCAGAAATACAAAGGTACTTCCTTTCACCTGTAGATTTTTAGAATAGGCAACACCCATTGTGTGCATTCCAAAGCAAAATGGCATGGCCTACTGACAGAGAATATAAAGTAACTGTGTAGTCTTAGATGGATGTGGCTAATATCCAGTTTTTAAGAAAGGATCTTTTGTGTGTCAAACAGGGAAACAAAAGTTCGCAAAACTGGATCTGTCTCAAGTTTATCAGCAGATGGAATTCAAACAAGAGGCTTGAAAATATTTCTATGCAAGGGTTTTGTATTGGTGCCCATCACCATAGCATGTGAATCTGACCGGTAAAAGAGACAGTTACTTTAGAACTGGGTCCCCTAAAGAATGGGTTGCTTAACCAGTCACAACCTGATGAATCATGTGATAGTGTTTGCTTGGTTTGAGCTGCTGCTTGGTTTTTGGACTCAGTAAAGAGGTAGTGAAGCAACATGTTTGAAAAACAGGTAATTTCTGTTGAAAACTTTTGTTTGGGATGCAAATGAAAACAAAGTTTGCATGTTCATTTCCAGATATCCTTGCATCATATTGCTTATATGGAATTGTAAATAACTGAAAGAACATCCAAAGTAACTATACTCAAGAATTTTACAGAATTAGTACTATTCTAGCCTGGCTTAATCAAGAAGCTTCTTTTCTTTTCCAGTGATGGAATTGCTTAAGAAAGTATATTACATGATTTAAACTGAAAAGACAGTCATGCTGAGTGGGCTGATTGGACTTTTTCTGGTTGTATTGCCCTACTTGGTACAGGTGTGACTGTTTGTCAAAAATGAATGTGAAATAAAAAGGCCAGTCACTTTTGATTCATGAAGCTGAGAGAGCAGAGGAAAATATAAACAACCACTACAAGTAAAACCCCAACTATCCTTAGTAGAAAGGAAGAGATTATATTATATTATATTAGGATTTGGAAAATGCTGTGAGTTTCTGTATGTGTGAGAGAAGTTTGATTACAGATTAATACTCTGTCATTAAAATTACTATGCTTACAACAAGCATAAATCTTGACTTTTGGAAATTCTTAGGATATATAATATACGTATAGGCTTCATAAATAAAACAAATCTGTTTAAATTTTGGATGTGATATAAAACTAAGATAAAAATTAAAAATGGTATGTGTATATATAACAGTAAAAGTAAATTCAGATTTTCCGAATCTTGAACATCTGATCACACACACACACACACACACACACACACACACACACACACACACACGTATGATCAGATGTTCAAGATTCGGAAAATCTGAATTTACTTTTACTTTTAGGGCACTGTCAGCAGCCTCTTTGTCAGATGGGCTCTAATTTATTCCTGTGGTATTAGGTACAAGTTGTCTAAAAAGACTCTACTTCAGAATTCCAGTCAATAGCTAGCAGTGGATTTTTCACATGTATGATTTTAAGAATCTCTTTTTGGAGATATTTTCTACAATTGCAGAAGGTTGCTTTGGCACCTGGAAAGGAACCTAAGAAAAACCAAGAAGAATCTATATGTATACTGAATGGTGCAGAATGACTGTTTTGAACAATATACATGACGTGTATCATTTGAATGATACACATGATAATCATTGGATAACATTACCCAGATAGATGAACTCCTAATAAATGTAAGCTTCCAAAATAGAACCAGAACTATTGTAAATGGCGGGAGGTGGAGGGGGATCAAGGGGGTAGCAGAATTAGAAGGTTAAATAAAAACAGCATGCACAATCTGTAATTGATGATTAAGTTTTGGCTACGTTTAGAACTGATGATGGTGATCTGTGCCAAAAAGCGCTGGCATCCCACCACCTCAGGGACCTGAGAGGACAGATTTTAACCCTTAGAGAAAGAAAAGCTATACAAACTCAAGGTGCTAGAAGTAATAGCTGAGTGATTGATTTGTGACAGCTTTGGTGGGCAGTGTCTTTTCTGTGATGACTGCAGACTTGCACTCAAAGTGCTAAAATGTAATTTAAAAGTCACGTGTTTTGTGATTGTTAAGATGACCTTAATAAGGTGAACTCAGTGCAAACCAGTGTGCACTGTTATCAGTATGTCCCCAGGTAAAACAATTGCTTTGAAATCATTATAAACAGTTCCATTTATTTTAGAATTATTTTAGGATCCAGCCTACTTACGACAACTTAAACATCAACTTTATTAATTGTTCCACTGCTGATCACAGCATGGAAGAAAAGACAGGAATGATCATATTGTGAGAAACTACTCATTCTGAATGGTATTTTATTTTAACGTCATGAGGAAATGGAGCTTATATTTTAACAGCATTTGAGAATGCAGTCACATCTTTTTCCAAACTGACCTAGTGACAGACTTCTATTGAAAGGCTCTGTTTTTTGCCCCTACCAAAACCACTGAAGTTTTATGAAAATTGTTTGCTCCATACAGATTTCCACTTGAAAAAACAGAGACATTATTAAATTACAACATAAATAAAACCTATATAGGCATGTGCTTACTTGTGACCAGAGGTGGTCCAAAAATTTAAATATAAAAGCTTTAATTAAGTAAAAGGAACAATTATCACATTTAGAGGTGTCACTGAGCATGGTATAGCATTTTTTTAAATTAGATTTTTGCCAAACACTAACACGCTCAGTTTTATCCGAGTAATATTTGCATTAATCATTTTAAAACAAATTTTCTGTTTTACAACTCCTACATAAATGTTAAAGCAGATAATTCTTTAAACAGCAAGGGAAGAAATGCTGGAGATGACAGAAATGAGAGAAGAAAGAGGAATATGTAAAGGTTGTTGGTCTAGTGTTATATCTTGTATCTGCATGTAAGAAAAAGATGCTTACAGTATCACTCGTCCCACTGAAGTCAGTGAGGAAACTCCAACGGACTTCCTGGAGCCAGATTTTCACCTACTATTAGTGATGAGTGTGGGATGATCCATATTATGCAAAATGTTATGCATCACTCAGGTAAAATTTTACCTGAGTGGGTATTAAATACATGCATTGCATATTGCTTAATTCAGAAAGGAAAGGGTTCATTTTCTTGGACAGAAGGACTAAGCTGGGAGTCCATATGAACTGTTGCATTCCTGTTGACCAATATCACTAGGGAACGGTAAAAGGTGATACATTGTTGCAAATTGTACTGGACTCCAGCTGTGTCCATTTAATTAATTTGAGTCTGGCTTGGAGACAGAGCTGCTTTTGGAAGCTAATGACACTGTTTTAATCTATAAATACCTTTGAATCTTCTTTCTTAGTTTTTAATAAATGTTGTGCATTTTAGCAAGCAAATCTTCAGTGGCTCTTTTTTGACGGTTCAGTATATAACAGACACTCAGAGCTAAAAGATAACTGTGTCCCTACAGATCATTAACCCCATCCAATGAGCAATGAAAACAACTAGTCCTGTCTACCAGCCTGACTGTGTGGCTCATATACAGTTTACTATTGTACTAGCAGTAACTGGTTTCATCTTTAAAAAAATATTTAAAAACATATACATATTAATGGGCAATATTTGTTTATAGAGATTAGGGATAAGTTTACTTTATCGTCTGTCCATAGTTCTGCCAGATAATTGTTTTTGCTTCCCCGCAGTTGTGAATTTTTCCTTTAAAATTGTGCTATTCAGCATTTGGCCATTGTAAGCCTGGTATACTGCAAAACACTGGAGCCAGAAATGGCTTCTAAACTGTGATTTCACAGTAGGTTACAATGCTTTCTTCCAGTCCTGGAATACCTTGGACTTGAATACATCAGGAATAGGAAAGCTATTTTAAATAGCTCATAGAGATTTCTGAAATTGTATTACAATATTTTTGTCCTTCCAAGGCCAGTTTTGAGCATCTAAGAAATCTAGCTTTGCAGCTAAGGTATTAAAAGTAGTACCCATGAAAATACAATGATCTAAAACACAACTAAAGTAGTCATAGATAGTTTTTTGTAAATATATGGCATTAACAGAATGCACAAAAGGTATGGTGTAATATACAGGTTTTATTTGAACCCTTATTTAAAGACAATATAATTCATTCATGACTTCACTTTTTGTGAATAATGTTGCCATCCAAATATTTTATTTGCTGAGTAGTTTTATACCATGTTTTCATATATCCTCTCTGTATTTTATTGCATGCATTAATATCATGCTACCCATACCTTTAAAGCTGTAAGGGCTGAATGAACAGTTTTGGAAAGAAAAGATAGTCCAGTCACTGGAAGTTTGATACAATAAAAAAATTATATGGAGCAAATTCAGGGGAAAAGATGGAAAAATCTTTTGTTACTGAGTTTTGATATTGCCTTTTTATTTTACAACTTTTTAATATAACTTTTTTCTTATTTAATAAATGAGACCCCTTACATGAGCATAACCATGAATATTGATGCATATGGTATGTAAACATCCATATATGATGCTGGAAGAATAAATTCCATAGTAGCTAGATCGTATTGAACTGGATTCTTCATAGTGTGAGTATATATGGTTACGCTTTAAGAAGTAACCTAATTTTCCCCCTTGGTCACCAATGTATCATTTTTGGTGGTGGTCTTCATCATGAAATTGTAGAATATTTTAAATCAACTGATTATCTTCCCTGTAAACATAGGATTGATCTCTAATTGTACAAATTTTCCAAGCCTACATTTAAAAAGGTGTGGCCAGGTTACTTGGCTCCTGAAATGTAGAGTTCCCACTTCCTGTGAAAAGGGCATTCTGGGGCATGATGACAGTTTAGCCTCTTTCATTAATCCTCCGTGTTCCTCCCCTATGCACCCTTCTTTGCTAATTATTGGTCAGACTTCCAACACGTGTATTCTCTGTGGATGTCTATGTACATATTCTGTATGTATGTCCCAAGGCAGCCAGGGTCCTGTCCCTTGTGAATACAGCTTTGGCAGAATTAATTTGTGTTAATATTAAGTGCCTCAGAACATGCGTTTTGGTCACTTCAGTATTCCTGCAGGAACAGCACTATTATCATAAAATAAACTGATGAAAATCACATCCAGATAGGACTAGAGCTTGGCAGAAAATTACTGTGATTTATACACATAGTGTCTCTATACTTAATGAATATGCTGCCCACTAAGAATAGCATTTATAGAATTATTAGCTTATTAGAATTTCATACTCTAGCATGTAGATGCTATGGTGATGGGCATTCTAGAAAACCCTAAGATAGGTAGGTAGATTTCTTAAACACAATAATGTATATATTTCACAAGGCATTCTTTTGGTTTTGTTTTGTAGCCTAACAGCAGTGGTCAAGTAGTAGGGAAAGTGCCTGGCCATTTTACTCCAGTTTTGGCACCCTCTCCCCATCACAGTGCGGTGCGACCTGTGACCCTGACCATGACAGATACTAAACCCATCACTACATCCACTGAAGGTGAGGCATCTTCACCTACAGCAACCAGTAAGTATTTCTCTAGGAAACAAAAAATGTCCATCAAAGATTCAATATGATTTCAAATTAAGGCCAAAAAAGGCGCCTTTTCCTACTATTTGACCAAGTGGATGCTCATCATTTATATTGAGATCAGATCCGACCACAAAGCTTTTCCTCCTCAAATTCTAGTAAAATATATCATGTTGTATAAATTTATGAGTGAGACATGACAACCAGAATCTAATGGGAAAAGCATATTCCTTTGAGCACCACCTAATAGAGAATGAAATATGGTTGTTCATCTAAGGTGGACATTGTAATAACATTGAGAAGCACAGTCACATGACAAGGTTTTCAAATCACTCATACCTAGATTCTAAAATAAGATTGGAAAATTGCTCCTCAATCAGCTTTCCTACAGAAATCAAGCCTTGTTACAAAGCATACTGAATCAGAGCTATGATAATTGCATATTTACATAGGTTGTGTTATTGCTAGCTAAAATCAAAATATTTGGCATGCAGAAAAAGGAGATTTTAATTCATTGTAATTGATACAGCAAAGGCTGGCAGCTTAATGGCAGCTTTTTCAATGCCTTGAAAGTTTAATGCACTTTGTGCAACATTCTGGATACCATATTATTTATCCTATTAACTTCAATGGAATTGCAACCATGTATGTGTGTACAAAGTACACACCAATGCCATTTGATTTTTTTGGACAAGAATTTCATGTACAGTGATATACAAGGGGTTAATTTTTATCTAGTTCCTGCACTTGTGTTAGTAAGGCTAGGTAAATATTGTCACTAAAATTTAGGTCTTTAAAGGTTCAACATTAGTCACATTTATTAAAATGGTAAAAAAAAATTAGAAAATAAACCCAATCAGACAGTTTAGAAGACTATCTCTAAGCTGAATTTTTTGTCTTTCGTAGGGAAGTTAGAACTTATTCTGTGCTTAAGCCTAATCAAACCAAGAGGAGGAAGAGAAAAAAAAACTAAGTCAGAATGAAAAAGTCTAAATTTTGTGGGGGTCACTTGCACTTAAATTGAAATTGAATTCAGTTTCTAAATTTGGGTTGTGTTCTTAGACATTAGATAACCATTAATCAAGCCTGTAAAATGTGTTTTTTGGTTATTTAGATATTTCCTTATTTTGGAAAATGAAATAAAGATTCAAACGATTATGAGTGAGCTGTACATCTAGGGGAATGATATGAGTATTTATTATGAAGAGGGAATTGTGTCCATAGCAGTCAAATTAAGCAAAGGCCATTGTTTCATTATAAACTGATAGTTATATTGATAGATTTATGTAACTATTTTAGCTATAATTTTGGAATATCATAATAGGGAACTAGGTAGTACAGTGAATTGGCACCTCTCTGCTAGTTGGTAGTGCAGATTCTCCATTTCTACTGTGCTCAGCAGCAAAAAAAAAAAAAAAGATCTAACCTTTCACCTCAGGGTGGTAGGGAACCCTGGGTTTAGATATGGTTTTGGGAATTGCTGGTTTCATTCTTACTCCTTTTGGTGATACTGACAAAGAGCGGTACCATGTCTGGTTCTGCTCAAGAGAGGCCAGGCCCAGCATAGGAAAGGAAGAAAGATCAAGTGTGATATCAGAACTGTGGTAAGAAGCTTGCATACTTATTAGTTCAAATTGCAGCCTAATTCAGCTAGTCTGTTTAGATTAAAACAAACCTGATGTGTACACTAATAATTACCCTTTTATTTAAGGGCAAAGGCTGTGAGTTCCAAAAAGAAAAGAAAAACAACAAAAAACCAGGCATAAAAGAATAAGGCACACCATTTTATTGAATTTCAGTGGAATTTGGATACCTAATCCCTTTATAGTCCTTTGAGTATCCCAGCTAAGATCTTTGAAATGAGGTCTCTGTGCCATGTTGAACATTATGTGATTAGCCTCTTGCTTCTACAGCTTTTCTACTTCTAATGCACATAATGAAAAATGTACACATGAAAATCCATGTGTGAAATGTGTACACAAGTGAGGAAACAAAAATTACATTTACAAGAAATTTGTATGTTTTAAATATGCATGTCAGTAATGGGAGTTTATGAAAAATTTTCAGTAAGGAGGAGAAGAAGAAAAAGCATATTATGCTGCTGAAAATACAGAAAGCTTTCCACCTTCCATTAGTGCCTCATGGCATACAGTATGCATTTCAGGGGAGAATTTGGCCTTCATAGTTTTTACAGCATCTTTGCAACTTTATTTCTAATAAATGATTAAATTAAAAGAGAGAAAATATTCTTTAGCCTATAATTCATCAGAAATATTACTTAGAGATAATATAACCGATGGCATATCTGTTTAGCTTCTTTCCACCTAATTCAGTATACAATGGCAAATGATTAACACTGCTTTTTATTGTAAAGGTACAACAATGGAATTGTTCAGAACTAAAAATATAACATTTCTCTTTAACTGGTGAAGAGGGAGCCCTATGGTCTAAAAATCATTTTTTCTCTATATCTGAACCATTTTTATAGTAGTTACTCAGTGAAAACTGTTTGTTCTAAAAAGCCATATATAACAAATAATCCTTAGAATTTGATAACATTTCATTTATTTGCATTTGCTATATGATTTAATACCTCAGGTCTTCTGGGTGAAAAACTCCATCTACCTACTCTCTCTTTAGTTTTATGGCCATTCAATTTTGGCAGCTCTGTTTTGTCTGCAAGCAAAGGTGCCTCTTGTAATGATGGTTGTCGCAGCGTGGACATCTACACACTGGGAAGTGAAGTGAGACCACCTACCTCATTTCATATAGGCCACCAGAAGTCATTAGATGGTAATGACTTTCAGTCATTACAGACCTAGGTCAGATTTGAATGATGACCCGCAGGTGAAAGGTTCCGTATCCCATTACCAATCCTCTGAGCCACCCAGTACCTGAAACTAAGATTTTTCTTAGCTTCCACAACAGAGGCGGCAGGGCTTTTATTGCACTGGTCCCTAAATGCAAGTTGTTTTCTGAGGTGTAAAATAGCGAATGTTCAGTCTTAAACTGCACAGTAGAAGTTAACTCCTTTCTCATGTTGTTATTAATCAAACTGCACATTCCAGATGACTCTGAAGATTCATTTCATACCAGATTAGCAAATCCACTGTTTGATCAACAGTTTAAGGATTACATTTTTCCCAGATAAATTTGTGATATACTATAACAATCAGCAGAAATGAATATGTCATTATTTTTCTCTGACTCAGTTGCAATTGCATTGGTGTCATTGGAGATTTGCTCACAGTATAATGGAACTTTACAACAGTGATTTCTTTACTTCTAGTTCTTGGTAAAATTACGTAACCCATAATTTTTGTTCTGACCTAATTCTGACCTCAAATTCACATATGCAGCTTCCATTGAAGTAGATAGGAGTTGTGCATGTGCATCCACTGCAATTGGCCCTGTGTTTTTTTGGCAGACACTTCCTATATATTGCAAATCGTAACTCTGGATTTCTCATATCTGTACTGTACATCCACAGGGTAACAGTTATGATAGGTCACTATTTTTATCAATCTGTTTTGTTCTTCCTTAATCAGCCTACACAGCCTCAGGCACATCCCAAGCCAATCGATATGTGGGACTAAGCCCAAGAGACCCATCCTTCCTACACCAGCAACAGGTGGGCAAGTTTCACATAGGTGTAATGATATAGACAAGCTTTTGCAATTTTACCTTTCTACATGCTGCCACTGATATCTTGGATTAGAATGGGATCCTAATGGTTTCAGTATTTATTGTATGAAGACTAGATATGATACAAACAAAAGCAAAAGTCTTGTAGCCAACTTCAACATGACATAGGCCTTTGCTTCTTAGATTTGTACCATCTTAAGGAACTTTTAGTAATGCTTCCTTCAACTATTTTATTTTTGATTAACTTCTAGTAGAACCTATCATTGATATTAAAAATAAGAATAGTGTGTTCATGGGGCAAAACTGAGAACTGATTTAAAAATCCATAAAAAATAAGCAAAATTAAACTCTACAAATTATGATTCTAAAGTTATTTCATATTTTCCAGATGTTTGAGCTACATTTCTGCATTTTAGTTCCAGAAGATGAGTTATAAAACCAAATTCTCAATGCAACACATCATCATTCCTGGTTTAATAGGTTTAAATTGGTTTGCCATTTTAGATGTGATAAAAACACATTTTTGTTCTAGTTTCTTACATCATTTATGTCTCAAGTAGCATTTTAAATTTCACATCTCATTAATGCTGTAAATTTAATGCAAATGAAGTGTTTACCCAACCTGTGAAAATATACAGTCGAGATTAATGGTGGTTTTATAAACAAATTAGCTGCAGTCAATAGCAAGGCCATGCAGATACAGAAACTGTGCATTGCTAGTAACTGCACAATAGAAATAAATGCAGACAGTTTAGAACCTTAGTATATTTTATGATGTGTGTATATGCTGCTCCCAGCTTTTAACAGCAGAGGAGTCTGAAATTAACAGCATGTAAAATGTTACAAGGAAAAAATTGAATATGGCAGACAGAAAAGAGCTGTTAAGTAGTTCTCATTATTTATTGTACTGTATTTTTTCTCAGGCTTGTGTTCCTATCAACAGTTGGTACCCATGCCTGTTTTATTTTCAGCAAAACCTCTATGTTCTTTGTTTGTTGTGACATAGCTAAACTATGCTACATCTGGAACTCCCTTATCCCTACCCACTCCCAGGCCAAGGTGGCAGTATGTATATATTAAAGGTCACCACATGCAGAGTTCAGAGAAAATCATAAAGATGATAGTTTATTCAAGATAGTTGATGTTTTGCCAGTTTTTTTTAAACCAGTGAGACCTAACTGAAAACATCTGTATGCAGTTATGAAAATACCAAATAACAATTAGTGGTTTTCACCAACTATTGGTTTTTCAGTAAATTTTCTGGTATGCTGCTTTTTTCACCTCTCTAAGATTGCTGTAATATGAAATGTGTTATAATTACTATAATATGTTCCTATTTGACAAATGTATAGTATGTGTTCATTCTATTTTTAAACAAAGGCAAGATGTATAGGTTTAAAACTTGCTCTTTTAAAAGTACTGCATGGATATTATGAACAAATTGGAGCGAGTCCAGCGAAGGGCAACAAAAATGGTGAGGGGGCTGAGAGACATGACTTATGAGGAAAGACTGAGGGAACTGGGATTATTTAGTCTGGAGAAGAGAAGACTGAGAGGTGATTTAATAGCAGCCTTCAACTACCTGAAGGGGGGTTCAAAAGAGGATGGAGCTGGACTTCTCAGTTATAGCAGATGACAGAACAAGGAGCAATGGTTTCACGTTTCAGCAAGGGAAGTTTAGGTTAGATATTAGGAAACATTGTCTCTCTAGAAGGGCAGTAAAACACTGGAACAGGTCACCCAGAGAGGTGGTGGAAACTCCATTCTTGGAGGTTTTCAAAATCTGGCTTGACAGCTTTGGCTGGGATGATCTAGTTGGGGATGGTCCTGTTTTGGGCAGGGGGTTGGACTAGCTGACCTCCAGAAGTCCCTTCCAACCCTCATTTTCTATGATTCTAAGTACTCTTGTCGTGAAATTTTAAATATTATGTCATGAAAAATCTCTGTCGTTCAGTTAGATTTGGTATTCACAGAAGAAACATAAATATGTTTTGCTTTAATTAATCACCAATCTTAAAGAGATCTCATTTTTCTTTAAATATGCTAAATTTTTTTACTCTCAAGAACATTCAAAGAATGACAGAAACAGTCACACATCCCTAGGAGGTACTGGAAGCCAACTTAATTTTCTTGTTGGGAAAGTTTATCATGTATATGTTGAGTAGGTGCTTTGTATATATGGGCACAAAAGCAATGTGAATGTAATGTATCTTCTCTATATTTTTGTTCTTATAACATAGTCTCAGGATAAATTTGGAGAATGTTGGCAGTACCATTAACATGTGGCCAGATGGTTTTAAAAAAGTAGATCTTACATATATAGTAAATTGAAGATTTTATGCTAACTTTCAGAACTGGTATATCTATTTTTATATAGTGATACCATGTAAATTAGCCATTCTACTTTCTAGAGTGTTTTAGAGTATATATATTTTTGTTCATTTAACTACAACACTTGCTGACATCCAAGAAGTACATAGTAAAAGCCATATAGTAAAGTGCAAAAGTGTTTAATATGTTTGTCTCTGCCGTGTAGTCTGTACTCAACTTTAAATTATGTGAAGTGTGTGTTGGTATGGGTATGTATGTGTGTGTGTACATGCCCTTACATACATATACAGGAATTAATTAGGCACTGTTGAATACATTAGAGGAAGAAAGTACTATAAAAACAAGCAAAGCTTTCTCAGAGTGGGATATTATGAATATATAAGTACAGCAAGTATAAATCAAATTTCTAGTTAATTAGTTGTTACCTTCATACCCTTAAATTCTGAAATGATCTCAAAGATTACAATACCATATATGTTTATTATTCAGAAACAAGAAAGAACAGAATTCTCTAAATGACTTCAGTAAAGTAAAGGTTATATACTTGGTAAGGCAGAAATGAGATTGATTTACTATGTCCTTTCATTACTTTACAACAATTTAAAAGAGACCACTCTTCTTGTGGCAGGTTCTAAATGCATTTGGTTTAAAGCAGCCCATGATGAATGAAAAGGAAAATCAAGGGGTACATGAAATAAAGGCAATCAATCATTTTATATTAGCTGAGAGAAATTCTAAATTAGAAAGCCAATGGTTTTAGTTCCAGAGAGGTCTTTTAAACATTCACCATACCCTGTAATATACATTGACCCTTTAAAAAATAAATATTGTCACAGGTACATTCTTTATTTCAATGGAGGGGGCTTTATAAAGATTTATTCTCTCAGGCTATGAGAATTATTGACATGCATTGTTGAGTGCTTTTTTGTTGCTGATTTAAAAAAAAAAGAACCATAATGTAGCCCATATAAATTATAGTAACAATCATAAATTTAAGTTGCATGTATAGTTTCTGACTCTCACTTACAAACAATCTTTTCACAAAATGACAGTTCAGTAAAACTCCTAATAAAACAATTTATAGCCCAAACTTGCTGGAATACTTGCATTTAGATGGGAAATATTAAATGTAATTTTGAAAGATAGCATATATATATCACCTGTGGGAGCAATACATTTACAGTTACTGATCTGAATTACTGTGAAAAATGTGCTATTACACATGTTATTTAGCATGCTACATTGATAGTTAAAAAGGCAAGGCTCTGATGAGGAGCTACAAGTTTATGCAGTCCATTTTCTTTTGAGATCATTCATTGTTGGTGATATCTTGAAATGTGAGGTATTTCTGCACTGAAACATCCGAAGTAACAAAGCAGGCCTCCCACTAAGTACAGCTACAGTCATCTACATAAGTGTGTGTGTGTGTGTGTGTGTGTGTGTGTGTGTGTGTGTGTGTGTGTGTGTGTGTGTGTGTGTGTGTGTGTGCGCGCGCACATCTATAAACATCCTACTGTTTTGTTGGAAAAAATAATTTATCTCCAAGTCTCTCAAAATATCTGCTACAAATGGTTAATGACTACTTAATTCTTTAATATTCATTAGTCAATATTCAAGAGTTGTTAACTAATAGTGATGGCTTCATGTTTCTGGGGATTTTGCTTAATCAAACATCTCTTTAGTCACAATTAAAAATTTATCTTAGTATTTGGTTAAGGAGACTTTGTTCTTTACTATTCAAAGTTGTTGTGACTTTCAGAACTAATGAATTTTGTTTGGTTTGCTATGCTAAGCATTCATGCTAAGGAATTCTTTAATGAAACACATAAGAGAAATGTTGAGTAGCCTTCACAGTTGTACAGTAGCACCTCTGCCTCTCTTCTTTCTCTCTCTTACCCTGTAGCTCATGTACATATTGCTTATATATGAGTTTTAGCAGACTTTGGATTTCTGCATCTAAATTTGCAGGGAGGGGGTGGCAAAAATTGGAATAATGGGGTTAAATTCAGCCTTTCTATAAGCTGGCTTAACATCTTTGAGCTTAATAAAGTTGTGTCAAAGTTTAATTTTGTCTTCAGTTCTGGGATTGTATTATCATAATGCAGCAATCAATCATTTATAAAAGACTGCAGTTACAAAAATTTGTGTTGATGTCCTCTAGGTCAGAGTTCTTATGGGTTTCTGACACTTTATACTCAGTTCTATGCTGTCATTTCACAGTTTCTGATGAAGAGAACTTGGCTTCATGAAAGCTTCTGCTTTCTCTGTGTATCTCTTATTCAGCTAATATATACAGGTGCATACCTGCCCTGCCTTCTAACATTTTCTTAGTCTGATTCATTTTATATTGTTATATTTGGATCATTCTTAAACCACATATTTTTAAATTATAGGAATCCTTAGTGTCTGATCAATATTACTTCTGGGTTTGTAGCAACAAATGCTTTCTTATTAAAAACAAAGAAAAAGAAAAGGTTGCCTTTGTGTTCATTATGGCAAAAAGGCAATGGTTCACAGTTAATAAGCTTCCTACTGAAACTGCCTGTCTAAATAGTGAACTTACTGTCAGCCATAATGTTGCCATCTATACTTATTTAACTTTTAATACAGGTTTGAGCTTTTAGAAAGAGCAGGTAGGAAGTCATTTTGATTCAAGCAAACAAACCCAAATGATTTTTAGCATTGAAGCTATAGGTTTGTGATAGTAGTAGCCTTTAAAAAATTACAATCCTGTCAGCTAGTATATGCTAACTAATATTGGACCAATTACTGAGTAACTGTTGGACCTCTCAAATCCTTGCATCATTTAATACAACTGCATGGATTCCACTAGACCTTGAGCTTTATGGGTATGTTGTACACAATTTTCATATATTTTGACATGTATTAATGTCATGTATATATATTTTACATGTATTAATTGTATGCGATAAGAAGAAACACTTTAGGCCTCTAATGTATTTTGAAATTGCAAAACTGAAAGCAGCTTTTTTATTCTTATTTAATTATTTCTTAAACACAAGACTGCCCTTTTCTTCAGTAGGAAGTTGTTCTTTCCAGATGCATCCTTTATTGCTGCATTATGCTTTTCCAAAATGGAAGCCTTTCCATATCGTTTATCATTGAAATTGTAAACTGAAATGACCACTGAAAGCAAAGTTTCTGGTTTAAAAATCTTTTGGATGGACACTGCTTTTGCTTTAGGCAAAAGACTGAGAGATGCATACAAGTAGACTCTTAAACAGAGCTTCTCAGTAAAGTCAGGAAACAGGTTATCAACACTTAGGCTGTTCTTATTGTGTCTCTTATCATAATTGACAGTTTGACGTAAAACTTGATCATGTGACTGCCAGGGAGGTATGTAAATGGATAAGAGGTCACCTTTCACATATGCTTGCTGGAAAGGAAACACATTTAAAGGAAGTTTCAGTCAAAACAATGACAGTATGCAAATGTTTAGCTTTATGGGCATTTCTCAAATAAAAATCATAGCACAGTCTCCTATCACTCACTCCCTTTTCCAAATGTATATTTACCTTTACTGGTAATGAAAGAGGCTTAAAATGAAGATTATTCTCAGCTAGCAACTCTGGTAAAATTTGAACATATAAAACCAAATAAAATATTAACCCTTAGCATTATTTAAAATACTAGAAAGTAGGCTGGTAGCTGTGGCAATGGACATTGCATAGATAAACTGCAAGGCAGTTGTGCTCCTAAGGTGTCCAACTTAAATTGAAGAGATAATAATAAAAATAGCAAGCTTTTAGCACGAATAGAGTTCAGAACAGGTTGATATCATTTTCATCCTTTCATGAATGGGAAAACGGAAGCACAAAGAGGAAAAATTATGATTTGCCCATAGTCACCCAGCAGACCTGTGGCAGAGTTAATAGAACTTAGATGTCCTGAAATCCAGTCCATCCCTCTGTCCAGTTCAGTGGTCTGTGGCCCCTTTGCATTGACATAATGGGACTGCCAAGCAGTTGCATGGTCTACTTGAGGAATACCCCTAGTGCAGGAAGTCCTCTCTGTAGGTTCTGTGCTTCTTCCTAGCGAGCAGTTGCAAAGCCTCAAAGGCCATTAGCAGGTAGGCACATTAAGGCTGCCAGTCTCTGATTTGGGCACACTTGATTCCTGGCAACCTAGAATTTGGCCCAGTGAAGGACTTGTTTTTCTCCTGAGGATAATTTGCCTTGTCCCTACTGTTTGTGATGTTGGGAGATGGTTTTGTGTGGCATAAAGGCTTTATTTTCAGAGAATTTGTAGGGAATGCTTTGCTCACAGTGGTAAAGACTTATATATGTCATCCTAAATGATTGCTGATAAAGTCTTTCTCCTGTGTCTCATGATCTTATTTCCATGGCTGGATCATACTTTAACAGGAAAAACCTATCATAGAAATATTTTGGAAAGCTTGTAAACATTTGGTTGGGACTGTTTCTTCAGTCTGTTTGCCTGAAAACCCAAATACTTTAGTTACTATGAGTCTAGTGTAGACATAGAAAAATATTAAAGCTGATGGGTCAAATCTTTAGCTAGGCCAGGGTTGCTTTGTGCGACCTCAGCCACCCAAAGCAATGGAACATCTGACAAGGAAAAATCCTCAGATGGCATATGCATGTAGTTTTCTGATGCTCCCCCTTCTCCATAGAGAGGTTTTTTTAAGATGTCACACCAGAGATGAGAATGTACAGGGTGCAGTGTGCTGAGCTTTGTTTGATTCCCCACTTAACACAGTGGCATTTGTGGCTGGATCTAAATTGCACTGGGGACTTTTGGCACCTTCAAAAGAATCTAGTTAAGATATTAACTTCCAGTGTGCCAGGTCTTTTCAAAGATTAAAATAAGTATTGTGTTCGCCATTACAAAAGCTCAGAATCTTCTATTTGCAATGATTTAAAGTTCCCAGATAAGATTCTGGAGTGATTCTTTTGGAAGCAGAGTACAGAACACACAGCCCAAGGGAGAAGAGAGGATAAAATAGCATTACAATTCATCTCTTTCGCAACTTCTTCATTCTGGCCCCCCCAGTGTCAATTTAAAAAGCACTGGGGGGTTATCCAGGGAGCTTCAGCACATCTCAGAATCTCCAGAACAGCAGAACTATGTCTTTGCCTGGAATGTCCCTTTACTATTGGCATATTTCTTGGGCTTGCAGAGGGGTCCTTAAGGGCAGCCTCACAGCATTTCCTATGGTGCTTGCTCTATAGGAATCTATCCCCACAAAGAACTTGTGCCTTGAAGACCTCTTTACACTTTTGCTTCTTCACCCAGCATGAAGGAGCCAAGTCATTTTAAAGTTTGTATGCATGCAGAATACCAAATTTGAGAGTGATACCTTGGCACATGTTACACTTAAGATACCATGTAATCACATCTTAAGTAGTGATTACCAGCCACACGTTAATGCAGTTAATGATGCGATAAAACAAGGAATAAATCATAAGGTTATTACACAAAATGAGTATAATAACTTTGTGTCTGGTTCCCATCACTCCATGAATTGAATGTGTGACCCGGATAGGATTCCCAGCTGGGCTGCCAGCCATGGAAGCTTAAAATATGCCTCTGTGCTTGGGAACCTGGATCAGCTGATGGTACTCCCAACCATGGGAGCTTATTTGCCAGTGCAGAGGGAGGATCAGCACTGGCATCAGGACTCTAGGCTCCCCTGCACTGGCAATAAGGTGTGATGGGATCTGATGCTTGATCCCACAATAGTGCTTCCTGCCATCTGCATGGCAGTGGTAGAAAGTTTGATTGTGGGGATCGTGCATCACATCCTATCACGCTTTTAATTGCATGTCTGCCAAGGGCCTATGTGTCTTTCCGGCAAAGCACTAAATAGTGGCCAAACTGTTCTCTCACAGAAGTCTTTTTGGAGAGGAAATACCACTGAGAAACACAACCACGTTTCTGGTAGGCCAACCTTGAAAACAGTTTCAGCTCTTTGAAGCTGCTCAGGAGATTACAACATTAGACATAAGGCCTGGAAAAGCCATTTAGTATACAAGTGATGCAGTCCTAGACTGTGTGATAGAATTATGGATCTCGTTTCTTCAGTCTAGGATAGGTGTATCGCTTTCACATATTTCATGTTTATGCATAGGGGACCATGTAAATGGCACTCTACTAATTTATATCAATGGAGGATTTGGTTTAGTATGCACCTTTATATACATACATATATAAATGCGTGTGGAGCTTTATAGAAAAATGTTTCTATATTACAGTTACAATAGGTATAAGTGCATATGTGTGTGGATGTGTATTGTATAAAGAGTGTTAATATTAACAAATTAGTTTGGAATAGTTCTTTCAGTATGTGTGTAACTATACATTTAGGATCATAGTTGTTCATATTAAAATTCTTCTGAACACAGTAGGAGGAAAATTATTATTTATGTACAGTAGCTAATTTATTAAACTGTAATGTATCAGCCACTTACTGTTTTTCCAAATACAAAAAACAATCAGCTTCTATTGCAGACTAATTGCTTGCCAAATTTTTTAGTTAGACAAGCACATAAAATCATCCAGTAACAATAAGTTTTGGTTTTGGCATTCTTTTGTTTATAACCAGCCAAAGATTTTTGTTTGTTTGTTGATTTTTAAAAATGTTGTAATTGTTTCCATATTTAAAACTTGACATCGTTGTTCAGCTGAAAGTGAATCTTTATAACCAAGTCATAAGCCCTTAAAATATGCTTTTTTAATGAAAAATGCTGACAGATTCTTAAGGACTGCAGCAGAAATAGAGCCACTAGACTACTGACTATAGTAACGATATATATTTTACATATAGAATAAAAATACTGCTATGGAATACTGCCTATTGCATAAAAATACGGGTTATGGTACAGCTTCATGCAGTGATTTAAGAAAGATGCACACACATTCTTTTACTTTTTGAACATACTTAACACATTCTTTACAGTTGCACTCTAGCAAGCTTTTTTGACTGAATATTTCCTTTTCTGGTTAATTTCATGTAGTTTAGTCATGCTTTAAATGGCCTTTAAAAAGGTCTCTTAGAGTTCTTTAGATAACAAACAAGAAGCAACCCTTATGAAAACATCAGAGACTAACAGTTCCACTTCTCAAACCTCAACAGCAGGAAGCTTATGAGTATAACAGTCAGACAGGGTCAAGATAGCAATATTGTCTTGTCCTTAGCATATGTATTTGTCAGGAAGAGACTGTAATTAATTGTGCTACTGTGAAAGTAATTTCTTTTAGTTTGTTTACCATAGCTTGAAGCTTTTGGAGGCACTTTAAATTTGCATGAGGAAAACAAAGTGCATTTTATGGAATTCATCTCAGTGATCAAAGTATCTTTAATTCAAAGTGCTATGTCATAGAAGATGTACATTAATTTACATACAGCATGGCTATACAGAGGTTAGAACTATGCTTTTTTATACTTTCTTCACAAGGCAGATATGTTTATGTTCTTTAACTTAAAAATAAGCAGTATATCTTTTCAATAAATCTGCTAGCACTGTAGGGCAGCTGTTAAACAAACAGAGCTGTATAGGGTTACATGGACAATCTGTGAAGGGCAGAATTGATGATTTGGGGATCTGGGAAGAATTTGTTTCAGCTTACATTTAGTACATTCCTCACTATATGTAAATATGACCCATTTAAATGTAATAAGGTATTTTAAATACTATTTTTGAGTCTAGAACAAGATTAGATTATTTTATTACTTCTTGCTAAATAATACCACTTTCAGTAACACTAAATTAATAAATCTCAATTACAAAATACCTTTACCCTTCTAAAATAGTAAGATAAGGGCACATCTTTTGGGCAATTTGGGGAAATAGTCTATAAATTGCATGTCTTCTATGTTTCACCAAATGCATGCTTCATTATATTGAATATATTTGACCTTTCCTTAGTACAGATTACTTAGTATATTGCATATACAATACAGCATTTTGATTTTCTTTCTTAAAATATTTCACTATTGAACATTAACATTTTTCTTTTATTCCAGCTCAGTTTTAATCTAATAATGGCTAATTGTTATGTGCTAAACACTAGTTACTCTTTTATGCTTTATTAATAGGGGAGCATATCAAAGTATCATTTTTTAATTTAAAGAAACTGTAGAAATTTTACTTTTCAGAATAAGCTTTTTTAAGTACTTCTTGGGAAAGTAAGGCTTTTTGCCATGTACAATACTAGTTTGCATGTATTCATTTAAATACTAAAAACTGTAGTACTGCTCGATCCATATCTGACTGCTAGGTTTCAATTGACAGCTGAGGATTTGTGACTGGACCATGAATCAAAACGGCAGGCATTTATACCCCAGTGCCAGTGAGGATACATTGGGAATTACTTGGCAAAGGTAACATTTTAATTATTTCCAACCCTACACTACATCTAAAAAAGTTACATTAAGCTGCAGTATCTGTTTTAGTAGGCCTTTAGGAGAATATATGTCAACATTTAAACAAAACCTATCTGTGTAACGTTTCTTGAACACACATTTACATTATTGTTAATGTAGATTTAACTTTTAAATATACTATAGTAAAACACCTGGAATGCCAAATGTTCGCTGTCGAGTGCAAACCATTTGTAACTTGAAAGCACTGCAGATTTTAGGACTTTAAAACTCAAAATGTGATTTGCAGAAGTCATTTAACTTTTGGGCTTACAAGTTTATATGCAAAATTTGGTGTGATTAATAATATAGATGAGTAATATAGTAAACTTCTGATATGATGGTGTTTTGGTGAATAATTACACTATTTATAGAAACAGATCTAATTAATCGTTTGGGAACAGATGGCATAGATTTATATCACTAACATTTTCACTAAGGTAAGATATAAACTATCTTGTCTATAAGCTAAAATAATAAAATACAAAATAATTAGAAGTCAGTAGTCAGGAAAAGCAGTTTTTTGTATGCAAGAGATGTCAGTTTTCACTTCAGTAATTGATTATACATATATTATATGCATATTTTATTATGCATCAATTATATGTATAAGTGGTTATGATAGCAGTTGGGGTGTGGATGTATAAATAAGTGAAAGATAATAAGCAGTACCATTGTGAAATATAGCTGTTTTTCAGTGCTTCATCTGCAGCATTCTTTTTAACATACTTAACTGGAGGGTGTTATATACACGATGGAAAGGCTGTCAATTTTGGCTCTGAGAAGTAAAGCAATCTTTTCACTCCTCTTCAAAATTATTTTTATGTACCACTGGGATATGCATGTTTAAGAATATGATGCTGTATCATTACAGTCACATTCCAAAGAGTATATATAAGTGTGTATGTGTGAAAGTGTGTATGTGTATACAGACTTGATATACAATATCCTGTGATATATAGTGCCATACTCTTGATTTCTAAAAGAGGTTATATTTTTAGTATCAACTTTGAAATGTGATATTTGAAATGGAAAGATGAGTATCCAAATTTTAAGCTACTTAACTACCTAGGTTTACCAAGACCTGCAAGTAGTGGCTGCACTTTCTGTACTTTTCTCTTAAGAATTTTGGAAATCTGGAAGAATTCTGAAAGCTGTTTAAAGTGTGAGGTGGCCAAATGAGTAGTTTTCCCCTACTGTGGATGATATGGCACAATAGGAAATCAGCTCCTTGAGGACTGTGCTTCACACTATTAATCATCATTAAAAAAATTGGCACAGTTTTCAATCCTTACTTATATACCATTAAGAGTGAATCCAAACTGAGTTTATGTAGCACAGGGAGTAATTTACTCTCCCACCGTCGAGAGTGTATCTGTCTCAGTGCATTCACAGGAAGCTGTAACTTCACCAACCGCCAGTGCCTGCCCAGAGAGTTGGCTAAAACCTCAGATGGTGTAAATCATTATACCTATATTGACTGATGCCAGTTTACATTAGTTGAGCTTGTGGTCCTGTGTTTTTTAGATTTTGTTTTTCAAATATTGAATGCATGCTTCTTGGTTGCAAATGGCTGAAAGAAAGGAAAGGAAGAAAAAGGCATGTTCTCATATAAGTGCAGGTTATTTTTAAAATATAGCCTTTGAAATACAGACATTCTTCAAACGTGGGAAGAGGAGCACATAAAAGTATCAATGGGAGCTATTTAAACTAATGAGCAGTTCTCTTGATATGAGTATTTATAACACTCAGAGGAAAGAACTTTGTGCAATAAATCCTTTCTTCATTATTGATAAAACAATATTTCCTTGTTACAAAATCAAATTGAAAATTTTACTGCCATAAACGTGTTTGATCAGCATTTTACTCCAAATCTCCGGCACTCATTTTGACAGTAATCAGAGTGACCTTTCATAGAAGGGGTTCACCATTGTTGTAGATAGCACTAATGTATGACAGTGCATTGGTTTATGAGAAGTTGTGTTGAATGTTTTTATTTACTAAGGTCAAAGAGTTGGCAGTGCTTGAAAATGACCTACTTGGTATATGTATAGATCATGTAATGGAAGCAACCAAACAAAGCTTCCTTGCGCTGCACTGTCAGTGACCTCCACCCTAACTTGAGCAGGTCCATCCTCTAATAGAGTGAGAGATGATGTGGTCCCTATGCTAGTCCTTTTTGTGTCCTTCATCTTATCACTGGCTGCCTATCATGCCAAACAATATGAAATGATATATGGAGTTTTAAAACCAGCTGTAGGTGTGCTTAAATTTGTGGTCCCAGAAAGAAAGGAGCAGTAATACATATTTAAGAACAAGTTGACATTTAAAATCAGTAGAAAGTGAATGTGAGTTATACAAACTTAGGAACTTAAGTCTTCAGTACATTTTTTTTCCAAAAGCAGAGTAGTGTGTAGATAGTTGCATACAAACTTAGAGGAATACTTTTGATGGTTAAAATAAACATACTAGTGTGACTGAAGAAGAAGTTTACATTAAACATCTGTTCAGCACTTTCAGAAATGAGCTAAAACAGGTTTTTAGTAATGTATGTAGGAGTTATTTTATTTTGCTCCTGACACCATGATTCCCTAGAAGTTACTATATTTTTAAAAATTAATTTATTGTGAACTTTTGAGGGGCTGTTTGTAACTAGGCAAGACATTTAAGCACATGCTTATAATTAAGTATATGCACAATCCAGTGGTTCATACAAAACACATATTCAGTCAGGACCCTGCAGTTTTGGGGTGTGGGGTTCATGACCAGATGATGAAGGCAATGAGAATAGTTAGAATTTATTCAAGCAAACTTTATTTATATCTACCATTTTGTTCAGATAACTAGATTTTTCAGCAACATTCAAAAGTGTAAAGATCAGTTAGGATCAGGCTGGAAAAGATGGGTTCAGGCACTGTCCAGTAAGCAAAAAATGCATGCAAATAAAACTTAAGCAACGAGTGAGAAAGGGACTCATTGGGTTGAGGACCAATTTCTGCAACCCTTAATTACTCACATGGGTTGTTACAGTGACCAATGGGACTTTTTACAAAGGGATTCAGGGTTGGGCCCTTGTATACTAAATCTGAATATTTTTGAGTATGTCTTTCACAGACAATAAAACAAACTGCTAGCAGCAAAATGTACATTTAACACAGCTGTTGTTAATTTTCCTTACATTCTCAACTACTGTTATTTATTTATTTATTTTAAATAAAAACCTTAGTGTTGCTTTTAAGGGTTAACTGCTACTTTAATGTTTTCAACATTACATTTACACTACCCAGGCAAATGCACTAGGTTAGCATTTCCTGCTTTCAGTTTGTTATCTTGACACATAAGTACAGTACAACAGCTGGTTTGTTCCTGGAGCTCCTAAGGGGAGCTTTATTCTCAGAGTGCTGAATTTCCTTTTCAGCTTTAGCTGTAGGGGTATTCAAAATGTTCAACTTTTTAAGCAGCACTCTTTGCCCCTAGCACCACTCTGGGGCTATGATGATAATGCTGATAAGGCAGTTGAAGGTAATAAGCTCCAGTTTGCGGGAAAGTCAGAGGGAGAGTGGAAATTGCTTAGAATCATTTCCATATCATAGTCCTTTGTGTATATTAGAATCTAGTGAACGTACTAACACACAACAATTAAATAGCATTGTGCCTATAGTTACTTGGTGCATTTAGAAAGTTAAACATTTATATAATACAGACACTTGTTAGGCCAAGTATGGGGGTTTTTCCTCATGTTGCATATTTGTTTTGGATAAGAGTACAAACTCTAAGTTTTGCCATTAAGAACAAAAAATGAGAAATGATCCTGGTGGAAAAAGCCTATTTGTGGCAGGAAAAAAAAATCAAGGATTTCTGGTCTTTATCAATTTAAATTGCTATTTTTGATAGTTTCCCCCAACTCTGTAATAAAGAAAGATGTGCAGAACATTATGTTTCCTTTCCATCTAGGCAAACATCTTCAGAACACTTCCTAAGAAATTAATTGTATTCCAGCCAGACTTGCATGCTGCCATCCCACAGGAAATGGGTCAGCAATCCATTAAGATGCCATTAGATAATCTAATTTGGAACTTAATCTCTAAATTAACCATGCTCCATACTTGAAGCATACTTGAGAGAAAGAAAAAAAGTTTATGTTTGAATCGATAGGGGAGCCGAAGCGTGAAGAAGGCTGTTTGTTTTTTCTGTAGCTGTGGTCACGTCTCAAGCCGTCTGGTAACCAGGAGAAACCAGACATGATGTAATTCCAGATTGAACTTGAACTTCAGGGACTTAGAATGGGGGAACAATGGACCATAGGAATCAATAATGTCCATTTTCCACATGATTATGTTTGGAGCTTTAACTTAACCTTTATGGGAGAAGCAGCAAGATCTGTAGTGTGACCAAAATGAGATGATCCAGAGACAAGAAGTTAAAGAAAACAACTTTTTCAGTGATATTTTCTGAGCGGCACTGCAGATTCCATCAGGATTAGAAAAGTTCCCACTCTGCAGTAAACCAGTTGCCTGTTCTGAGCGCTCTTTGTTCAGTTAGGTAGGACAAACTTAATCTTACGTTTCCTGTCAGATGATTTTTGGCAGCACTGTTAGGGAAGGAGGAGCATGTTACAGAAAAATCCCCAGTGTAAATCTTACTTTTAACCCCTTGTTGACTTTGGAATGCTGTGTTTTTAACCATCTTCTAGTTGTTTTTTTTTCTTTCAGCCATGAAGCTGCACTTTCTTTTTGCTTGCAAACATGGTGATTGAACAGACAAAGGAATTTCTAATTGCACTTCTAAATGTTCTAACCCCTAACATTTAATAAATTAAATGCAGTAAACTCATGGAAGAAGAAAGGAAATGTAAAAACTCCTGTGATTAAGTTTGTAAAACATTTCTACAGAAAGTTTTGAAAAAGAGTGAGTTAGTATAGTTTGAGAGAACAGGAATAGCCAGTCTGGGAGGTGAAATGTAGGGCTTTCATTAACCTGTCTTTTGCTGCCTTGCAAGCTTTTACATGGGATTTTCTTTGTTAGTTCACTTTACCATTTCAGTATGCTTTATTATTTATTTATTTAGCCTAATGAGTTTACCTGAAACCACAGAATCATTTTTCTTACATAACTGCACAGTCTCTAGTATCTCTAGCCTCCACTTTCCATATGCTGTCTCCCTAACAGCCGGCTATCCACCTGGTTGCTACCCCAGGGCATGGACCTTCCTACCCCTGCCCACTAACCTGGGCAGATTCCTGGACACACACTGGGTGCATATGAACATCTTGGTCTGAAATACCTTTGCTGTGGACTCTCCTTGGTGTTGACAGAAAGAAGATGCATGTCCTTATGGGCAACTGGTGCCTCCCAAGTCTGTGGGGGGGCACCAGATCACCAACTGACACTTCCAGCTTTGTGGTTGGCACTTCCAGGGGGCGCATGGCCAATCTTAGGGCGTGCATATGCACCCCTTACGCATCTCCAATCCATGTCCATTCCATACCCCTCCTTTACATCTTTTCCACTCTAGCACACACACCAGGTCCATGGAGAGGGCATATAAAAACGAGAATCAGAACTCAGTTCCCCCCTCTTTCCCTCCAGGCAGGGACCAGTGGATTTTTCATTTTCATTTGTTAGGCAGTGAGAATGATTTGTGCCTAACTAAACTGTTAAAAGCTTTCTAAGTTATGACAAACTTAGCACAATATCTCTTTAAATAAACACTATCTCAGAGCTGGAATGTGGCAGCTGTTAGATTGCACACACCATTTTAGAACAGAGTATGAAAAAGTACTATTCAATATAAACTCAAGGGGAGGTGGGGAGGGGATTTATGTGGGCAAAATTACATTGATTGGAATTTAGCCAGGATATTGAGGTTAACATCCCTACTCCTGCAAAGTTTCCAGTGTCCCCAAATGATCAGAACTATAGTTTTGGGTCTCAACATGAAGGAAGCACTTTCAAAATATGGTGCCCACTGCTGCCACATGGGGCTTTGGTTCAGTCGTGACTCTGAGATGGCAGAGCACCACTTACTGACTCAACAATCCCCACTTCCCTCAGCAACAAAGTGTTTTCTATGTCTTTCAGCCAAATACTGACTTAGCATGAACTTGGTTAGCTTGTGAAAGCTGATAAGATCACAGAAAAAGGGCAATAAAATGGCAGCTAGTACTGATCAATTTAGTTGTTCTTCTTTAAGAGAAAGGCTTTCCTTTGTAGATGGTAAAATACCCTGTTAATATATCTGATAGACTTTTTAAGCTTTTTATGAAGTACTAACTGCTGGAAAATGAGTATCTTAAAATGTTTCAAATTGGTACAAGCCTTGATTAGATTTATTTTTCATTGGACTGAGCAATTTATTTAATTTTATTGCTCTCTTCATACTAATATAAGCTCTAAAGTGGACTGTACATAAATATAATACTGTATTACATGTGGTCCATTCCAGTAATATTTTAATCAGAAGTTCTTGAAAGAGCACTTATTATCTTTAAAAGGAAATCATGGTAGAAATCTTTATTGAATTAACATGTGAAAACTGTAATGGGAAATATTAACCCTCTAAGACAATTGTGGTAATTTTCTTTGTTATTTTATGACATTTATAAACAAAGAAATGATGCTTGGAGATCACATCCATTATTGGGCAGTCAGGTGTGGTGAGAAAAGAGTACAGTAAAATTATAGCAGACATCAAGGTTGTCTATACACATTCTCTGGGGTGGAGCGGGGGCCACTTTAATTAGAGTGACTCTAATTAAAGTGCCCACAGTGTCACATGTTTTAAGCATCCCGTGCTTCAGGTAATGGTGGGGGTGCTTTAACTAAAGCTTGTTCAATGAGCTTTAGTTAAATTTGCCCTGTCACCATTTTGAAATGCAGAGATGCTAAATACATGTGATGTGGAGGCTACTGGAGCATGCTAATTAGCACATTTCAGTAGACTCCATCGAGTCTGCTCCAGTGTATGCTAATTATCATGTGTCGAGCAGAAGTCCATCACATGTACAGGTGCCTGGTCCATCATATGTATAGGTGCCCCAAGTGGCTCAGGGAGCTGCCAAATGGATGCTGATTTTAATCTAGGGGGAGAACTGAAAGATTTTTGATGTCTAGTATAATTTTATTGTACTCTTTTCTCACCATACCTGACTTTGTTTGAAAACTTCCATGAAACAAGGTTCTTGGCCTCATTTCCTTTCCCAGGGTACAACTATTCACTTCTCACAACCATCAGGTCATGGTTATACCTTCTAGGTAGAATGCATAGAAGGAATGGAGTTGTTTTTCATTAGGAAAGCACCAACAGAAACATTCTACCATAGGGAGTTGCTACTTATGCAGAGGGAAGATGCTTTTGACTCCAGTTCTCCATCAGATACAGCACCCTACCATTTGCCTTGCCAAACAGCTCCATATACTGTTGTGCAGGGGACAGAGATATGGCCTGTGTCCTTCTTGCCCCATTTTCGGATTAGTGAGTGGAAAGTATCCCTGTTTGCCTAAGATTGAAGACTAATTTCCCCTCAGTCTTAAACAGAGGAATGACAGGGTATTTCTGTATTACCTTCCCACGGTTGCTACCTGCATGATGGGTAGAGAAGATTTGGCTTACAATGAACAGTAATTGACACCTCTATTAGGAATCGTGCTAGAAAAACCAAGTTGTGGAATCCAGTAATGGTGTGGGAACTGAGCTACTCTTATAGAAGATCTCTCAAGGTTGTGGCTGAGGAACATTGGTAGGGCATTGCAGAGAAGCTGCTAATAAAGTTGGCCTGTTCTCTGGATAAATAAAGGATCTTTTTGCAGATGACACCAAAATGATGTGGGTAGTAGATATGCTGGAGGATAGGGCTAGGATTCAGAGCGACCTAGACAAATTGGAGGATGGGGCTAAGAGGAATCTCATAAGGTTCAACAAGGACAAGTACAAAGTCCTGCACTTAGGATGGAACAGTCCCATGCACCAGTACAGGCTGGGGGCTGACTGGCCAGGCAGCAGCATTGCAGAAAAGGACCTGGGGGCTACAGTGGACAGTAAGCTAAATATGAGCCAGCAGTGTGTCCTTGTTGCCAAGAAGGCTAACGGCATACTGGGCTGCATTGGTAGGTGTGTTGCCAGTAGGTCAAGGGAAGTGATTATTCCACTGCAACTGGAGTACTGTGTTCAGTTTTGGCCTTCCCACTACAAAAAGGATGTGGACCAATTGGAGAGAGTCCAGTGGATGGCAACAAAAATGGTGACGGGGCTGGGGGACATGACTTATGAGGAATGACTGAGGGAACTGGGCTTACTAATCTAGAAAAGAGAAGACTGAGAGGGGACTTTTTAGCAGCATCAATAGCAGCCTACACTACCTGAAGGGGGGTTAGAAAGTGGATGGAGCTAGACTACTTTTAGTGGTGAGAGGTGACAAAATAAGGAACAACAGTCTCATGTTGCAGGAAGGGAAGTTTAGGTTGGATATTAGGAAGAATTTCTCACTAAGAAGGTAGTAAAACACTGGAACAGGTCACCCATAGAGGTGGTGGAAGTTTCATCCTTGGAGGTTTTCAAAACCCGGCTAGACAAAGCTTTGGCTGGGATGATTTAGTTGTGGATAGTCCTGCTTTGAGCAGGGGGTTGGGCTAGTTGACCTCCTGAGGTCCCTTCCAACCCTAACTTTCTATGACTCTGTGATCTTTATCTCCAATATTGTCAGCCTGGAACAGATCACAATCAATAGACACCCACATGATCAATCACATGCAGACACCAAGAAATTAAAGAAAGGCATCTGGCTTACCTCTGAAAGTTGAAAATGGAATTAAAGCAATTACATATTTTTTTCTGTAAGAAATGCAAAAAGTTTCATGAGGCTTCAGAATGTGAAAACTAACTACCATCTTTTTGCTCATTGTTTAACAGAATCTGCACTGGTTGTGATTTAGTATTTGATGATTATTATTACAATTATTTCTATTACATCTGTGTACAGAGGCTCCAACTGAGATTGGAGCTCCATTGTATTAGCTATTGTGTTTATTTCTACCATTTCACTACAGTTCTCTTCCCTTTCTGATTATGCACGGTGCAGTCTTGTACTTACTGCGGGTAGCAGAATGGGTCTTCTTCAGGAGACAAACACTGTATCCAGTTGAATTCTCCTACGTTTCTAAAATGCAGCTTTATTTTGGCAAGTTCTGGAAATCCTGTCTTTGGAGGCTGCTTGGGAATTGGACAGATAACTGATACATAGAACATCCTTCATTGCCAGGGAAAAAGTAACCATAGAAATCATAGAAAATTAGTGTTGGAATGGACCTCAGGCACTCATCTAGTCTAACCCCATGCTCAAAGCAGGACCATCCCCCAAAAGATCAACCCAGCCAAGGCTTTCTCTAGCTGGGTCTTAAAAATCTCCAAGGATGGAGAGTCCACAACCTCTCTGGGTAACCTGGTCCAGTGCTTTACTACTCTCCTGGTAAGAGAGTTTTTTATCTAGCCTGATATCTAGCCTAAACACCCCTTGCTGCAACTTGAGACCACTGCTCCTTGTTCTGTTATCTGCCACCACTGAGAACAGTCTAGCTCAGGGGTGGGCAATTATTTGGGCTGGAGGGCAACTTAATGAGTTTTGGTGAGCTGTTAAGGGCTGGGGGCGGGCAGGGCCAGGGAGATGCCAATTGATCCTATCTGGCCTACCAAGCACCGCCAGGAGCCTGAGGAGGGAGGCTGTGCCCTGCGCCACTCTACTCTGACACAGCTGGAACTGGACCGGGCAACACAGCGTGAAGGCTTCTCCACCAGGCAAGTCCCCAACCCTCACATGGCTTTCTGTTGGCTGGTACTGTGCAGTCCTGGCACGGAGGCTGCTGGCAGCTGAGCCTGCACAGGACATTGTGAGATACAGTGCACTGAGTAGCTGCCCTATCCAGCCTCCTGCTGCAGTCAGGAAAGTTGGGGGCAGCTGCCCCAGAATGAGTCCCCCAGCTGCGGCCAGCATGGACTCAACTCATAGCTGTGCCATGGCAGCAGTCGGTGATCGCAGTGGGTGGGTAGGTAGGCGGGATGGCTGTTCAGCCCGCTGCATCACGTCCTGTCCCGTGCAGGTCTGGCAGCTGGTAGTTCCAGTATCAGGACTACACAACTGCTGTGCCAACAGGAAGCCGGGCTGGGGGGACAGGTGCAGGGAGCGGGGGTATTTGGGGGGAACAGAGGAATCTGCACTGTACAGCCCAGCCTGGCCCTGGCTGTGGCAGAGCGAAGTGGTGTGGGGCTCAGCCCTCCCTCCTCAGGCTTCCCGCAGCAGCCAGCAGGCTGGATAGGATCAATTGGCAGGCCAGATATAGCCCACGGGCTGTATTTTGCCCACCACTGGTCTAGCTCCATCCTCTTTGTAACCACCCTTCAGGTAGTTGAAGGATGCTACTAAATTCCCCCTCAGTCTTCTCTACTCCAGACTAAATATGCCCAGAATATGAATTTGGATAAAAAACTTCTGTGTGCCTAGCTTGTGATTCTGTTTTCTTAACAAAACATACCATTGCAGTGCTATATTGTGCATGCATCTTGCATTAAGTTGTGTTCACCATTATTCCTAACAGTATAAACTAGGCAACAAGCATGGTCTATGTCTTAGAATTATTAACTTAAACTACATACTAGTAGTAAGATGCTTGTAAAACTCATGTGGGATCTGCATAGTGTTAACATGTGAGATTTATTCTTCCCCAAGGATTCATAAACAATATTGACAAATATATTGCACACCACATTTTTGACACGGTCATAATGTAAGATGGGAGGTTTGAAAGGTTTAAATAAACATCTAAATTAAATTTGTTAGTCATACTGCAACAACAGTCCTATTAGTCACTTACTGCAATTTATTTTTATTGAGTATTTTCCAAAAATATTAAGATCTGTGTCTCCTCTGTGTAAGTACTGAACAAAAAAGCAGCTATAGTAATTTGTTCCTTATCAGAATAAACTGATTTCTTTCATCCAGAGGAGTCATTAGGAGGTTGTTAACTTAAAAAAAAAAACCATAAAAAAAAGTCAGAGCAGCTTCTAGCCAGTATACTGTGAATTCTCTAAAAGATAATGTTCAAGAAGTGTATCTGGACTTCTTTCCAATGCAGATTATTTAATTTCGTAATCCCAGGTTGAACCTAACATAGAATTTTTATTTTTTTAGTTAGTGTTCTATTTTGTTTTAAGAGCCTAATGACTGAAAATCCTCAGCAGTGTCTGTTTAGATTATATTTATTTACCAATTCATTTCTTTATTGTCATTTCCTATTATTACAATTCTCCATATACTTTTTTAGTATGAAATGATTTTGGGTTGTTTTACTAGCTGTCACTGCATCATGCATCGTTTAATATGGCACAATTTAAGATAGAGTAAGGAACAAGAAAATGTAATGTTGGACACGCATACTGTGGGAAGACGTTGTAACTATTGAACCTCTTTGATGAGGTCTTGGTTTTACATATATTTTTAGAACCATAAGATTATCAGAGATCATTGTGGGAAGATGATAATTCAGTAGTAATGGTGCTAGCCTGGAACCTGGGAGACCCAGATCCAAGTCCCTGCCCTACCCTGACATCTTGTGTGACGTTGAGCAAGACACTGAGGCTGCTTACAGATGTGGAAAAAAACAAAACAAAACAAAACAGTGCTTTATTTTAAGCTTGGTGCGCCCCTGCACAGAGCACAGGGCATGCCTAGAAGAGACATTGTATTAGTTTTACCCAGCTTGCTCAACATCTGTATAGATTGTGCACTTAAACCAGGTATTAGATAAAAGTGCCACAAAGCCCTGCTGTAGCACCCAATCTATACAGATGCTGGGGAGCTGCATTAAACTAATGCGCTTCCTCTTTTGGTAAAGCGCAGTTTGGTTGGGGGTTTTTTTTCATGTTTGTCAGCAGCCTTAATCTCCGTCTGTGGGGATCCATGAAGAAAGCATACTCATCATGGGCTCCACCAGATTACTTGTAATCTACAGCTTCTCTGAGGCAATTGACATCAACGTTACATTGATATGATGGTCACAAAATGTATAAAGAGATCCTTTTGTGGAAATCTTTCACATGTAAATGTGTTTCACTCCTTATCCATGGTTTACAGTTTACATTATGGACATATTTTGTATTTCAAAATTTTCCTTCTTTAGGCAAATAGTGAAAACACCGGACTCATAACAGTATGTGGGAATCTTTTTGACAAAAAAAAAAGAAATCAGAGACCATCATTCAGTTGCATGAGATTTACTGATATGAAGACTTATGTAAAAATAGTAAATGCTTATGGACAGGTTTTTACTGAGATTTCCATTAGCATTCAAAGATTTTTACATTTTAAAAAGTCATTGGGTTATATTGTCTCTATAGCCATTAACCACTTAATTCATTGAGACAGGATTATTTCGACTACCTTCTTTTAAAGAAGGCAAAATTGTGTCCTTAGGGCAACATTTTCAAAGCTAAAGTTAAGCACCTAAGTTGGTAGGCACCAAATAATGTATAAAGATAAAGAGATGGAGAAAATTATATTTGAGTAAAGGGCAAAAAATACTTTTGATTTGCCCTTAGTATGAATTGCCTGAGGTACAGGTTCAATGCGTTCTCAAAACAAGTTCACCTTCTTTCTTTATTTGCATGGCAGCAGCTGAGAAGATTTTTAAAAAATTACCAAATGTAATCTTAATGATTTCTTATACATTTTAAGATAGATAAAAGCAGTCTGTTTTCTCCTTGATGCATACTCCTAACCCTCTCTAGCATTTAGCAAACATGTAGACACATCTGATGAAACAAGACCATAAAGGAATGATCAAAGAAATAAGAATGGGGGCAAAAAAATCTTTATAACATCCCTCATTTCCTCACCAAAAAAAAAATAGGTTTCTGATTTCAAAGTTAAGCTTATATAATTGCACTGCAAGAAACATATGAATTAGTTATCTGCCATGTTCACAAAGTGTGTGTGTGTGTATGTGTAGGTATACATATATATGGATACCCAGGTACCATGCAAGTACACACAAGTATCTTGCATGTGCAGATATATGTAGTATGCATACACCCACTTATATTTGCTGTAGCAAATGAGTAAATGCCTGCTTAAAAGTAAATGCCTGCTTAAATTGCGTACCTTATTATGACAGTTTATTTCCACTTGTTGGTAATGGTCTCTTTCATAAAGATTTATATCTATTTGTAAACAAATATGGCCAAACTTTCCATCAGTTCCCATTTTGGCATCTTAAATGAATGGGTCTCCATAACAGCTCAGGTCTTTCAAAGAGCCTTTTTGAGAATCTGGTCCTAATTTTGTGCAGTGAGCATGTTTGGAAACCTGACCTGCTGTGAATAAAGTTCTGATCTTGCCTATGCTTACTCTTGAATACAGTACTAGTTTCTGTTAGTTCCTATTGGGTAAATCCTTGTAGGTCATTGAGATATAGGGATAGGTGCTTTTGAAAGTTGGACTGTTGCCAACTTTGAACAATGTTACCAGATTCTAATTTTAATAGAAATGCTTCTTGTAGTAACGGCTACCCCTGGCAGAAAGTTTGTTTTTATTGGGCCCTAAATTATCTGGCATTCTTTGGCTGTTGATAGTCATTTAAAAACTTCTGAAAAAAATAGTATCATTTTATGCATTAAAGCTAGGACTATCTCCTTAAGAGTGCATTCCATGTTGGATTCATGCAACACATAGACACATGATGTAAAAAGCTTGTGTGATTGAAGGGTTGTGCAATTGAAGGGTTAGAAAACAAATACATCACAGAAGAGATGTATTTTACAGGTTAAATTTATATTTTGTGTTCTTCTAGTAAGGCTGCCCTGCACTGGATTGACTAGTTATTGAAGTCACATCTGCAGTTTTAGATGAGTCCACATATATTCACACCTGTTCCATGTATTTGCTTTTGCAATTTGTCTCGACTCTCATGACTGTATTAACACTGCTATCAATTTGTATTAATACATTTACTTTTGTCTTTCAAGTGAGTTACATTTCTGCAAAGGAAACTGTACAAAGTAGAAGTCGAAACAGTTAAAATAGCCAATCTTAATTGATCTTATTTACAATGAATAATAATTTGATTCTTAATCAAATGTGTTATGGAGTTATATATTTATGATTGCAACATTCTTAATTTTGTTTCATTCTCTTTTCTTTTTTTCCTTCCACAGTCCTGGTACCTGGGCTAGCTTGGTTCCTTTTCAAGTATCAAACAGGACACCAATCCTGCCGACAAATGTCCAAAATTATGGTTTGAACATAATTGGAGAGCCTTTCCTTCAAGCAGAAACAAGCAACTGAGGGAAAATGAAACAAAAGAAACATTAAAAGAAAAAAAAAAGAAAAAAGAAAGGAAGACAGGACAAAAAATGAAACTGAAGATAGAAGAAAAATAGACCAGCAATTGCAGCACTTACAATCACTAATTCCCTTAAGGTTGAAACTGTAATGACATAAAAAGGGTCGATGATATTTCACTGATGGGTAAAATGCAGCCCCTGCTAAGTAGCCTTTGTTGTATGAAGTCTGCTGGGAAATAGATGTTCTGTCTCTGACAATATATTTTAACTGACTTTCTAGATGCCTTAATATTTGCATGATAAGCTAGTTTTCTTGGTTTAGTATTCTTGTTGTTTACGCATGGGATCACTATTCCTGGTTATCTCACAAAACAAAGGCTAGGCAGCAGCAACAGAGCTGCAGGAGGACAAGAGCCGTGAGCCAGCCATTTTCTCAACTCTCTGATTTCTAAAAGTTTGAAAAAATAAGCTCTGTAGCCTTTAGTAATCAGTACAGATTGATTAAACTGGCCCTTAACCCAGCCTTTTCTAGTGTGTTACCCAGTTTGGAATTTTCAAAGTCAGTATGAACACACAGGCTCTATGGAAGAAATGCCTCTATGTAGGTAAAAGTGTTATCTCCTCATGCAACAGTAAGAAATAATTTAGCATTTTCCCCACTAAAGAAATACAGAGGCAAGTGCAATTTAAAAATTATATCTAAAGGGGAACATCATTATAAGTCCTTCAGCCCTTGGACTCTAAACTGAGGGGATTAAAAGAAAAGAATTTAAAATTACTTTGAACAAATTTATTTTCCCCTCAGTTTTTGAGGGCATTAAAAGGCATTAAATCAAGACAAATCATGTCCTTGAGAAGAAGAAATTAATAGAAACACAGCACTTATGTTGGTTTAGCTGCTGCCCCCCCTTAAGGGGTAGGATTTATTTATTTAAAGTTACTGGTTGCATCAAGAACCCATAGGGTGTACATAAGGTTCTATAAAATCTTCATTGTAGAGACAAAGAGAAAGGCAAATCCATGTCACAAGGGCAAAGCTTACAGTTTACAAACTGGGAATACCAGGGTGGGGGGGTAAGATGTATTTAAAAATGCACTCTCAAAAGAAGTCTAATCACAGGGTGCTGAAAACTTGCATGGTGCTTTCAGAAATTAGCCTTGTTCAACAAATTTCTCATATTGACAGACCTATAAACGTGCATGGGCAGACAAATTTTGCCTCGATGTCTCTTAAAAAAATCAATTAATTAATTAAAATACTCTTTCCAGTAATCCTAATTTGCACGAAGATATAATGTCCACATTACGTGCCTTGCCTTGAAATCTAAGAAAAAAAGACAAAAAACAAAAAAACCACAAAAAACAAAAACAAAAAACCACAAAAAAATTGACATCACTACACTTGTTTTGCTGCATTTATTATCATTTTAAATCTTTACCATTTTTATGACAAAATATTTTGTACTCCAGATGGGAAAAAGTGTGACATCATGGATTTTTTAGACGGTTATACCTTTATCTCACATTTATAAAGCATATCATGGCTGTGTATAGTTGCCGCTTAAAAATTGTAATCGACCAGCAATATTTTCAGTATTTTGGTGTTTTTTCTATTAACCTTTCATGTTTTTCATCTTCCAATTAATATTTGGGGGGGGGATTCAAATTTATACGAATTATGCAATACCAAGTTTTGCCTATGTAGGTAGTGCTTTTAGCTATATTGGTTATTATAGGTAAGTACACAGATTTAAAAGAAAAAAAAGAATAATGTATGCTTTTTTTGTTTGTTTTAATTGACCAAAGTGGGTACTGCTATTTTTGCAGTGTGATGAGGTCCTTTTGTGTACTGAGAGATGGACAGGGGATTTTTTTTTATACATATATATATATTCTGGGGTGGGTGGGGAGGATTTTTAACACTTTACAGTGTAGCTGTGAAGCAGTGCACCCTAAGCCAGGCAAGGGCTGCAAAGCGACTGTTCTGCCTACTGTGACAAACTTTCAAATAGGTTCCCTCTTTTTAACTTCCCACCTGGGGTGCAAGCTGAACTCATTTCTGGATTTTTTAGAAAAAAATAATGGATTCTGTTGGAGGCAGACTTGACTTGAGGAAATTGTTTTTACTTCTTTTTATTATTGTTATTATTAGTATTATTTTGAGAGGTCAAGACCCACAGTGAGACTGGGACGTTTCTCTTTTTGGCAAAGGTATTACATCCTCAGCTGTACACATTAGTGGGTGTTCTTAGCTAAGAATGACATGGAAATATACTTTCTTGTATGAGAGGCACATGCTGGGGTAATTCCATTGACTTCTGTTAACTCCAAAACAGCTATGCCAACAGAGAATTTGGCACGCTATATTTAAATGACCAGCCACTATTCTTTATTTTACATCAAAGAATTTAGTTTAGTAACACAAAGCATCTGATTTTCAGGGATCTCCCTTAGCAAACCAGTGCCAGAGGTTTAAAATTTCTTCACGTGCAAAAGGTCAGATGGAAAGTTGCAGGTATGTACTGTAACTTGAATAGAATTAAAGTAGACTGTAAATAAAAGTTTATTTCAAGTACAGTAAAAATCTTCCCGACTTGTAGTGGGCCTAATGCTTCACATCTTATACATGTATAGGCTTCATGTTGTGGCTCACTTAGAGTGCATTTTCCCCTCAAAGTCCAAGGTGCAAATGGAGTGGGGAATAACTCCATTAAATGGATACTCCTCTTCCCCACTGCCTTGGCCATGGATAATTCAGCCCATTAAGGCTGTCCCTACACTAAGTATTTTCTTAAAGTTTCTCCCCATTAAATTACCACTGGCGTGCAGTTCTAATAATGGTAGCATGGCTAAGAGGTCTAGAGTCAGCAAGATGCTTGCATTACTGCTGTGCTATCTGAAGCCACTAATATATCCCCAACCCTATTCAGAGCAAATGGAAATGATGAAATGGTTAAGAATGTGGCATGTGCCAGCATCTCGTTTCCATTAGAGCTCCCACTATCTTCACTTCAGTGGAGTTGTATTGGTGGGACAGTTGAGAAGAAAGCAGCGTAGTCAAGGCCTAAAAGGCAACAGAGAGAGAGAGAGAAGCTAGAAATTTTTAAAAAATCCTTAAGGTTTATATTTAGCTAAATAAAAAAAAATCAACTTTATGTTGCTCTTTTTCTGAGCCCCATGGTAAGTGAATTCATTCACTAAATAAATTGCTGTTAAGAGTAACCGAAATGTAGACTACCTTGAGGATCCCTTAGGCTATGGCCTGATAAAATAAACCTCATATTGTTCTATCAGCCCATCACTTAATAATGAATGGCTGTGTGCTGGAGAACTGATTAGCCCATTCAGTAAGATGTCCCCTTTAACTCTGAATAACACAGCACGATGAAACCAAGACAGTTCAGACTTTAAAGTGCAATAATTTATATGATTCTTATCCTTGTAGACAGTGGATGGTCTTAACTAAACTTTTCGTGTCTTTGACCTATCATGTGATTAAATGAACACAATTTTTTTAAGGCAAACTCACCCTATGTGAATGAATTTTCCTCACTGGATTGTTGATAGATTCTGTGGGTTTTTCTGCCTGCCTCTATAATATAAAGGCCTATTTTAATTTTTTAATATTTTTTTGAAGAAAAAAATGCTCAAAAGTCATAAGATTAAGAAAATACAGAGGACTCAAATCCAGTCTGTAGCCTCCTCCTTCACCAGGAAGTGTATTCTGACTAAATCAAGCCACCCCGTTCTATGTGCACTGTTCTGCCTTTATTAAGTTGCTTTGCAGCCCTGGCCTCATGGCTGTGCCACTGAAGTGTGTTTCCCCTGGAGTGACATGAACGTTTGAGGCTTGACTAAGGAAAAAAAAGGCAGTGAAGGAGACTGTACATAAAGACATGGCAAAAATATTAATTATAGCAATATAGTTGTGGGGTGATGTTCAGGTGGGCAGCTCCATTGAAAATATGTGAATGAATCTGTGAAGCTGCAAGTAGCGAGAAGAACAGAGGATCTTCTTA